>NC_057797.1:475398135-475733169 GCF_018294505.1 Triticum aestivum | reverse complement strand
GTCCTCAAGTGAGAGAACTTAGGCGAGTACTGGACTGCAGCTAAGCCTCCGAGTGGGAGGACTGCTCTCCACTCGGTAGGATTTTTTTCAAACTTAGGCAAGTGCCTGACTGCAGCTAAGTCCTCAAGTGAGAGAACTCAGGTGAGTACTGGACAGCAGCTAAGCCCCCGAGTGGGAGGACTGCTCTCCACTCGGCAGGATTTTTTCAAACTTAGGCGAGTGCCTGACTGCAGCTAAGTCCTCAAGTGAGAGAACTTAGGCGAGTACTGCACTGCAGCTAAGCCCCCGAGTGGGAGGACTGCTCTCCACTCGGTAGGATTTTTACAAACTTAGGCGAAGCGGATTCGCAGCTAAGCCACCCACTGGGGGATTTCTTTCACAAACAAAAAACAATAACAATCACTGGGAAAATTATAACGCTCTTGTCTTTGATAAATGAACTACGTGAGTTTTTCCTTATTATATCTCATCCAAGTGAGAATTCAAGTATAAAAGGGGCGGAGTAGCTCCGCATTCCACGCTTGCGGCTCATCAATCTGGCGATCGACATTGTAGAGGTGGTATGCTCCATTGTGGAGGACTCTGGTGACTATGAAGGGGCCTTCCCAAGTAGGAGCGAGTTTGTGTGGTTTCTGCTGATCCACTCGGAGGACTAAGTCTCCTTCTTGGAAGGCTCGACTCTTCACGTTTCTGGCATGGAATCAACACAAGTCTTGCTGATAGATGGTCGATCGGATTATGGCCATTTCTCTTTCTTCTTCCAGGAGGTCGACTGCGTCCTGCCGGGCTTGTTCTGCTTCATCTTTAGAGTAGAGCTCGACTCGGGGAGCGTTGTGAAGCAGGTCACTCGGCAAGACTGCCTCGGCTCCGTAGACCAGAAAGAATGGGGTTCTTCCGGTCGATCGGTTCGGGGTTGTCCTCAATCCCCAAAGGACTGACGGAAGCTTGTCGACCCATGCACCTGCCGCGTGCTTGAGATCACGCATCAATCGGGGTTTCAGTCCTTTGAGAATTAGGCCGTTTGCCCTTTCTGCTTGCCCATTCGACTGGGGGTGAGCGACCGAAGCATAGTCGACCCGAGTGCCCTGAGAGGCGCAAAAGGCCCTGAATTTGTCGGAATCGAAGTTTGACCTATTGTCGGTGATGATGCTGTGCGGAACTCCATATCTGAATATCAACTCTCTGATGAAGCTGATAGCAGTGCAAGCATCAAGATTCTTGATAGGCTTGGCTTCAATCCATTTGGTGAACTTGTCGACTGCTACCAGTACATGAGTGAAGCCGCTCCTGCCTGTTCTCAGTGGTCCAACCATGTCCAGCCCCCAAACAGCAAAGGGCCAGACGAGTGGAATGGTTTTCAGGGCTGACGCGGGCTTGTGCGACATATTGGAGTAATACTGACATCCTTCACATTTGTCGACTATCTCCTTTGCCATTTCATTGGCCCATGGCCAGTAGAATCCCGCTTGGTATGCTTTAGCCACAATGGTCCGAGAGGACGCATGATGACCACAGGTCCCCAAGTGGATATCGTCAAGGATCATCAGACCTTCTTCTGGTGTTATACACTTCTAACTGACTCCAGTCGCGCTTTCCCTATACAACTGTCCCTTGATGACTGTAAAGGCCTTGGATCGATGGACGATCTGTCGAGCCTCTTCTTCGTCCTTTGGGAGTTCTTTCCTTAAGATGTACGCGATGTACGGTACTGTCCAGTCGGGAGTGATGACTAAGACTTCCAGGATCAGGTCGACCACAGCTGGAACTTCAACTTCAGTCGGATCCATGGTACTTTTCGGCTGCGGGGCCTCTTCAGTGAAGGGATCCTCCTGAACTGATGGTGTGTGGATGTGTTCCAAAAACACATTGCTGGGAATGGCTTCTCTTTTGGAACCTATTTTTGCCAGATCATCAGCTGCTTGATTTTTCAGTCGGGGTATGTGATGAAGCTCTAACCCCTCGAATTTCTTCTCCAGCTTCCTCACTGCATTGCAATAACCAGTCATGGCTGGACTTCTGACGTCCCATTCCTTCATCACCTGATTAACCACCAAATCTGAGTCGCCATAGACCATGAGGCGACGGACGCCGAGTGAAATGGCCATGCGCAACCCATATAAAAGTGCTTCGTATTCTGCCTCGTTATTGGAGGAATCAAAGTGGATTTGAAGAACATATCTGAGTTTATCTCCTCTGGGGGAGACCAACACCACTCCGGCACCGGAACCATTCAGCATCTTGGAACCGTCGAAGAACATGGTCCAATGCTCCGAGTGAACCTGAGTCGGCAGTTGCTGTTCAATCCACTCGGCGACGAAATCTGCGATTGCCTGGGACTTGATAGCTTTCTTTGCCTCAAACTTGATATCTAGAGGAAGGAGTTCAATCGCCCATTTTGCCACTCGACCAGTTGCATCTCTGTTATGCAGGATCTCTGATAATGGAGCGTCGCTGACGACTGTAATGGAATGATCAGAGAAGTAGTGAGCAACTTTCTTTGTGGTCATATAAATCCCATATACAAGCTTCTGATAATGAGGATATCTTTGCTTCGATGGGGTCAAAACTTCAGAAATATAATATACTGGGCGCTGAACTTTGAAGGTTTTTCCTTCTTCTTCCCGCTCGACCGTAAGTACCGTACTGACGACTTGTCCTGTGGCTGCAATGTAAAGCAGCAAAGGCTCCTTGCTGATTGGGGCAGCAAGCACCGGCTGGGTGGAGAGCAGAGCTTTGAGCTCTGCAAACGCTGCATCAGCTTCAGGAGTCCACTCGAACTTGTCGGACTTCTTCATCAATCGGTAAAGAGGCAATGCCTTTTCACCGAGACGAGATATGAATCGACTTAAAGCGGCCAAGCAACCAGTAAGCTTCTGGACGTCGTGCACTCGCACAGGACTTTTCATTCGGAGTATAGTACCGACTTTTTCTGGATTGGCGTCGATTCCCCGTTCGGAAACGAGAAAACCGAGTAATTTTCCGCCGGGAACTCCGAATGTGCACTTTGATGGATTGAGCTTGATATCATACCTCCTGAGGTTGGCAAAGGTTTCAGCAAGGTCAGTCAGCAGGTCGGAACCCTTCCGTGACTTGACCACAATATCATCCATGTACGCCTCCACATTCCGACTGATTTGAGTGAGCAAACACTTCTGAATCATCCTCATGAATGTGGCTCCGGCATTCTTGAGGCCGAACGGCATGGTAACATAACAGAAGCACCCGAATGGAGTGATGAAGGCTGTTTTGATCTCGTCAGGTCCATACAGACGGATCTGATGGTACCCGGAATAGGCGTCTAAAAAAGACAGTCGCTCACATCCCGCAGTCGAGTCGACTATCTGATCGATGCGGGGGAGAGGAAAATGATCTTTCGGGCAGGCCCGATTGATATGTTTAAAGTCAATGCACATGCGAAGTGACTTGTCCTTCTTGGGGACCATAACAACGTTGGCGAGCCACTCGGAGTGGTAGATTTCCCGGATGAACTCCGCTGCTAAGAGCCGAGCCACCTCCTCGCCAATGGCCTTTCTCTTCTGGACGGCGGACCGTCGGAGATGTTCCTTGACAGGTTTTACTTTTGAGTCGACTCTTAGGCGGTGCTCAGCCAGCTCCCTGGGAACACCCGGCATGTCAGAAGGCTTCCATGCGAAAATGTCCCAGTTCTCACGGAGGAACTGGATGAGCGCTTCTTCCTATTTGGAGTCGAGTGTTGTCGAGATATGAGTTGGAGCAGCGCTGGGGTCGGTCGGGTGGATGTGAGCTGTCTTCGTATCGCCAGTCGACTGAAAAGCTGATTCTGTAGCGGGCTTCTTGGCTCGCAACAAATCACTCGGGTCTGCAGTCTTCTAGTATTCCTGCAACTCCACCACTGCCATCTGAGCATCAGCGATCTTCGAACCTTTCTGAAAACATTCTTCCGCTTTCTTCCGATTGCCCGTAATAGTGATCACACCTTTGGGGCCAGGCATCTTTAATTTGAGATACACATAGCATGGTCGGGCCATGAAGCGTGCATAAGCCGGCCTGCCCAAAATAGCGTGGTAGGCACTCTGGAAGTCCACAACTTCAAATGTCAACTTTTCTTTGCGGTAATTCTTGGAATCACCGAAAACCACATCAAGAGCAATCTGGCCGAGTGATTCAGCCTTCTTCCCAGGAATGACTCCATGGAAACTCATGTTGCTGGCACTGAGTCTGGACATCGGAATGCCCATCCCTTTCAACGTCTCAGCATACAATATGTTCAAACCACTGCCACCATCCATCAAGACTTTGGTCAGTCGAGTGCCTTCAACAACTTGGTCGACCACCAAAGCTTGCCTCCCAGGGGTGGCAATGTGCGTTGGGTGATCGGACTGGTCGAATGTGATGGCAGTCTGAGACCATTTCAGATAACTGGGTGTCGCCGGAGCAACCATATTCACCTCTCGGTTGATAACTTTCAGTCGACTTTTGCTTTCGACATCAGCAAAAATCATCAGAGTGGAATTGACCTGAGGGTATCCGTCGTCACTATCTTACTTGTCCTCAACTTTGTCCGACTCCTTTTCCTTATATTTGGGCTGCTTGCCCTGGAACTGCTGGATCAAGAGTCGACACTGTCGAGTGGTATGTTTTGGGTAAATAAAATTACCCTCTTCATCTTTCTTGGTGTGGACGAGGCACGGCAAATCCAACAAATCATTTCCGTCCGGGTCTTTAACTTTCTTGGGGTTCCAAGGTCCTTTGGGTTTCCCCTTAAACTTTCCTTGAGTCATAGCCAAGGCTTCCCCAGGAGCAGCTGGCTCGGCTTTCCGCTTCTGTTTCCAGTTGGAATTTCCTCCGGCTTCTTGAGCGACTGACTTGAGCTTGCCACTCCTGAGTCGATCCTCATCCTCACCATTAGCATACTTGGTGGCAATCTCCATCATCCGATTCAGAGACATATCTCCGGTTCAACCGAATTTCAAATTCAGTTCTCTGTACTTGATGCCTTCTTTGAAGGCACAGACTGCTTGGTGGTCAGGCACATTCTCCACCTTGTGATGTAACGTGATCCATCTCTGGATGTAATCCCTCAAAGTTTCATTCAGCTTCTGCATGCAAGACCGCAGTTCCGTCAGCCCTGCCGGTCGCTTGCATGTTCCTTCAAATGTGGTGACAAACACTCGGGCGAGATCTTCCCAAGTGTAAATGCTGCTGGGTGCTAACTGATTTAGCCACGCTCTGGCCGAGCCTTCCAACTTGAGGGGCAGATGCTTCATGGCCACTTCATCATTGCCGCCACCAATCTGGACGGCCACTCGGTAGTCTTCAAGCCAAGTATCGGGCTTCGACTCACCTGTGAACTTACTGACTCCAGTCGCCAACCTGAAGTTGGGAGGGATCACAGCGGCCCTGATGGCTCTGCTAAAGCACTCTGGCCCCGAAACACGCGCTCTGCTTCTGGTAGGTGCGTCTCTATCGTGTCCTTCTCGGTGAGCTCTGTTCCTGTCGACCAGACCTTGAACGAGAATGGATCTCGCATCAAAGCCTGGTTCTCTGATGTCGACTGGAACCCTTCGTCCAACACTACGAGGGCGCCTGTCATCCTGCTGTCGAGGCGCATACGACCCGCTCCTCGGAGGAGGGGTGGGCACTCGACGTCGATCGTCATGATCGAATCGGTGATCAAATTGCTCACGGTTCCCGTACTAATTATGTCGGTCCCCACGTCCCTCACGCCTCGGGGGTGATCTTGGGCTATGAGCCGACTGGACCGTGTCGGTAGCAACGGATCTGCTATGAATCCTGTTCTGCGACTGAGAAATAGCGGAATTCTGGTCTCCTACTGCCCGGAGTAACGCTCTGATCTGCAGCAAGCCCCTGCCAGCCTCCGACTCGGAAGGCTGAATCGACTCTGCTATACGGGCTGCAGCTGCTAAATTCTGAATCAGAGTTCGATATACCTGCGGGGGCGGGAAGAGCTGACGTCGACTGGATTCGGGAACCCGTTGTCGCGCACGCTCGTCGAGTGCTCGCTGGAGGTTCTCCAGTCGAGTGCGCTCGCCCAAGTTTGCCAGGCGCGTCCTCCAAGGCACGAGCCTCGGGGGTTTCTCCAACGATAGGAGTGTGCAGTGCATCCATGTTCCGGCGGTGAAATTCTTCTCTCTGCAGCGACGTGAGAGGCTCGGGAAGATATTCCTCATGGGGACGCGATGGGTCGCCTCCACCCGCTCCTCCGTTGGTGCGGGGAAAACCGGGAGGACTGGGTGGTCCATCGACCATCAGAACCTCCGCCGCCGGGTCGCTGTTGTCGCACTCGGATGCTATCTCTGCGGAGCCAGTCGAACAAGCTGTAGAGCGATTCGTCGGGCTCGATCGCCGTGACTTGAGGGGTGGCCGACTGGCGCGCCACCGCGTGTCTCACCCACCGCTGAAGTCTCGACCGACCGGAGCGCTTGCGCCGGCGGGAAACAGGGAGAGAGGACAACACAGGAGCCAACCGGTAGGGGGTCGACGGTTGCCGCAGGAGAACGCCGCGGACGCACGCGCTAAAGTGCGTTGCCCCGCGGACAGGAAGTGCGTCCATGTTGAGCGGAGCCTCCTGAAGCCAAGCGGAGTCGTCGGCGATGAATGTGAGCGCGCCGAGACGGATCACGCGGCACTCCATCAAAACTCCACCGAAAACCATGATGATTCGGGTCGGAAAAGATCGCAACTCCTCCAACAAAACGCTAAAACACCTGCCCCACGGTGGGCGCCAACTGTCGTGGTTCTAAGTCTGACAGTAGTGTAGGAGGGTAAGTATGGAGAGGCAAGATCTTAGCTATGGAGAAGTTGTAAGCACGCAAGGTTTACGAGTTCAGGCCCTTCTCGGAGGAAGTAATAGCCCTACCTCTCGGAGCCCGGAGGCGGTCGACTGGATTATGCGTGTATGAATTACAGGGGTGCGAACCCTTGTCCCTGAGGAGGGGGTGGCTTATATAGAGTTCGCCAGACCCCTCCCGCCCTCAGTTACAAAGGGTTTAAATACATTAATGTCGGGCGTTACTGGTAATGCCCCTAATAAAGTGCTATGATGACCATAAAAGCTACTTAATAACCGACCGTTAGCATGCAGAGTGCCCTTAGTTCTCCTAACCGTCGAGTGGTTGCTTCTTGGTCGAGTGATTGCTTATTGGTCGAGTATCTTTGAGTCCGTCGAGTGGAACACCTCCAAGTCGATTGAAAGGTGATTTATTCTGGAGATGTCCTTGGGTAGGTCAGTTTGGACAGGTCCATGACCCTACCCTAGGTACATAGCTTCATCAGGCACCACTGTCCACGAGGGTGGAGGGCGCACCCCCTGCCTCGTGGGCCACCTGGAAGCCCCCCGATGCCCATCTTCTGGTATAAGGTGTCTTTCGCCCTGGAAAAAAAATCAGAATGAAGTTTTGGGACGAAGCGCCATCATCTCGAGGAGGAACCTTGGCAGAACCAATCTAGGGCTCCGGCGGAGCTGTTCTGCTGGGTAAACATCCCTCCGGGAGGGGGAAATCGTCACCATCGTCATCACCATCGATCCTCTCATTGGGAGGGGGCCAATCTCCATCAACATCTTCACCAGCACCATCTCCTCTCAAACCCTAGTTCATCTCTTGTATCCAATCTTTGTCTCAAAACCTCAAATTGGTACCTGTGGGTTGCTAGTAGTGTTGATTACTCCTTGTAGTTGATGCTAGTTAGTTTATTCGGTTGAAGATTATATGTTCAGATCCTTTATGCACATTAATACCCCTTTGATTATGAACATAAATATGATTTGTGAGTAGTTACGTTTGTTCCCAAGGACATGGGAGAAGTCTTGTTATAAGTAGTCATGTGAATTTGGTATTTGTTCGATATTTTGATGAGATGTATGTTGTCTTTCCTCTACTGGTGTTATGTGAACATCGACTACATGACACTTCACCATTGTTTGGGCCTAGGGGAAGGCATTGGGATGTAATAAGTAGATGATGTGTTGCTACAGTGACAGAAGCTTAAACCCTAGCTTATGTGTTGCTTCATAAGGATCTGATTTGGATCCATATGTTTCATGCTATGGTTAGGTTTACCTTAATTCTTCTTTCGTAGTTGCGGATGCTTGCGAGGGAGGTTAATCATAAGTGGGATGCTTGTCCAAGGAAGGGCAGTACCCAAGCACCGGTCCACCCACATATCAAATTATCAAAGTAACGAATGCGAATCATATGAGCATGATGAAAACTAGCTTGACCAGAATTCCCATGTGTTCTCGGGGGCGCGTTCCTTTATATAAGAGTTTTTCCAGGCTTGTCTTTTCCTTATCATAAAACTATCTGTTACCGATAATTTCAGTGCTTGCAGAGAATAACTTACTGAAAACTGCTTGTCATTTCCTTCTGCTCCTCGTTGGGTTTGACACTCTTACTTATCAAAAGGACTACGATAGATCCTCTATACTTGTGGGTCATCAAGACTCTTTTTTGGTGTCATTGCCGGGGAGTAAAGCGCCTCTGGCAGGTGGAATTTGGTAAGGAAAAATTTATATAGTGGGCTGAAATTTACTGTCACTTGTTACTATGGAAAAGAAACCTTTGAGGGGCTTGTTCGGGGTATCTTCACCCCGATCACTAGAGCAAAGAGTTTCTCCTCAACCTACTGAACCTACTGAAAATGTTTACTTTGAAATTCCTTCGGGTATGATAGAGAAACTGCTAGCTAACCCTTTTACAGGAGATGGAACATTACATCCCAATATGCACCTAATCTATGTGGATGAAGTTTGTGGATTATTTAAGCTTGCAGGTATACCCACGGATGTTATCAAGAAGAAGGTCTTCCCTTTATCTTTGAAGGAAAAGACATTGATATGGTTTAGGCTACGTGATGATATTGGATCATGGAACTACAACGGATTGAAATTGGAATTTAATCAGAAGTTTTATCCTATGCATCTGGTTCATCGTGATCGTAATTATATATATATATATATATATATATATATATATATATATATATATATACATATATAATTTTTGGCCTCGCGAAGGAGAAAGTATCGCTCAAGCTTGGGGGAGGAATAAGTCAATGTTATATTCATGCCCCAATCATGAGCTCTCAGGAGAAATTATCATTCAAAATTTTTATGCTCGGCTTTCTCTCCATAATCGCTCCATGCTCGATACTTCTTGTACTGGTTCTTTTATGATGAAGACTATTGAATTCAGATGGGATTTATTGGAAAGAATTAAATGCAACTCTGAAAATTGGGAACTGGACGAAGGTAAGGAGTTAGGTATAACACCTAAGTTTGATTGTGTTAAATCTTTTATGGATACCGTTGCTTTTCGTGAAATTAGCACTAAATATGGACTTGACTCCGAGATAGTAGCTTCTTTCTATGAATCATTTGCTACTCATGTTGATCTCCCTAAGGAGAAGTGGTTTAAATATCATCCTCCCATTGAAGTAAAAGTAGTTGCACCTATTAAAGTTGAAGAAAAAACTATCACTTATAATGTTGATCCCATCGTTCCTACCGCTTGTATTGAGAAACCACCTTTCCCTGTTAGAATAAAGGATCATGCTAAAGCTTCAACTATTGTCTGTAAGAGTAATGCTAGAACACCTACACCCTCTAAGCAAATTAAATTTGAACCTAGTATTGCTATGGTTAAGGATCTCTTGGTCGATAATATTGATGGGCATGTTATTTACTTCTATGATGAAGCTGCAAGAATTGCTAGACCTGATACTAAAAATAAACATAGACATGTTGTTGGCATGCCTGTTGTTTTTGTTAAAATAGGAGCTCACTGTTATCATGGCTTATGTGATATGGGTGCTAGTGTCAGTGCAATACCTTATACTTTATATAAAGAAATTATGCAAGATATTGCACCTGCTGAGATAGAAGATATTGATGTTACTATTAAGCTTGACAATAGAGATACTATTTCGCCAATTGGGATTGTTAGAGATGTTGAAGTCTTGTGTGGGAAAATTAAATATCCTACTAATTTTCTTGTTCTTGCTTCCCCACAAGATGACTTTTGTCCCATTATATTTGGTAGACCCTTCTTGAATACTGTTAATGCTAAGACAGACTGCGAAAAGGATAATGTTACTCTTGGTTTAGGGGATATGTCTCATGATTTTAATTTTGCTAAATTTCGTAGACAACCCCATGATAAAGAATTGCCTAGTAAAGATGAAATTATTGTTCCTTCTTCTATTGTCGTGCCTTCTAACGATCCTTTAGAACAATATTTGCTAGACCATGAAAATGATATGTTTATGAATGAAAGAAAGGAAATATATGAAGTATTCTTTAAACAGGGACCTATTTTGAAACACAACTTGCCAGTTGAAGTTCTAGGGGATCCTCCTCCACCCAAGGGTGATCCCGTGTTTGAGCTTAAACCATTACCTGATACTCTTGAATATGCTTATCTTGATGAAAAGAAGATATATCCTGTTATTATTAGTGCTAACCTTTCAGAGCAGGAAGAAGAGAAATTATTGAAAACTCTGAAGAAGCACCGTGTTGCTATTGGATATACTCTTGATGATCTTAAGGGCATTAGTCCCACTCTATGCTGGCACAAAATAAAATTGGAGAAAGACGCTAAACCGGTCGTTGATCACCAACGACGGTTAAATCCTAAGATGAAAGAAGTGGTAAGAACTGAAATACTAAAGCTTCTGGAGGCAGGTATAATTTATCCTCTTGCTGATAGTTAGTGGGTAAGTCATGTCCATTGTGTCCCTAAGAAGGGAGGTATTATTGTTGTTCCTAATGATAAAGCTGACTTGATCCCACAAAGAATTGTTATAGGTTATAGAATGGTAATTGGCTTCCGCAAAAAGCTACTAGAAAGGATCATTACCCTTTACCTTTTATTGATCAAATGCTAGAAAGATGCTAAACCTAGACTTATTAGATGGGTTCTCTTGCTACAAGAATTTGATTTGCATATTATTGATAGAAAGGGAGATGAGAACCCCGTTGCAGACAACTTATCTAGGTTAGAGAAGTTCTTGACGACCCACTACCTATTGATGATAGCTTTCCTGATGAACAATTAGGTGTCATAAATGCTTCTCGTATTGCTCCATGGTATGCTGATTATGCTAATTACATTATTGCTAAATTTATACCACCTAGTTTCACATACCAGCAAAACAAAAAGTTTTTCTATGATTTAAGACATTACGTCTGGGATGACCCACACCTTTATAAAGAAGGAGTAGATGGTGTTATTAGACGTTGTGTACCTGAGCATGAACAGGAACAGATCCTACGCAAGTGTCACTCCGAGGCTTATGGATGACACCATGCTGGAGATAGAACTGCACATAAGGTATTGCAATCCGGTTTTTATTGGCCTACTCTTTTCAAAGATGCTCGTAAGTTTGTCATCTCTTGTGATGAATGTCAAAGAATTGGTAATATTAGTAGACGTCAAGAAATGCCTATGAACTATTCACTTGTTATTGAACCATTTGATGTTTGGGGCTTTGATTATATGGGAACATTTCCTTCCTCTAATGGGTATACACATATTTTAGTTGTTGTTGATTACATTACTAAGTGGGTAGAAGCTATTCCAACTAGTAGTGCTGATCATAACACCTCTATTAAGATGCTTAAAGAAGTTATTTTTCCGAGGTTTGGAGTCCCTAGATACTTAAGAACTGATGGTGGTTCACATTTTATTCATGGTCCTTTTCGTAAAATGCATGCTACATATGATGTTAATCATAGAATTGCATCTCCATACCACCCACAGTCTAGTGGTCAAGTAGAACATAGTAATAGAGAGATTAAATTAATTTTTCAAAAGACTATTAATAGATCTAGAAAGAATTGGTCCAAGAAACTTGATGATGCATTATGGGCCTATAGAACTACATATAAAAATCCTATGGGTATGTCTCCGTATGAAATGGTTTATGGAAAAGCATGTCACTTACCTCTCGAACTAGAACATAAGGCATATTGGGCCATTAAAGAGCTCGATTATGATTTCAAACTTGCCGGTGAGATAAGACTATTTGACATTAGCTCACTTGATGAGTGGAGAACCCAGGTGTCGGTGTCAAAACCAGCGGATCTCGGGTAGGGGGTCCCGAACTGTGCGTCTAAGGTGGATGGTAACAGGAGGCAGGGGACATGATGTTTTACCCAGGTTCGGGCCCTCTCGATGGAGGTAATACCCTACGTCCTGCTTGATTGTTCTTGATGATATGAGTAGTACTAGAGTTGATCTACCACGAGATCAGAGAGGCTAAACCCTAGAAGCTAGCCTATGGTATGATTGTATGTTGTCCTACGGACTAAAACCCTCCGGTTTATATAGACACTGGAGGGGGCTAGGGTTACACAAGGTCGGTTACAAAGGAGGAGATATCCATATCCGTATTGCCTTGCTTGCCTTCCACGCCAAGTAGAGTTCCATCCGGACACAGGACGAAGTCTTCAATCTTGTATCTTCATAGTCCAACAGTCTGGCAAAGGATATAGTCCGGCTATTCGGAGACCCCCTAATCCAGGACTCCCTCAGTAGCCCCCGAACCAAGCTTCAATGAAGTCAAGTCTGGCACGCAGTATTGTCTTCGGCATTGCAAGGCGGGTTCTTCTCAAATTTTGAATGTTTGTCCAGTAGTGTCTGGACCCATAAATGTTGGACTTCTTGTCTTCTGCGCCCAATAAGGGCTATCTTCCACGTGTCGAATGAATACGAGGAGCTAGGGCGTTTTTAGATTCACCCCCCTAGCCAGACAAATAAATTGTCTATTAAAGGGATGGGGATTCTTAGATCCAATCCATACCATCCTCCCACAGCGAGAATCCATCGGAGCGCGCTTCGGAAAAATCCATTCCAACATGGCCGACCACCGCAGCTCCTCCTCCCTCCCCCGTAGTCCTAAGCCTGGTGATTGGGAGAGATGTTCCATCCCACACAGTCGATTAGTCAAACTGCAAACTCAGGGATTTCTCCCTCCAGCGTATATGGTTCCCGTCCGAGCCAGGCTCGCCACCTACAATGGCGGGGAGCAAGTGGAGAGCTTCCCCAGCCCCTCTACGGGGGAGCGGGTGTGCCTTGTTCCCTACTTATTAAGGGGACTCAGATTTCCAATTCATCCATTCCTCCGCGGGTTTCATGGAGTTTTACGGCCTCCAACTGCACAATTTCACCCCCGCTTCCATATTACACATCGCCGGCTATGTTGCCCTTTGCGAGTTATTCTGTGAGGCTCATTTTGAGCTATGGAAGAGGTTATTTTGCCTCGTCCCTCGCACACAGAAGGGGTCACTTTATCAAGTGGTCGGAGCCTAAATATGGTGCATCACCGAAACCGGATACCTGTCTGGTACTCCGAAGAAGACGTCCGAAGACTGGCCTTCAGAATCGTTTTATATGGAGGATGTCCCTCTTCCGGACCCTGTTCGGCGGGGTCTTCCTGAGTTCAACAATGCTCTTCTGAAGAAACGCCAAAGCTGGCGCCCAGGAGCCCCAAGCAGGAAGACAACGGAGAAGTCCTTTACTTGATGAACCGGATTAAAGAGCTGGCTCAATCAGGATTGACATTAATCGAAGTTATGTCAATATTGTTGGAAATATGCCCTACAGGCAATAATAAAAGTGTTATTATTATATTTCCTTGTTCATGATAATTGTCTTTTATTCATGCTATAACTGTATTATCCGGAAATCGTAATACACGTGTGAATACATAGACCACAATATGTCCCTAGTGAGCCTCTAGTTGACTAGCTCGTTGTGATCAACAGATAGTCATGGTTTCCTGGCTATGGACATTGGATGTCGTTGATAACGGGATCACATCATTAGGAGAATGATGTGATGGACAAGACCCAATCCTAAGACTAGCACAAAGATCGTGTAGTTAGTTTGCTAGAGCTTTGCCAATGTCAAGTATCTCTTCCTTTGACCATGAGATCGTGTAACTCCTGGATACCGTAGGAGTGCTTTGGGTGTATCAAACGTCACAACGTAACTGGGTGACTATAAAGGTGCACTACAGGTATCTCCGAAAGTATCTATTGTTTTATGCGGATCGAGACTGGAATTTGTCACTCCGTGTAAACGGAGAGGTATCTCTGGGCCCACTCGGTAGGACATCATCATTTGCGCAAATGTGACCAAGGAGTTGATCACGGGATGATGTGTTACGGAACGAGTAAAGAGACTTGCCGGTAACGAGATTGAACAAGGTATCGGTATACCGACGATCGAATCTCGGGCAAGTAACATACCGATAGACAAAGGGAATTGAATACGGGATCGATTGAGTCCTTGACATCGTGGTTCATCCGATGAGATCATCGTGGAACATGTGGGAGCCATCATGGGTATCCAGATCCCGCTGTTGGTTATTGACCGGAGAACGTCTCGGTCATGTCTGCATGTCTCCCGAACCCGTAGGGTCTACACACTTAAGGTTCGATGACGCTAGGGTTATAAAGGAAGCTTGTATGTGGTTACCGAATGTTGTTCGGAGTCCCGGATGAGATCCCGGACGTCACGAGGAGTTCCGGAATGGTCCGGAGGTAAAGATTTATATATAGGAAGTCCTGTTTCGGCCATCGGGACAAGTTTCGGGGTCATCGGTATTGTACCGGGACCACCGGAAGGGTCCCGGGGGCCCACCGGGTGGGGCCACCTGCCCCGGGGGGCCACATGGGCTGTAGGGGGTGCGCCTTGGCCTACATGGGCCAAGGGCACCAGCCCCAAGAGGCCCATGCGCCTGGGGAAACCCTAAAGGAAGAGTCCCAGCAGGGGAAGGCACCTCCTAGGTGCCTTGGGGGGGGAGGACTCCTCCCCTGGCCGCCGCCCCCTTGGAGATTGGATCTCCTAGGGGCTGGCGCACCCCCCCCCTTGGGATCCCTATATATAGTGGGGTAGGAGGGCCTCCCAAAACACACCTTATGCCTTTGGTGCAGCCCCTCCCTCTCTCCCAAGTTCTTCTCCTCTCCCGTGGTGCTTGGCGAAGCCATGCGGGATTGCCACGCTCCTCCACCACCACCACGCCGTTGTGCTGCTGTTGGATGGAGTCTTCCTCAACCTCTCCCTCTCTCCTTGCTGGATCAAGGCGTGGGAGACGTCACCGGGCTGTACGTGTGTTGAACGCGGAGGTGCCGTCCGTTCGGCACTTGATCATCGGTGATCTGAATCACGACGAGTACGACTCCATCAACCCCGTTCACTTGAACGCTTCCGCTTAGCGATCTACAAGGGTATGTAGATGCAAACTCTCCTCTCCTTTCTACTCATTGCTGGTCTCTCCATAGATAGATCTTGGTGTTACGTAGGAAAATTTTTGAATTTCTGCTACGTTCTCCAACAGTGGCATCATGAGCTAGGTCTATTGCGTAGATTCTTTGCACGAGTAGAACACAAAGTAGTTGTGGGCGTTGATGTTGTTCAATATGCTTACCGTTACTAGTCCAATCTTGTTTCGACGGTATTGTGGGATGAAGCGGCCTGGACCGACCTTACACGTACTCTTACGTGAGACAGGTTCCACCGATTGACATGCACTTGGTGCATAAGGTGGCTAGCGGGTGCCAGTCTCTCCCACTTTAGTCGGAACGGATTCGATGAAAAGGGTCCTTATGAAGGGTAAATAGCAATTGGCATATCACGTTGTGGTCATGCGTAGGTAAGAAACGTTCTTGCTAGAACCCATAGCAGCCACGTAAAACATGCAAACAACAATTAGAGGACGTCTAACTTGTTTTTGCAGGGTATGCTATGTGATGTGATATGGCCAAGAAGAATGTGATGAATGATATGTGATGTATGAGATTGATCATGTTCTTGTAATAGGATTCACGACTTGCATGTCGATGAGTATGACAACCGGCAGGAGCCATAGGAGTTGTCTTTATTTTTTGTATGACCTGCGTGTCATTGAAGAACGCCATGTAAATTACTTTACTTTATTGCTAAACGCGTTAGCCATAGAAGTAGAAGTAGTCGTTGGCGTGACAACTTCATGAAGACACGATGATGGAGATCATGATGATGGAGATCATGGTGTCATGCCGGTGACAAGATGATCATGGAGCCCCGAAGATGAAGATCAAAGGAGCTATATGATATTGGCCATATCATGTCACTACTCTATTTGATTGCATGTGATGTTTATCATGTTTATGCATCTTATTTGCTTAGAACGACGGTAGTAAATAAGATGATCCCTCATTAAAATTTCAAGAAGTGTTCTCCCCTAACTGTGCACCGTTGCTACAGTTCGTCGTTTCGAAGCACCACGTGATGATCGGGTGTGATAGATTCTTACGTTCACATACAACGGGTGTAAGACAGTTTTACACAGCGAAAACACTTAGGGTTAACTTGACGAGCCTAGCATGTACAGACATGGCCTCGGAACACGGAGACCGAAAGGTCGAGCATGAGTCGTATAGTAGATACGATCAACATGAAGATGTTCATCGACGTTGACTAGTCCGTCTCACGTGATGATCGGACACGGCCTAGTTGACTCGGATCATGTAATCACTTAGATGACCAGAGGGATGTCTATCTGAGTGGGAGTTCATAAGATGAACTTAATTATCCTGAACATAGTCAAAAGACCTTTTGCAAATTATGTCGTAGCTCGCGCTATAGTTCTACTGTTTAGATATGTTCCTAGAGAAAATATAGTTGAAATTTGATAGTAGCGATTATGCGATCAGTAGAAAGCTTATGTCCTTAATGCACCGCTCAGTGTGCTGAACCCCAAACGTCGTTTGTGGATGTTGTGAACATCGTACATACACGTTTTGATAACTACGTGATAGTTCAGTTAAACGGTTTAGAGTTGAGGCACTAAAGACGTTTTCGAAACGTCGCGGAACATATGAGATGTTTCGAGGGCTGAAATTGGGATTTCAGGCTCGTGCCCATGTCAAGAGGTATAAGACCTCCGATGACTTTCTTAACCTGCAAACTAAGGAGAAAAGCTCAATTGTTGTGCTTGTGCTCAGATTGTCTGAGTACAACAATCGCTTGAATCGAGTGGGAGTTGATCTTCCAGATAAGACAGTGATGGTTCTCCAAAGTCATTACCACCAAGCTGCTAGAGCTTCGTGATGAACTATAATATATCAGGGACATATATGATGATCCTTGAGATACTCGCGATGTTTGACACCGCGAAAGTAGAAATCAAGAAGGAGCATCAATTGTTGATGGTTGGTGAAACCACTAGTTTCAAGAAGGGCAAGGGCAAGAAGGGATACTTCATGAAACGGCAAATCAGCTGCTGCTCTAGTGAAGAAACCCAAGGTAAAACCCAAACCCGAGACTAAGTGCTTCTGTAATAAGGGGAACAACCACTAGAGCAGAATTACCCTAGATACTTGGTAGATGAGAAGGCTGGCAAAGTCGATAGAAGTATATTGGATATACATTATGTTAATGTGTACTTTACTAGTACTCCTAGTAGCACCAGGGTATAAGATACCGGTTCGGTTGCTAAGTGTTAGTAACTCGAAATAAAAGCTACGGCATAAACGGAGACTAGCTAAAGGTGAGCTGACGATATGTGTTGGAAGTGTTTCCAATGTTGATATGATCAAGCATCGCACGCTCCCTCTACCCTCGTTATTTGGTGTTTGCATTGAGCATAGACATGATTGGATTACGTCTATCGCAATACGGTTATTCATTTAAGGAGAATAATGGTTACTCTGTTTATTTGAATAATACCTTCAATGGTCTTACACCTAAAATGAATGGTTTATTAAATCTCGATCGTAGTGATACACATGTTCATGCCAAAAGATAGTAATGATAGTACCACCTACTTGTGGCACTGCCACGTAAGTCATATCGGTATAAAACGCATGAAGAAGCTCCATATTGATGGATCTTTGGGCTCACTCGTTTTTGAAAAGTTTGAGACATGCGAACCATGTCTATTGGTGTATATGCATGAAGAAACTCCATGCAAATGGATCGTTCGGACTCACTTGATTTTGAATCACTTGAGATATGCAAATCATACCACATGGGCAAGATGACTGAAAAGCCTCGGTTTCAGTAAAATGGAACAAGATAGCAACTTATTGGAAGCAACACATTTTGATGTGTGCAGTCCAATGAGTGTTGAGGCATGCAGTGAATATCATTATGTTCTTACTTCACAGATGATTCGAGTAGATGTTGTATATATTTACTTGATGAAACACAAGTCTGAATTATTGAATGGTTCAAATAATTTCAGAGTGAAGTAGAAGATCATTGTGACAGGAGGATAAAATGTCTATGATATGATCATAGAGATGAATATCTGAGTTACGAGTTTTGGCACACAATTAAGACATTGTGGAAATTGTTTCACAATTAATACCGCCTGGAACACCATAGTGTGATGGTGTGTCCGAACATCATAGTTGCACCCTATTGGATATGGTGCGTACCATGATGTCTCTTATCGAACTACCACTATTGTTCATGGGTTAGGCATTAGAGACAACCACATTCACTTTAAATAGGGCACCGCGTAATTCCGTTGAGATGACACCGTATGAATTATGGTTTAGAGAAACCTAAGTTGTCGTTTCTTAAAAGTTTGGGGCTGCGAAGCTTATGTGAAAAAGTTTCAGGTTGATAAGCTCGAACCCAAAGCGGATAAAATGCATCTTCATAGGAAACCCAAAACAGTTGGGTATACCTCCTAATTCAGATCCGAAAGCAATATGGATTGTTTCTTGAATCGGGTCCTTTCTCGAGGAAAGGTTTCTCTCGAAAGAGTTGAGTGGGAGGACGGTGGAGACTTGATGAGGTTATTGAACCGTCTCTTCAACTAGTGTGTGGCAGGGCACAGGAAGTTGTTCCTGTGGCACCTACACCAATTGAAGTGGAAGCTTATGATATTGATCATGAAACTTCGGATCAAGTCACTACCAAACCTCGTAGGACGACAAGGACACGTACTACTTCGGAGTGGTAAGGTGATCCTGTCTTGAAGGTCATGTTGCTAGACAACAATGAACCTACGAGCCATGGAGAAGCGATGGTGGGCCCGGATTCCGATAAATGGCTTGAGGCCATAAAATCCGAGAGAGGATCCATGTATGAAAACAAAGTGTAGACTTTGGCAGAACGGCTCGATGGTCGTAAGGCTAATGAGTACAGATGGATTTCAAAAGGAAGACGGACAATGATGGTAAATGTCACCATTAAGAAAGCTCGACTTGTCGTTAAGATGTTTTCCGACAAGTTGAAGGAGTTGACTACGATGAGATTTTCTCACTCGTAGCGATGCTAAGAGTCTGTTGGAATTATATTAGCGATTACTGCATTATTTATGAAATCTTGCAGATAGGATGTCAAAACATTGTTTCCTCGACGATTTTAATGAGGAAAGGTTGTATGTGATACAACCGGAAGGTTTTGTCAATCCCGAAAGATGCTAATAAGTATGCAAAGCTCCGGCAATCCTTCTAAGGATTGGAGTGAGCATCTCGGAGTTGGAATGTATGCTTTGATGATGATCAAAGATTTTGGGTTTGTACAAAGTTTATGAGAAACTTGTATTTCCAAAGAAGTGAGTGGGAGCACTATAGAATTTCTGATGAGTATATGTTGTTGACATATTGTTGATCAGAAATGACGTAGAATTTCTGGAAAGCATATAGGGTTATTTTGAAAGTGTTTTTCAATGGAAAGCCTGGATTAAGCTGCTTGAGCATTGAGCATCAAGATCTATAAGGATAGATCAAAACGCTTAATGGTACTTTCAAATGAGCACATACCTTGACATGATCTTGAAGGTGTTCAAGATGGACCAGTCAAAGAAGGAGTTCTTGCCTGAGTTATAAGGTACGAAGTTAAGACTTAAAGCTCGACCACGGCAGAATATAGAGAAAGGGCGAAGGTCGTCCCCTATGCTTAAGACGTAGGCTCTTCACTATGTTATGCTGTGTACCGCACCTGAAGTGTGCCTTGCCATGAGTCAGTCAAGGGGTACAAGAGTGATCCAAGAATGGCTCACATGACAGCGGTCAAAGTTATCCTTAGTAACTAGTGGACTAAGGAATTTTCTCGATTATGGAGGTGGTAAAAGAGTTCGTCGTAAAAGGTTACGACGATGCAAGCTTGACACCTATCCGGAGAGCTCTGAGTAGAGAGACCGGATACATATAATGGAGCAATAATTTAGAATAACTCCAAGTAGAACAGTTATTTGGAATAGCTCCAAATAGAGCGTGGTAGATACATCTAGGAGATGACATAGAGATTTGTAAAGCACACACGGATCTGAAAGGTTCAGACCCGTTGACTAAAACCTCTCTCACAAGCAACATGATCAAACATAAAACTCTGTGAGTGTTAATCACATGGCGATGTGAACTAGATTATTGACTCTAGTGCAAGTGGGAGACTGTTGGAAATATGCCCTAGAGGCAATAATAAAAGTGTTATTATTATATTTCCTTGTTCATGATAATTGTCTTTTATTCATGCTATAACTGTATTATCCGGAAATCGTAATACACGTGTGAATACATAGACCACAATATGTCCCTAGTGAGCCTCTAGTTGACTAGCTCGTTGTGATCAACAGATAGTCATGGTTTCCTGGCTATGGACATTGGATGTCGTTGATAACGGGATCACATCATTAGGAGAATGATGTGATGGACAAGACCCAATCCTAAGACTAGCACAAAGATCGTGTAGTTAGTTTGCTAGAGCTTTGCCAATGTCAAGTATCTCTTCCTTTGACCATGAGATCGTGTAACTCCTGGATACCGTAGGAGTGCTTTGGGTGTATCAAACGTCACAACGTAACTGGGTGACTATAAAGGTGCACTACAGGTATCTCCGAAAGTATCTATTGTTTTATGCGGATCGAGACTGGAATTTGTCACTCCATGTAAACGGAGAGGTATCTCTGGGCCCACTCGGTAGGACATCATCATTTGCGCAAATGTGACCAAGGAGTTGATCACGGGATGATGTGTTACGGAACGAGTAAAGAGACTTGCCGGTAACGAGATTGAACAAGGTATCGGTATACCGACGATCGAATCTCGGGCAAGTAACATACCGATAGACAAAGGGAATTGAATACGGGATCGATTGAGTCCTTGACATCGTGGTTCATCCGATGAGATCATCGTGGAACATGTGGGAGCCATCATGGGTATCCAGATCCCGCTGTTGGTTATTGACCGGAGAACGTCTCGGTCATGTCTGCATGTCTCCCGAACCCGTAGGGTCTACACACTTAAGGTTCGATGACGCTAGGGTTATAAAGGAAGCTTGTATGTGGTTACCGAATGTTGTTCGGAGTCCCGGATGAGATCCCGGACGTCACGAGGAGTTCCGGAATGGTCCGGAGGTAAAGATTTATATATAGGAAGTCCTGTTTCGGCCATCGGGACAAGTTTCGGGGTCATCGGTATTGTACCGGGACCACCGGAAGGGTCCCGGGGGCCCACCGGGTGGGGCCACCTGCCCCGGGGGGCCACATGGGCTGTAGGGGGTGCGCCTTGGCCTACATGGGCCAAGGGCACCAGCCCCAAGAGGCCCATGCGCCTGGGGAAACCCTAAAGGAAGAGTCCCAGCAGGGGAAGGCACCTCCTAGGTGCCTTGGGGGGGGAGGACTCCTCCCCTGGCCGCCGCCCCCTTGGAGATTGGATCTCCTAGGGGCTGGCGCACCCCCCCCCTTGGGATCCCTATATATAGTGGGGTAGGAGGGCCTCCCAAAACACACCTTATGCCTTTGGTGCAGCCCCTCCCTCTCTCCCAAGTTCTTCTCCTCTCCCGTGGTGCTTGGCGAAGCCATGCGGGATTGCCACGCTCCTCCACCACCACCACGCCGTTGTGCTGCTGTTGGATGGAGTCTTCCTCAACCTCTCCCTCTCTCCTTGCTGGATCAAGGCGTGGGAGACGTCACCGGGCTGTACGTGTGTTGAACGCGGAGGTGCCGTCCGTTCGGCACTTGATCATCGGTGATCTCAATCACGACGAGTACGACTCCATCAACCCCGTTCACTTGAACGCTTCCGCTTAGCGATCTACAAGGGTATGTAGATGCAAACTCTCCTCTCCTTTCTACTCGTTGCTGGTCTCTCCATAGATAGATCTTGGTGTTACGTAGGAAAAATTTTGAATTTCTGCTACGTTCTCCAACAAATATGCACAATGCGGGGAGTGCAACCACTTCAATATCGAGGGCACCCCCTGTGGTGTTTTAATGGGGAAGATGATGCCACCCGTTGCGGGCGTAAGGGGCCAGACTCCGCTGCTGCTTTAGCAAAAATTGTGTCCGAGTTGTTCAAGGGAGAGGAAGAGGAGTTCATCCGCATCAAGCCACGGGATAGATTCTGCATGTACAACCCTCCAAGCTGGGTGAGTTATATCTCCTTACTCCCATTCTTCCCGCATTTTTTGTCGTGGGTACTTACCTTGCCATTTTACGGCAGGAGCTGCGAAAAGCTGTAAGGGAGGTCAACAGCCCATCTCCACAACCAGAGGACCCTGACCGGGCCCTCGGTCCCGGACTCGAAGAAGATCCGGACATATTCGTGGAGCTGATAGATAGGCAGTTCTATCAATTGAGCTGTGATAACGCCATGGTGGCCATTACAAACGACTATCCCGGACTGCTCCCTGCCTCGCACGTAAGAAAAACCAAAATCCCAACTCCAAAAACTAGGATCCCCTTTTAGACACTTCACCTACCATATACATATGGTGTTTTACAGGGAAGGTATTTGGGATGCCGTGCCGAACCCGCAGCAACTCGTCAGCAAGAGGCACCGAGGCCGGGGAGGCCAAAAAGGAAGGCGGTCAGGACGGAGACGCCAGCGCAGAAGTATGAAAAAAAACCTCGCTCCGTGGTTGTCGTCTTTCTCAAAAATGTAATGACGTCCATGTTTCTTTAATAGAAAAAACGCTCGCCGGAATATGTCTAGAAAGGCCGCCGATCATGCTTCCACCAGTCGGGCTCCAGGGCCGGACATAGAGGCGGAAGCCGACATGGGGCGGACACCGGATACTCCTCCTACAGAGGATGCGGATAGATTGTCCGCTACAAATTCAGAAGTGGAAAGCGCCATGAATCATAGACGTCGTCTGGTCATACTCCGTGATGCTTGCTTCTCACCATAGGCATTTGATGCCTTCAATTCTGGAGACGTGTACCTCCGTGCTGCTCAAAATGGTCTAGCCAGAGCCACGGACCAGTATGTAAGGGATGTACGGGTTAGTAAATCTGACGATTATATGTATCAGTAGCCCCTGAGACTTGAAACAATTGACGCAACTGATTTAAGGATCAATATGTGTGCAGGTTCTTACCGAGAAGAATTCCCAACTGTCTCAAGAGCTGGACGAGTGCAATGCCCAGCTGGAAGCCGTTGTTGCCGCATTGAAGGAGTCCAAAAAGGGCCCCCCTGGTAACTCTTTTGTCTATTGCAAAGAATATCAGTACCAGGTAGTATGCGGCGTACATGAACACCTAACAATAGATGTTGCAAGTGGCCTCGGAGTGAATCAGGAGGCCGTGGAGGCGGATACGACACGTGATGATCGACAGCGAAATGCTGGCGAGCGCGTGCTGACGCGAGTCAGGCGGGAGAAAAACAATCTCCAAGATGCCAATACCCGGCTAGGCGTGGAACTGAAGGATGTCCGAGCCCATCTTGCGGACTCCGTGAAGGAGAATAAACGACTTCAGCGCGGCATTTTTAGTAAGTGCTTGAACGAACTTTTTAAAGGAGTTTGGCGAAGAAGCCTGCTAACAACGTTATATCTGCATGTATGCTGACGGGTCGTCCCGCAGAGGAGATGCCTGGGTCCTCGGGTGATCTTCTTCCAGATCTCTCCCAACTGCACGAACAAGTTCGGCAGGTGATGCAGAGTATTTCCCAAGCCTTGTGGCCGTCCGCGTCCCTGCCAGGAGGCGTGGGGGAGCTTATGGAGAAGCTGAAGGGAGCACGGCGGCGCTTGCGGTTATGGAAAATATCGGCCTGTCGACAGGGTGCACGGGAAGCCTGGGCTATGGTGAAGACACGTTACACCAAGGCTGACCCAAACCACATGGCCGAGGTCAGACCTATGGGGCCCGACGGGAAAGAAATCCTTGTCAGTTTAGTGTATGATCAAGTAGAGTTAGCCGCAAAGTATTCCCAATAGGGTTGTAGGCTAGACAGCCTGTTGGATGGTATAGAAGAAGAATTTAATCAGTCTTAGTGACTGTGTACTTCAAGTGACATATGTAATGTCCCTAGCCGGATTGTAGATCATTTGTCATGGCAGACCTTTTCACTTCGACCTCTGGACCCGATAGTCCGGAGTGTATCCGAATACCCACTCGGCTATAAAAAAACCGGGGTATGCATGGAAACCAGGCGTAGGGGTCATAAGTGCTTGAACAGACAAGTACCCAACTAGCTATGTTATATTACATGGGTGGTAAGAAACATCTTCCAGGGAGAATAGTTTCGTTAAGGGTTCTGTCGTGGGTTTGTCATGGCAGATGTCCTCGTGAAAGGACTTAGTCGTGGAGCCATCGCGATGGGTTAGCTTAAAGGGGTTAAACTGGACAAGGGGACACGGGAGTTTATACTAGTTCGGCCCCTTCGATGAAGGTAAAAGCCTACGTCTAGTTGTGATTGGTATTGCTAGGGTTTCGAAGGCCAGGGAGCGAATCCGCTTTGTCTGGCTCTCGAGTTGTTGTTATCTGCGCCTAAACCACGGTCGGGTCGTCCCTTTATATACATAGGTTGACACCCGCCGGGCTACAGAGTCCCGAAGCCGGATCATAAACGTATCCGGTTCGGCCTCTCTCTTTCTATCTTACTATACAAGTTACATGACTAGGCTGGTTTACATTTACAGACTGTAACCCGCCTTTGGGCCCTCCGTAAAGCGCCATCATCTTTCCATCTTCATGGGCTCCTAATCTTCAAAGAGTCAACCCGGCTACATAAGGCAGGTTTACCTCCAGTAGTAATATCCCCAACATTAGGCCCCAGATTGGTTTGAACTTGTTCATGTCAATCTTCCACACTTAGAAAAAATCTTCTCTCTTATCTTCATTTTTGATCTTGTAAACCGCCGTGACGTCATACTTCAAAATTACGATAAACCGCCCTGACGTCATCCATCCATTGATGTCGGAGATTTCCTTCATTTAATATATATCCAGTCATCGAGGCGACACCTTTATTAACTTATCCATTTTTTGGGCTCCTCGATTCCCGTACTTGCCATTTTATCACTTCGCCTTATAAATAGGACCGAGGGGTCATTTTCACCGTTTCCCCCCGTGCCTCTTCGCGTCGTCTTCCTCGCGCCGCTCAGCCTCTGGAGCTCCGCCGCCACCGTCGACCGTCGCCTCTGCTCCGACCTTGGCCGCTGCATCACCCTGAACGCACCAGAATACTGCGGCGCCCTTCCGCTTCCTCACCAGCTCCGGTAAGTTCTCTGCTTTTTTTCACCATAGATCTGTTCTAGGGTTTCGACATTCTTCGCAGTTCTTCCGAAGTTCATCAGTGCTATTCTTCCCTGTTCTTCCTTTAATAGATGGACACTTCATGCTTGATACATCTCTTGCCGTAGCTTACCTACCATGGTCATCACAAATCCTTATGCGCAAAGAACTGATCTAGTCTGTCAAAAATTGCTTCAGTTCTGCACCCCTTCAAGATCCAATTATTTTTACTTTTCTATCTTATCTTTAGATCCGAAAGTTTTATACATCACTGTGAGATCTGTTTCTCCTCGCACCAATATAAGCGGTTTAACATTGTATAAATAGTCTATGCCATTAGCCCTCTGATAAACCGGAAGAGCATGTTACCTTCATAATTATGCTCCGGTTTAACAGTGTCTGATCAATCCTGTGCTAGCATTACCTTTCTCTCTCATTATACTAGTCTCCGGGTTGTACCATTTATCATATCAGTATGTTTCTTACTCCCTTGTCTCTTGTGTATAATCATGCGTAATTTATAAACCGGCCTTTCATTTTCAGTTTGTTCGCTTTGCAATGGCCAAACAATTCACTGCCTGCAACTGGGCTCGTTCCCGGGTTACTGAGGCTCAATTGAATGAGATGGTTAGCATCGGCTCTCTGCCTAAGAAAACTGAGATCAAATGGCGAGTTCCAGGAACAGAGAATCCTCCAACCCCAAGACAAGGCGAGGTGGTAATCTTTGTTGACCATATAGGCCGTGGTTTCAAACCGCCAGGGTCAAAATTTTATCGAGATGTGCTTGCCAGCTTCCAACTGCATCCACAAGATATTGGTCCCAACTCAGTCTCCAACTTATGCAATTTCCAAGTCTTCTGTGAAGTCTATTTACAAGAAGAACCAACTGCAGAACTGTTTCGGGATTTCTTTCACTTAAACCGGCGCACAGAGTTTGTGAATGGCCCGAACACAGAGCTTGGTGGTGTTTCAATTCAAAAGCGGAAAGAAGTGGAATTTCCTCATGCCAAACATCATAGCCACCCAAAGGAATGGAACCAAACATGGTTCTATTGCAGAGACACTTCGCCTGAGGATGAAAATCCCCTCCCCGGCTTCCGTGATCATAGATTATCCAATACTCACCCAATGCCACAACGCCTGAGCTCTTCAGAAAGGGAAAATACGCTCCTCAAATCGCCAAGCTCCGGGCCTTTATGGCAAACGGTTTAACAGGTGTGGATTTTGTGCGCTGTTGGATATCCTGGAGTATCTTGCCGCTAAGCCGGCGTCCCGGTTTAATGTGCGAATATACCGGTGAAGTTGACGATCCTCAACGCCACTGCAACATCCAATTATCTGAGGAAGAAGTTACTGAAGGTGTAAAGAAGATTCTGAATGAATCGGAACTGGTCTGTAGTCAAACCGGTCTGAGTCCCTTCTATACCAAGAACAAACCGCCTGCTGTAAGCATTACACTTCCTCTTCATCTCTAATATCTTTAACTTATACAAGCTGTAACCCTTCTTCTTTATATATATATAGGGTGATGACCCCTTCTGGAAACAGAAATCCATAGAGAAAGCGGCAAAGCCAACTGGAGATAAAGTGGTCAAGCCAACCAGCTCGAAGACCAAAGCCGTAAAACGGACGTCAAAGCGGAAAATGGCTGACCGGATTAATATGGAACTTGATGATGATACTGATGACCCAGAAGTTGAGGTAGAACTTGACTCACTTGGCTCTCTTTTTATGCATCTTGTTAACAATGATCTTCCTCAGGAGGAGGCAGAAGCTAGTCAGGCTGATGACGTAGAGGTAATTACCCTTTCCTCCGGTTCAGACTCTATGCCAACACAAAAAACTCGCCAAGCAATCCGCAAAGTAAGCTTTTCTCATCCTCTTGCTCACTTGGATCCAACATTTATTTTGAAGACTCAACAGCATGAAGCTCGCCGGACAACCCGGCACAGTGGCCAACAGGTCACCTCTGCCGGTTTACCTGATACTCCGGTTCGGAAGCGCCGGTCTGAGGTCTCTCCTACTTCTGACCATTCTTACCCCAAGGCAGGTTATTTCAGACAGCCTCTTAATCCGTCCGATTCAAATTATCAGGTGACACCTCCTTCCTCTTCTGGTGAATCGACAGCAACTCAACTCCCCCCTTTGAAAACTGTGGCCGGGTGAGTTATGAAAAACCTTTCCTTTCAATGCGCCCTACATCTTTTGAACAGGATGTTAATCCTTTTTTATTCTGTTTGCAGGGCCAAAGCCAGACCCAGCAAGAAAGCTCGGGTCACCAATCCGCCAGAAGACCCTGTTGCCGAAGAAGAAGAACCAAGAGGTGAACCGGAGCAGACTGGTGAACCGGAAGGCCTCCATCCTGAAACAACTTTTGATGATCCGCCCCTTGACGGCCAACATACTGACGAACCAACAGATGCTGAGCCTGCCGCCCCTGATACTGAACCGGCAGAACCAAACCGGGCTAATCCAATGAAAGACACTGAAATTCCATCATCATCCACCAAAAATCCTGAAGGCCAAGGTGATGACGTTATTATTACTGGAACAGGCCACAGCTCTCCTGGTCATCCCGTCATTTTGGCTCAGCATAGTGCCAAAGAAGAGCAAATTGCCAGGGATAAAGGTAAATGGAGCAGCGACTTATCAAACTATGCTCATCTTAACGCTGATGAGCTTCATTCCGGCTTCTTGAACCGTCTGCACTCAAACCGGGATTATGAAGCCGGTTTGGTGAATTTGATGAAAGAACGATATGAGGTAAATGCTTCTCCCTTGTACATTGATTTATAGCTGAAATACTATTCCAAGTAGCCTCCAAGAGCCGTTTTATGATTGTTAATCATAAACCGGGTCTTTGTAACACTTCAAGCATCCCATCATTGATCCTTGCAAAGGCGTGTCCTCAATCATAGATAAGACTCATGTTTGAAAAAATTAGATAACGTTCTGCAGCATAGCCCCCAAAGGCCGGTTTAACTTGGCAAGTTAATCCGGTTTTTAATCCACACCGCCGGTTTAGAACAAACGTACATTAGCCCCCAAGTGTCAAGGATAATGCTTGCATTGTTCTGGAGACTTGTATAGAGGGTAGTATTTGAGAGCAAATAGGCATTAGCCCCCAAGTATGAAGTGGATAACTTGTTATATGCTTTATACTTAGTGCATAAATATGTTGTTTTGTTGAATATACCTTCAATGTTGCAGGCTGAACTGAGAAGCAAAGATGCCCAAAACTCTGACTTGCAAGAAAATGTGAAGTCTCAACAAGCCGAAGCTGCAAAAGCCAAAGAGGAGCTGACGCAGGCCCTGGCCGGAATGGAAAAATTGAAAGAATCCTTCAACCAAGATCGTGCTGAATGGGAAACCGAAAAAGCCGGTTTGACCAAAAGAGTTGTAGATGCCGAGGAAGCCCTGAAACCGGTGGTTGAAGAACTAGCCGGTTTGAAGCGCCAAATCAACGCTATGACCTCTGCTATCTTTGGTAAGTGTCTGCTTATGTATGTTGCACCAGTCAATGAATCTTAAAACTGACCAAAATGTTGATAAAATCTTTGGCAGGAACTCGGATCACTCATCTTGGTGCAGATATGCGGATGAAGCTCAAAGCGGCATATACATTGGTTGAGCAGCTATACTCTGGATCTCAGCGAGCCATTAGTACAGCGGCTTATAACAAACCGGCGCCAACATTGATTAAGGAGACCCTTGAGAAGCTGGGCATGTTACCGGCGCGTATTGTCGAGTTGAAAAGAGCCGCTGCGAGAGCAGGAGCATTAACCGCCCTTATTCGAGCCAAGGCCTGGATTCCAGACCTTGAAGCGGAGGATATCATTAAAGGATATCCAGGCGTTAAAGAAGACGGTTCAAACTTTGACAATGATGATCTTCGGCGGCTGACCAAACAGATGCGGCCAGCGGCCAGCAAATTGGCTGAGGACACCGATTTGTCCCATTTTCAACCGTTTTATGATGCAGAAGGGAAAAGACAGCCGGCCGATATCCATGAAGTCGAAGAACTTGTGCCTCCGATTCGTAAGCACACTTATGCCCCTGATATTAACCCTTCTGATCTTATCCATGAGGAAGCAGTGTTCCAAGCTTTAACCGGAATCGATTGGTCAACGGCTGATTTCCAGCGGCTGGGGAGGGATGAAGAAGTGCCTACACCAACTGATCCGCAACCGTCAAACCGTCGTGATGAAGAGTCCTGATCCGGTCGCCGGTTTATATGGCTACTGTGAAAAACAATGGCACTGTTTGAGCCGCTTTGAAGCTTCATGTAATAGGATAGCTGAAACTTTGTTTATCTGCCATGCCATCGAGCATGTTTCATAACGCTTTGTGACAATCTGTGCCGCCCTTCAGGATATATTTTATGCATAGCCTATGATGACTTGCCTTCCTGGGTCCAAAAAACTTAAAAGTGTCTAGCGGTTTACCGCTAAACATGTCATAATATCCAAGAAGTATATAGTACTTTAGCTGAATAATCAAGTGTTTGTACAAAAAATAATGTACAGAACATACCTCATTGATTGACCAAACGTGTATACAGCAAAGGTGTTTAACACCAACCCGATACGTTTGATAATTTCATCTTCATAATGCTGGTCTATCTATTAAACCGGACCGGTATAACTACCGGATTTTCTTTATAACACTGGTGATTTAGTCAAACCAGACCGGGTCAATGACCACCGGTTTATAATTGATCATGTGCCAACAACTGGTGGTTGGAAAGCAAGCCGGGTCAAGGACGCCGGTTTATCAAAAAATACTTATGATTGTCAACAAACAAAATTCAAATAGGAAAATATGCGAGGCTTTTTACGAGCTGCCAGGCTCCAAATCGAGGCTTTTCATGGGCTGCCAGGCCTCTGAGTTAAACCATTTAACAAAGCCTTTTAAGATGGGCCTCCAATTAACCAATCATCGTTTTAACTGTGACAAGTTCAGGGTCTGTAAAAGATTGACTTGTCAAACGTTCGATGGGTCATGCCAGGATTACCTGGATAGGAGTGGCTTACTTGATGAAGGCAGGTTAACCCGGGGTTTTAGGTGAATACACCAGGCTTCCAAGCCGTGGCTTGATAGCCAATTACGAGGGTCCTTTCAAACTCTTTGTTGCTTTGCAAAAAAGAGCCCCCAAGTAACTTTGTGAGCGATGCTCAGCGTGTGCCTATGTTTGAGTTTGTACTGTGTACAATACTCTCTTTGGCTCCACAAATTTTTCCTTGTGTGGCTGAAATGCCTATCAAGAGGTGTAGCTGTGGTTCAAACATGACCAAGCCCCCTAGTGATTTTCTTTATCTTTATGCAGCTGCTAAAGCCGGTTTAACAAAGACTCCGCTTTGACCGTTAACTTGTAAAAGCACACATATGATATAAGAAAGAACAGATACCCCGCTTATAACGGAGGCTCCGGTTTATTATATGGTATATACACTGTCATAAATATGTACAGGTGAAGAGCCTATGGCTTCAAGTATAGTAAGGCCGAAGGAGAGCTATGTTCCATGGCCGCTTTGTCTCCTCCTCCGATTGACGTGAGTCTTCATGCTCTCGAACATCAATGAGGTAGTAGGATCCGTTGTGCAGATTTTTGCTGACCACAAAGGGTCCTTCCCAAGGGGGGGATAACTTGTGCATATCAGTCTGATCCTGGATGAGCCGGAGCACCAAATCACCTTCTTGAAAGGTTCTAGTTTTAACCCGGCGGCTGTGATAACGTCGAAGATCTTGTTGATAAATCGCCGAACGTGCTGCTGCAAGATCCCGCTCTTCATCCAACAGGTCCAGAGAATCCTGACGTGCCTTCTCATTATCAGCTTCAACATAAGCTGCCACACGGGGCGAATCGTGACGGATGTCACTAGGAAGAACCGCCTCCGCTCCATAAACCATGAAGAAAGGCGTGTAACCCGTAGACCTATTGGGTGTGGTGTTGATGCTCCATAACACAGAAGGTAGCTCCTCGACCCAACAACCCGGCGTCCGCTTTAAGGGAACCATAAGCCTTGGTTTGATACCCCGTAGAATTTCTTGATTTGCCCTTTCCGCTTGACCATTAGATTGGGGGTGAGCCACTGATGCTAGATCAAGCCGGATGTGCTCACGTTGACAGAATTCTTCCATCTCTCCTTTTGATAAGTTAGTACCATTATCTGTTATAATGCTATGTGGAAAGCCAAACCGGAATATCACCTTTTTGATGAATTGAACCGCCGTGGCTGCATCACACTTGCTGACTGGCTCTGCCTCTACCCATTTAGTGAATTTATCAACTGCTACTAACAGGTGGGTCTTCTTGTCCTTGGAGCGCTTGAAGGGTCCAACCATATCCAGCCCCCAAGTTGCAAACGGCCACGTAATTGGAATCATCCGCAACTCTTGAGCCGGAACGTGCGCACGGCGGGCAAACTTTTGACATCCATCACATCTTTTGACTAAATCCTCCGCATCAGCATGCGCCGTCAACCAGTAAAAACCGTGGCGAAAAGCTTTGGCAACCAACGACTTTGAACCGGCGTGGTGACCGCAATCCCCTTCATGAATTTCTCGCAAAATCTCACAACCTTCTTGAGGAGAAACGCATCGCTGAATTGCTCCTGAAACACTGTAACGATGTAACTCCCCGTTGAGTATGGTCATGGACTTGGAACGCCGGATTATCTGTCGAGCCAACGTTTCCTCAGCTGGTAACTCGCCCCGGTTCATGTAATCCAGATATGGGATCGTCCAATCCGGTATGGCATGCAGAGCTGCCACCAACTGAGCCTCCGGATCAGGAATAGCCAAATCTTCTTCGGTTGGTATTTTGACTGACGGATTGTGCAATACATCAAGAAAGACATTGGGCGGAACCGGTTTACGTTGGGAACCAAGACGACTTAAAGCGTCCGCCGCTTCATTCTTCCGCCGGTCTATATGGTCCACCTGATAACCTTTAAAGTGACCAGCCACTGCGTCCACCTCTCGCCGATATGCAGCCATGAGTGGGTCCTTAGAATCCCAAGTGCCAGACACTTGCTGAGCCACTAGATCTGAATCGCCGAAGCACTTAACCCGGCTCAAATTCATCTCTTTAGCCATCCGAAGACCGTGGAGTAAAGCCTCATATTCAGCTGCATTGTTAGTACAAGGGAACATTAAACGGAGGACATAACAAAACTTGTCACCTCGTGGGGAAGTTAATACGACTCCAGCCCCCGAACCCTCTAACTGTCTGGACCCATCAAAATGAATAGTCCAATATGTATTATCTGGTTTCTCCTCAGGTGCCTGTAACTCCGTCCAATCGTTGATGAAATCTACGAGTGCCTGGGACTTGATCGCCGTGCGGGGTATATATTTGAGCCCGTGAGGTCCAAGCTCAATGGCCCACTTGGCAATCCGGCCAGTTGCCTCTCTGTTTTGAATGATGTCGCCCAGAGGAGCTGAACTGACCACTGTGATAGGATGGCCCTGAAAATAGTGTTTGAGCTTCCGGCTTGCCATAAACACCCCATACACCAGTTTCTGCCAATGTGGATACCTCTGCTTTGACTCAATGAGCACCTCACTGATATAATAAACCGGCCGTTGAACCGGATACTCTTTGCCAGGCTCCTTGCGCTCTACCACAATGGCTACGCTGACAGCCCGGGCATTAGCAGCCACATATAATAATAATGGCTCTTTATCGATCGGTGCTGCCAGCACGGGCGGTTCCACTAGCTGCCTCTTCAGATCTTCAAACGCCTTATCAGCTGCCTCACTCCAGACAAAGTTATCTGTTTTCTTGAGCATCTGATATAAGGGGATGGCCTTCTCTCCAAGGCGGCTGATAAACCGGCTCAAGGCTGTAATCCGGCCGGCCAGACGTTGCACATCGTTAATACACGCCGGTTTAGCCAAGGACGTAATTGCTGCAATCTTTTCCGGATTAGCCTCAATGCCTCTGTTTGAAACCAGAAAGCCTAAGAGCTTGCCTGCCGGGACACCGAAAACACACTTCTCCGGATTGAGCATCATCTTGTAAACCCGGAGATTGTCAAAGGTTTCCCGTAGATCATCTATCAATGTCCCCTCCTTTCTGGATTTGACCACAATATCATCCACATACGCATGAACATTGCGCCCAATTTGCTTATGAAGGCAATTCTGAACACATCGCTGGTAAGTTGCCTGGGCACTCTTGAGTCCAAAGGGCATGGAAACATAGCAGAAGGCTCCAAAGGGAGTTATAAAGGTTGTCTTCTCCTGGTCCTTAACTGCCATTTTGATCTGATGATAACCAGAGTAAGCATCCAAAAAACACAAACGGTCACAACCCGCCGTAGCATCAATTATCTGATCAATGCGAGGGAGAGCAAAGGGGTCTGCAGGGCAAGCCTTGTTTAAATCTGTGTAGTCCACACACATGGGCCAAGTGCCATTTTTCTTAAGAACCAGCACCGGATTGGCTAACCACTCTGGATGAAAAACTTCAACAATAAACCCAGCAGCCAACAGACGGGCTACCTCTTCACCTATAGCCTTGCGTCTTTCCTCGTTGAAACGGCGGAGGAACTGTTGGACCGGTTTGAATTTAGGATCAATGTTGAGTGTGTGCTCAGCGAGTTCTCTCGGTACACCCGGCATGTCAGAAGGTTTCCATGCAAAGATGTCCCGATTCTCACGGATGAACTCGATGAGAACGCTTTCCTATTTGGGATCCAGGTTAGCGCTGATGCTGAACTGTTTGGATGAATCGCCAGGGACAAAGTCGACCATCTTAGTGTCTGTAGCTGATTTGAACTTCAATGCTGGATCATGTTCCGTAGTTGGCTTTTTTAAGGAGGTCATGTCTGCCGGATCAACTTGCTCCTTATAGAATTTTAACTCCTCCGTGGCACAAACCGACTCAGCATAAGCCGCATCGCCTTCTTCACACTCCAAAGCAATCTTTCTACTTCCATGTACTGTGATAGTCCCCTTATGACCTGGCATTTTAAGCTGTAGGTAAACATAACATGGCCTTGCCATAAACTTAGCATAAACCGGCCGCCCAAACAAGGCGTGGTACGGACTTTTGATCTTCACCACCTCAAATGTCAATGTTTCTGACCTTGAATCGTAGTCATCTCCAAAAGCTACCTCCAAAGCTATCTTACCAACAGGATATGCAGACTTACCAGGCACCACACCATGAAATACCGTATTCGACGGTTTAAGATCCTTATCTGTCAACCCCATACGGCGGAATGTATCATAATACAAAATATTGATACTACTTCCCCCATCCATGAGCACTTTAGTGAACTTGTATCCCCCAACTTGAGGGGCTACCACCAAGGCCAAATGACCTGGATTATCAACCCGGGGCGGGTGATCCTCTCTACTCCACAAAATAGGTTGCTCCGACCAGCGTAAATACTGAGGTACTGCCGGCTCAACAGAGTTGACTGCCCTTTTGTGAAGCTTCTGATCACGTTTGCACAAACTAGTAGTGAAGACATGATATTGCCCGCTGTTCAGCTGTTTGGGATTGCTCTGATAACCCGACTGCTGCTGCTGCTGACTCCCCTGATGGTTGTAACCTCCCTGGTTGCCTTGGTGTCCTTGATTGACGTGTCCGGTTTGATTGCCTGGAAACCCTGAACCGGAACCACCACCTCCGTAACCCGGCCCGTGGAAACCTCCTCCTGAACCGCCGGGCGGGCCGCTGTCATATTGGAACATATTGGAATTCTTGAAATCCCGCATGATATAACAATCTTTCCAGAGATGTGATGCCGGTTTCTCCTTCGATCCATGCTTTGGACAGGGCTGATTTAACAAACGCTCCAAATTGTTGCCTGGACCTCCACCCCTCTGGGGCTGCTTGCCTTTACGGCGCTGGCCATTCTCCTGCGCGTTGGTATTTGCGACAAAGTCCAAACCACTGTCGGCCTTGCGCTTACCAGCGTTTCCATGGCCTGCCGGATTATGTTGTTGGCCTTTGGCATTGCCGTTCTTCTTACCCTTCTCCGGTTTGTCCTCCTCTGAATCCGGATCCTTGGTATTATCTGAATCGGCATATTTAACCAAAGCGGCCATGAGTGTTGACATGTCGTTGCAGTGACGTTTGAGCCTTCCCAACTTCTGTTTCAACGGTTTGAAACGGCAATTGCCCTCTAACGTTAACACTGCGGTGTCTGCATTGATACGATCTGATGAATGCAAAATCGCCGAGACCCGTTTGACCCAATGGGTCGTGGACTCCCCTTCCTCTTGGACACAAGCGGCCAGATCTACAATTGACATTGGCTGCTTACACGTATCCTTGAAGTTCTGGATAAACCGGTGCTTCAGTTCGGCCCATGATCCAATAGAGTTGGTCGGCAAGCTCTTCAACCAAGTGCGAGCTGTTCCTTCCAACATCATGGTGAAATATTTAGCACACACCGCCTCATCCACATCTAACATCTCCATTGCCATCTCATAGCTCTCCACCCACGCCTCTGGCTGCAAATCAGTGGTGTAATTTGGTACCTTACGAGGTCCCTTGAAATCCTTGGGTAGTCGCACATTACGCAAAGCGGGAGTTAAACACGGTACCCCTAAGGAACTGAACATCGCCCCTGGCTCCACGGAGGCGGTGGGGTGAACCGGAGTATGCTGTCGTGCTCCGTGTCGAGCTGTCAACTCGGCCTCTCGACGTGCGCGGCCATGGTCCACAACATCTTGCGCATTAGCACCTCCCCCAGCCGGGTTGGTCCCTCGTGGCGAATTTCGGCGACGTGCACTACTGGACATGGCCGGTTCGTCCTCCACGTGTCTGCTATAACTCCGGCTTGGACGGGGAGTGGAATGAATCCTCTCACGGCTGTGTGAATATGCTTGCTGTTGATTTAGTGCTGTCTGAAGGAGATCCCTGGCCCGACGCGCTTCCACTGCAACTGGTGACTCGCCGTCGGTTGGGAGGGCCGCCAGGCGTGAAGCGGCGGCCACAATGTTGTCCAACGGGTTGGAATAATGCCCGGGCGGCGTTGATGATACAACGTTGTTCTGGCGAGGCAGGTCCGTCGTGCGCAGCTGAACCAGCGCTCCTGCTCCCGGCGCCCCCGCCCAGTTTAGCGTGGGTTGGTTACCAGCTCCTGCACCTGGCGTGTTGAAAAGATTCTGCGGCTCATAAACCGACGGGAGACGTGATCGGTACCTTCTTCTCATGACTTCCTCTGAAGCATTCTGATCCAGTCTCATCCGGTAAGCCTGTGCTTCCAACTCGGCCCGCTCCATAGCCATCCTGGCGTTCTCTGCTGCCAGGTCCGCTTTAGCCTGGGCTATCTGATCATTCACTTTTACAATCTCCGCATCATGCTGATCCCTGGCTGCTGCGTCCACCTCCACGGACATCAATGTTGCCAGAGCGTTGAACAAATCAGACAAGACTTGGGCCGAAGGTGGCGCCGAGCTTCCTGCCCCTGCTCGTGTGGCCGTCGTTGAACCGGAGAGCATTGCTGCGGCGGTAGATGAATGAGGCGCCGATTGTGTGTCGGCCATGAAGATGGTGGCCCGGTTTGGCAGACCGGGGGAATCCATAATACTGTTGCCCTCGGATCCTCCCTCAATCCGGCCGTCCTGCAACTGGTAAAGCGATTCGGTTTCTCCAGAAGACTCGTCATCAAAGCAGACTACGGTTTCTCCATCGGACACCGGTCCGTCCTCGTACCCCGATCCATGGACGACACCTACGAGAACATGTCTTGCCTCGGGCTGAACCGGCGAAGAACTTGCATGCCGAACCATTTCGATGATGTCGGTGCAGATGTCCGGCTCGGGAGCCAGTTCGCCGATCTTGTCGATGAAGACGTGAATCCCACCAAAGGGGACCCGGTACCCGTATTCGATTGAATCGGCCTCGGGACCCCATCCTACGTTGTCGATGTAGAGTTTTACGCGGCGACTCTTCGTCATCCGGCCCACAGCGTATCCCTTGAGTCCATCGAAGCTGCCCTTCAAGAACTCAAAACCATCGTGCGATAGCCCCACGGTGGGCGCCAACTGTCGTGGGTTTGTCACGGCAGATGTCCTCGTGAAAGGACTTAGTCGTGGAGCTATCGCAATGGGTTAGCTTAAAGGGGTTAAACCGGACAAGGGGACACAGGAGTTTATACTAGTTCGGCCCCTTCGATGAAGGTAAAAGCCTACGTCTAGTTGTGATTGGTATTGCTAGAGTTTCGAAGGCCAGGGAGCGAATCCTCTTTGTCTGGCTCTCAAGTTGTTGTTATCTGCCCCTAAACCGCGGCCGGGTCGTCCCTTTATATACATAGGTTGACGCCCGCCGGGCTACAGAGTCCCGAAGCCGGATCATAAACGTATCCGGTTCGGCCTCTCTCTTTATATCTTACTATACAAGTTACATGATTAGGCCGGTTTACATTTACAGACTGTAACCCGCCTTTGGGCCCTCCGTAAAGCTACATCATCTTTACATCTTCATGGGCTTCTAATCTTCAAAGAGTCAACCCGGCTACATAAGGCCGGTTTACCTCCAGTAGTAATATCCCCAACAGGTTCCTTTCACTGGGTACGCATGCCCTAATGTGCATGTCCGGACTGCGAGTCGCAGGTTAAAAACATCTGGGGGCGTGTAGTAATTTAAATGAAAGTCATCTTTTATTCACCAACCGAATATTCCCTTAAGAATGCTAGCTTTTGGCTTCACCCAGTCTGAGGTACACATCCGGCTGGCCCGGCAGTAACAATCATAGAGGTGCTCCCTTTATGCCCTAGCCGAGGGAACGTAGGGCATAAACACAAGAGCCAGGCAACCCAGCTTGGCCAAAACTTAAGTCATATCGATGCATATAATGGGGAAAAAAGGTACATGTGGAAGGATGACACATGTGTGGGGCATGAAGCCCGGAAAAATAATTAGATTAAGCTTCTGTATAGGAAGCCCCCAGGTATATTGAGCGTGGTTAGCGCGTCAAGATTGTGTAACCAAGACACAGGTTTATCCCTTTAGGGCTTTGAAGAGAAAAGAGAGAAAGAAAGAGGAAAAAACAGATGTGCAAAAAATTCATGGAGGTAAGGAGACGAACATAGAGTCCGGCGCTAGGCGTAGAATCTTCGTAGCCTAGCTGCGTTCCATGGGTTTGGCTCGAGTAGATTATTCGATGCATCCCGCAGACGGTACGCTCCACCGGTCAGAACCTGGTCGATAATGAAGGGACCTTTCCATTTGGGCTTGAGCTTGTTCTTTTTATTCTCCGGCAGGCGCAAAACTAGTTCACCAAGGTTATAGGTTTTGGCCCGCACTTCTCTGCTTTGATACCTTCGAGCCTGCTGTTGATAGAATGCGGAACTGGCTTTTGCCACGTCGCGCTTCTCCTCCAGGGCATCCAAATTGTCCTGCCGATCGAGCTCGGCCTCTCTTTCTTTGTACATGCGCACTCGAGGTGAGTCATGAATTATGTCGCAAGGCAGTACCGCCTCAGCGCCGTACACCATAAAAACGGTGTGTATCCGGTAGTGCGATTCGGCGTGGTCCGCAGCCCCCATAGTACGGAGTCGAGCTCCTCTACCCAATGGGTGTTTGATTCCTTTAAGGACCGAACTAATCTGGGTTTAACACCACTCATGATAAGACCATTCGCGCATTCGACTTGACCATTAGTTTGCGGATGATAGACAGAAGCATAATCGAGCTTGATGCCCATGTTGCTGCACCAAAGTTTCACCTCGTTGGCTGTAATGTTTGTGCCATTGTCAGTGATGATGCTGTGGGGAACGCCATAACGGTGTACAACCCCGGATATGAAGTCTATCACTGGTCCGGATTCAGCCGTTTTGACAGGTTTGGCTTCTATCCATTTGGTGAATTTGTCCACCATGACTAGAAAGTATTTTCTCTTATGGGTTCCCCCTTTGAGGGGTCCGACCATATCGAGCCCCCAGACCACGAAGGGCCAAGTAATGGGGATGGTTTGGAGGGTGGTAGGTGGCATGTGGCTTTGGTTTGCAAAAAGCTGGCAACCAACACAATGTTGAACCACATGTTGTGCATCTGCCCGGGCCGTCGGCCAATAAAAACCTGTACGGAAGGCCTTACTTACAAGGGCCCGGGCTGCTGCATGGTGGTTGCCGAGTCCGGCATGGATTTCTGCCAACAGCTTCCGCCCTTCCTCTTCGGAGATGCACCTTTGAAGGACTCCGGTTGTGCTTTTCTTATAAAGCTCTCCCTCATGGACCTTGTAGGCTTTAGATCGCCGCACTATGCAGCGAGCCTCATTCTGGTCCTCGGGTAATTCCAGTCTAGTTAGGTAGGCCAGGAATGGTTCTGTCCATGGGGCGATGACGGCCATTATCACGTGGGCTGAAGGTGTTATTTCGGTGGCAGAGCCTCCGATTCTGTCGGAGTATTCGGTATCTCGGGTTGTGGCCGGGTCCGGACTAATTTTTCCGGTGTCCCCTTCCCATACCACGGATGGTTTAAATAGTCTTTCCAGGAAGATGTTTGGTGGGACAGGGTCGCGTTTAGCACCGATACGAGCTAGGATGTTCGCTGACTGGTTGTTTTCCCAAGCCACGTGGTGGAATTCCAGCCCCTCGAACCGAGCTGACATTTTGAGGACGGCGTTGCAATATGCCGCCATTTTCGGATCCTTTGCATCGAAGTCTCCATTTATTTGGGATATTGCAAGGTTCGAGTCCCCATGCACCTGTAGGCATTGGATGCCCATGGAGACTGCCATCCGGAGGCCGTGTAGTAGGGCCTCGTATTCGGCTGCGTTATTGGAGTCCATATATAGTATTTGGAGCATGTATTGCACCGTGTCTCCGGTGGGGGACGTCAGGACGACGCCAGCCCCTAGACCAGCCAACATTTTAGAGCCGTTGAAGTGCATGATCCAATTGGAGTATGCGCCATACTCTTTAGGGAGTTCGGCTTCTGTCTATTTGGCTACGAAGTCAGCTAGTACTTGCGACTTAATGGCTCGTCGTGGCTTATATGTTATGTCGAACGGGAGGAGCTCAATAGCCCATTTGGCAATCCGGCCTGTGGCATCACGGTTGTTTATTATGTCATTGAGTGGTACTTCGGATGCCACCGTGATCGAACACTCTTGAAAGTGGTGTCGTAATTTCCGAAATGCCATAAACACCGCGTATGCTATCTTTTGGTAATGTGGGTACCGTGATTTGCATGGAGTGAGGACAGTGGATACATAATATACCGGCTTTTGAAGAGGGAATTTATGTCCGTCCGTTTCTCGTTCGACGACGAGCATTGCGCTTACAACTTGGTGAGTTGCCACTATATATAATAGCATTGGTTCGCCAACAGTTGGCGCGGCTAGGATTGGGTTGGCGGCCAGGATGGCTTTGATTTATTCCAGTCCGGCCGTGGCTGCGTTCATCCACTTGAAGTGTTCGGTGCGCCTAAGAAGGCGATAAAGGGGAAGTGCCTTTTCTCCTAATCGGGAGATAAAGCAGCTTAAAGCCGCCACGCATCCAGTCAATTTCTGGATTTGCTTGAGGTCAGTTGGGGTAGCCAACTGTAACAGAGCTCGGATTTTAGCCAGATTTGCTTCAATTCCTCTACTGGAGACGATGAAGCCCAGGAGCTTTCCAACGGGAACGCCGAAGACGCATTTTTCCGGATTGAGCTTAATGTCATATGTTCGAAGATTGGTGAACGTGAGCCTCAAGTCGTCTATTAAAGAGTCGACGTGTCTGGTTTTAATGACCACGTCGTCTACGTATGCCTCCACAGTCTTGCCGATCTGCTTTTCCAGACATGTCTGGATCATGCGCTGATATGTTGCGCCGACATTTTTGAGCCCAAAGGGCATTGTGTTAAAGCAGAAGGGGCCGTATGGTGTTATAAATGTTGTTGCAGCTTGATCAGACTCCGCTATCTTAATTTGGTGGTAACCGGAGTATGCGTCGAGGAAGCACAGTGATTCGTGTCCTGCGGTAGCGTCGATGATTTGATCGATGTGAGGGAGTGGGAAGGGATCCTTTGGGCAAGCGTTTTTGAGGTCTTTGAAGTCGACACATAGGCGCCATGATTTGTCCTTTTTTGGTACCATCACTGGGTTTGCTAGCCAATCCGGATGTTTTATTTCTTTAATGAATCCGGCTTCTAGTAGCTTGGCCAGCTCCTCTCCCATGGCTTGTCGCTTAGGTTCAGAGAAACGCTGAAGAGTCTGCTTGACCGGCTTGAATCCTTTTAGACTATGAAGGCTATGCTCGGCCAATCTGCGTGGGATTCCAGGCATGTCTGAAGGATGCCAGGCGAATATGTCCCAATTCTCGCGTAGAAACTCCCTTAGTGCGGCGTCTACAGCGGGGTCTAACTGTGCCCCTATGGATGCTGTTTTTGTAGGGTCCGTTGGATGGACTTGGAATTTAACTATTTCGTCCGCTGGTTTAAAGGAGGTGGACTTGGATCTTTTGTCTAGTATCATGTCGTCCCTGTCCACCATGGAGCACAGCGCGGTTAACTCCTCCGCCACAAGGGCTTCGGATAATGCCTCGAGGGCTAGTGCGGCTGTTTTGTTCTCGGCGCAGAGTGCTATGTCCGGATCACTAGCTAGAGTGATAATTCCCTTGGGTCCGGGCAGTTTGAGCTTCATGTACCCGTAATGGGGTATGGCTTGAAAAATCGTGAATGCCTCCCGCCCTAGAAGGGCGTGGTATCCGCTACTGAACAGGGCCACTTGGAATGTAATTTCTTCGGACCTGTAATTCTCCACTGTGCCGAATACCACATAAAGTGTGATTTTCCCAGCGCAACGTGCCTCCCGACTAGGGATGATTCCTCGGAAGGTCGTACAGCTTTGCTCAATACAGTTTCTGTCTATGTCCATCTTTTGGAGAGTTTCCTCATAGATGAGGTTTAATCCGCTGCCGCCATCCATGAGCACCTTAGTGAGCCGAAAGCCATCCACAATTGGACTGAGGACCAAAGCGGCTGGTGCTCGGGCTGTTCGGAATTTAGGTTCGTCACTGGCATTGAAGGTGATAGCCGTGTCGCTCCATGGATTTATTGCTGCCACGTGGCAGACTTCGGCAAGGCCGCGGAGTGCTCGCTTACGCCTATTATTTGAGGCGAAGGTCTCGAAGACTGTTAATACTGTGTTGTTATCCGTGGGGAGGTGCTCTGAGGTATTTTGAATGAGGAGATCCTCACCGCTTTTGGCAACCTGCCGGAGTACCCAACATGCTCTAAGGTTGTGTGTTGATATGGTATCCGCTGTACTACGAATTTTGCGGGGCCCATTAAGCCATCCCTCCAATACGGTTCCACGCCCTATAGTGGGCTTTTGCTTCTTTGTAATTGGGTCGAGCGACTTATAAGAGTGCGCCCTTTTAGTTCAGACTGCAGGTTTTGTCAGAGCCGGATTATCCCAAAATCGTGTTTGGGTTTTCCAGGCACTCTCCATCGCACAGTATTTCCGTACAATGTCCGCCAAGTCAGTGAAGTGTGCTATGTCACGGTGACTTATGGCGTTGAGGACTCCCTTGTCCATGCAATTGTTGCAAAAGAACGAAATTGCATCTTCCTCACGACAGTCCTTGACCTTGTTCATTACAAGGAGGAATCTGGCCCAATAGTGATGTACTGTCTCTTGGGGCGCTTGCCTAATGTGGGAAAGATAGTTTGTATCTGGGTGGGTGGGTGGATTGAAGTCCGGACCTAGACCCAATCTGTGATCCCAGGGCAGGGGAGTTTCTGATCTTGGAAGTTTGGGCTCCGGGATATTGCCCTGAGGGTTTGGTATGTGGCCTGATTCTGGATTCAGGGTAAGGGTGGCATCCTCCCGCGAGCGCGTATCCTGTTCGGAGAGCTCGGGAATCCGGACATAGTTCGTCCTCAGGATAGAGGGAGAATCGCCGCATTGCTCCTCCACCACCGCTATTTATTGGTGACCGGCGGAGAGTTAATCTCCCTTTGGTCAGGTTTAAGCCCGATTCGATCGTAGTCCGTAACGACTCCCAGAGCGGCAATGTGATCCAAGAGCTCGTTCAAAGAGGAGAGATCCATTGGATCCATCTGCTCGGCGAATTTTGAGCTGATGTGGAGGCTATTTTTGATGACCCGAGAGGTCATCGTCGGGGCAGCGGCCGAGCGGGCGGTCATGACGAAGCCGCCTAGTCGGAGAGTTTGGCCTACAGCCAGGGCTCCCCCAGAGGTGATGTTGTCCTTGACAACAAGGCGAGCCATCTTCCTTATGATGATGACATAGTGGAACTCTCAATGAAAGAACCAATGTCGGTGTCAAAACCGGCGGATCTCGGGTAGGGGGTCCCGAACTGTGCGTCTAAGGCGGATGGTAACAGGAGACAGGGGACACGATGTTTTACCCAGGTTCGGGCCCTCTCGATGGAGGTAATACCCTACGTCCTGCTTGATTGTTCTTGATGATATGAGTAGTACAAGAGTTGATCTACCATGAGATCAGAGAGGCTAAACCCTAGAAGCTAGCCTATGGTATGATTGTATGTTGTCCTACGGACTAAAACCCTCCGGTTTATATAGACACTGGAGGGGGCTAGGGTTACACAAGGTCGGTTACAAAGAAGGAGATATCCATATCCGTATTGCCTAGCTTGCCTTCCACGCCAAGTAGAGTCCCATCCAGATGCGGGACGAAGTCTTCAATCTTGTATCTTCATAGTCCAACAGTCCGGCAAAGGATATAGTCCGGCTGTCCGGAGACCCCCTAATCCAGGACTCCCTCACCAGGCCTATGAGAATGCCAAACTGTTTAAAGAAAAAGTTAAAAGATGGCATGATAAAAGGATACAAAAGCGTGAGTTTAATGTAGGTGATTATGTTTTGTTATACAACTCTCATTTAAGATTTTTTGCAGGAAAACTCCTCTCTAAATAGCAAGGTCCTTACGTTATCGAGGAGGTCTATCATTCCGGTGCCATAAAAATCAACAAACTCGAAGGCACAAATCCGAAGGTGGTGAACGGTCAAAGAATCAAACATTATATCTCAAGTACTCCCATAAATGTTGAAACCAATTTTATTAACACCATAACCCCGGAGGAGTACATAAGGGACACTTTCCAGAATGTTTCAGGCTCCGAAAAGGAATAGGTATGTTGTACTGTAAGTAAACCGACTCCAAAATAGTTCTATCAGCGATTTTTCTCCGTTTTGGAATACTTAAGAAAATAGGAAAATAAGAAGTAGTCCGAAGAGGACACGAGGCATCCACGAGGGTGGAGGGCACGCCCTACCCCCTGGGCGCACCCCCTGCCTCGTGGGCACCTCGTGTGCCCTTCGGACATTGTTTTCTTGCATGATACTTCTTTTGGTCGGCAAAAATTCATTATATAATCTCCCAAAGGTTTTGACCATGGTACCACAACAGAATCCCAAGCTTTTGTTTCGAGCTGGTTTTTTGACGGATCTAGATCACCATGACGTCTTCAAGCGCCCCCAAGGACAAGTTTTTCGACAAGGTCATCAACCCCTACCTCGCGGAGGTGCTGCAATACCCTCAAACCATTGAGATGCGTGAGGGGGTGCTGCACATCCAGGATGTTGAGGGACCAAGGAGGACCAGAAGCGTGGAGAGGAGACTGGAAGCAATCGAGCAACAAGTTTTCAAGTTCCAGGGAATGGTGGAACGCCGACTCAACACCAACCACATGATTATCACGGAGTTCACCAACAACCACAAGATGGATTCTAAGAACATTGGGGAGACCATCTTCAAGCTTCACGAGAAAATCGAGCACCTCCAAGCCCAGATCTATGACCTGCAAAACCAAAACTGTGGGTATGAAAATAGATTCAAGAGGATGAGTTTTGGTGCATATTTGAGGATCCCGGAAACTCGATCATCCTTCTATTCCTTGGAAGATGGACGACAAGCCTACATCATCAACAACTCCATTATCACCACCTCCGAAGAAAGAGACATAAATACATGGGTATGGGCACTCCCCTTGGCAACTGCCAAGCTTGGGGGAGGTGCCCCGGTATCGTATCACCATCACACTTCTATCTTTAGCATTTTCTTAGTTCGATCCTTTTGGTTATATCTTGAACTAGTAGAATAAAGTTTAGTATGATCTAGCTTTGAGTTTTTGTGTTGATTCTTATCTATGTAATCGAGTCCGTGAGCTATATATAATAAAGATTAGTCTTGAGTCAAGGGCTTGGTTATCTAGCTATGATCTTGAGGGAATACAAGAAAAAAAATAAAAAAAATAAAGAGAGCATATTGATCTTATGGCGAGTAATGACTTCACATATAAAGAGTATGATGAATAAAAGTTGTTGAGAGTTGACAAACATAGTTTTGGTCATCGTTGCAATTAATAGGAAGTAATAAAGAAAGAGAGGTTTTCACATATAAATATACTATCTTGGACATCTTTTATGATTGTGAGCACTCATTAAAATATGACATGCTAAAAAGTTTATGTTGGACAAGGAAGACAACGTAATGGGTTATGTTTTCTTATATCCGAAATAAATTATATTGTCATGGATCATCCAACATGTTGAGCTTGCCTTCCCCCTTATGCTAGCCAAATTCTTTGCACCAAGTAGAGATACTACTTGTGCTTCCAAATATCCTTAAACCCAGTTTTGCCATGAGAGTCCACCATATCTACCTATGGATTGAGCAAGATCCTTCAAGTAAGTTGTCATTGTTGCAAGCTACAAAAATTGCTCTCTAAATATGTATGATCAATTAGTGTGGAGAAAATAAGCTTTATACGAGCTTGTGATATGGAATAAATAAAAGCGGCAGACTGCATAATAAAGGTCCCTATGACAAGTGGCAATATAAAGTGACATTCTTTTGCATTAAGATTTTGTGCATCCAACCATAAAAGCACATGACTACCTCTGCTTCCCTCTACGAAGGGCCTATCTTTTGTTTTTGTCTTATACCTTATACGAAAGTCATGGTGATCTTCACCTTTCCTTTTTTACACTTTATCCTTTGGCAAGCACTATGTGCTGGAAAGATCCTGATGTATATAAAATTGGATGTGGGTTTTCCTAAAGCATCATTGTTGAGTTACCCTTGAGGTAAAAGGTTGGCAGGCAAAACTATAAGCCCATATCTTTCTCTCTGTCCGATTAAAACTTCATACCCATAAGTATTGCGTGAGTATTAGCAATTGTGAAAGACTAAATGATAGTTGACTATGTGGACTTGCTGAAAAGCTCTTATATTGACTCTTTTCGACGTTATGATAAATTGCAATTGCTTCAATGACTAAGATTATAGTTTGCTAGTTTTTCAATGAAGTTTCTGTTTCATACTTGACATTGTGAATAGATTGTTACTTTAACATAAGAAATCATATGACAATATATATATATGTGTTGCTATTCTAAGAGTGATCATGATGCCCTCATGTCCGTATTTTATTTTATCGACACCTCTATCTCTAAACACGTGGACATATTTTTCGATATCGGCTTCTGCTTGAGGACAAGCGAGGTCTAAGCTTGGGGGAGTTGATACGTCCGTTTTGCATCATGCTTTTATATCGATATTTATTGCATTATGGGCTATTATTACACATTATGTCACAATACTTATGCCTTTTCTCTCTTATTTTACAAGGTTTACATGAAGCGGGGAATGCCGGCAGCTGGAATCCTGGGCCGGAAAAGGAGCAAATATTAGAGACCTATTCTGCACAACTCCAAAAGTCTTGAAACTCCACGAAAGTCAGTTTTGGAATATATTAAAAAAATGGGCGAAGGAAGCACCAGAGGGGGCACCACTGTCCACGAGGGTGGAGGGCGCGCCCCCTGCCTCGTGGGCCACGTGGAAGCCCCCCGATGCCCATCTTCTGGTATAAGGTGTCTTTTGCCCTAGAAAAAATCAGAACGACGTTTTTGGGACGAAGTGCCGCCGTCTCGAGGAGGTACCTTGGCGGAACCAATCTAGGGCTCCGGCGGAGCTGTTCTGCCGGGTAAACATCCCTCCGGGAGGGGGAAATCGTCACCATCATCATCACCATCGATCCTCTCATCGGGAGGGGCCAATCTCCATCAACATCTTCTCTAGCACCATCTCATGTCAAACCCTAGTTCATCCCTTGTATCCAATCTTTGTCTCAAAACCTCAAATTGGTACCTGTGCGTTGCTAGTAGTGTTGATTACTCCTTGTAGTTGATGCTAGTTGGTTTATTCGGTTGAAGATTATATGTTCATATCCTTTATGCACATTAATACCCCTCTGATTATGAACATGAATATGATTTGTGAGTATTTACATTTGTTCCCGAGGACATGGGAGAAGTCTTGTTATAAGTAGTCATGTGAATTTGGTATTTGTTCGATATTTTGATGAGATGTATGTTGTCTTTCCACTACTGGTGTTATGTGAACGTCGACTACATGACACTTCACCATTGTTTGGGCCTAGGGGAAGGCATTGGGATGTAATAAGTAGATGATGTGTTGCTAGAGTGCCAGAAGCTTAAACCCTAGTTTATGTGTTGCTTCGTAAGGGGCTGATTTTGATCCATATGTTTCATGCTATGGTTAGGTTTACCTTAATTCTTCTTTCATAGTTGCGGATGCTTGCGAGGGGGGATAATCATAAGTAGGATGCTTGTCCAAGGAAGGGCAGTACCCAAGCACTGGTCCACCCACATATCAAATTATCAAAATTACAAACGTGAATCGTATGAGCATGATGAAAACTAGCTTGACGATAATTCCCATGTGTCCTCGGGAGCGCTTTCCTTTATATAAGAGTTTTTCCAAGCTTGTCCTTTGCTACAAAAAGGATTGGTCCACCTTGCTGCACCTTGTTTACTTTTTTCACTTGTTACCCGTTACGAATTACCTTATCATAAAACTATCTGTTACCGATAATTTTAGTGCTTGGAGAGAATAGCTTAGTAAAAACTGCTTGTCATTTCCTTCTTCTCCTCGTTGGGTTCAACACTCTTACTTATCCAAAGGACTACGATAGATCCCCTATACTTGTGGGTCATCAGGCACACAAAGAGGGACAAGATGTTCACCACCCGAGTGGAAGCCGAGTGCATGTTTCTGGACTCGAGTGTTTCAGCAGAGCCATCCGAGCTGCAGAGATCCCGCCCAACTTCAGGTTGGCGACGGGTGGGAGCAAGTTCACCGGTGAATCGAAACCCGATACTTGGCTAGAGGATTACCGAGTGGCAGTGCAGATTGGCGGCGACAATGATGATGTAGCCCTAAAGCACCTCCCCTGATGCTTGAGGGTTCGGCCAGAGCTTGGTTGAATCAGTTGGCCCCTGGAAGTATTTTCAGTTGGGAAGAGGTTGCCCGAGTGTTTATCAAAACGTTCGAGGGACTTGCAAGTGACCTGCTAGCCTGACTGAGTTGTAGCATTGTATCCAGAAACCGAATGAGACCTTGAGAGATTACATTCAGAGATGGACTACTCTTCATCACACAGTGGAAAATGTGTCGCAGCACCAAGCAGTTTGCGCCGTCGAAGACGGTGTTCAGTATAGAGAGGTTAACCTGAACTTCGGTCGGACAGGAGACATGACCCTAGCCCGAATGATGGAAATAGCTATTCGGTACGCTAACGGCGAAGAGGAAGACCAGCTCCGCAGTGGCAAGAATAAACTAGTCACCCAGGACACTGGAAGAGGAAATTCCAGTCAGAAGAAGAAGCGCAAGGCCGAAACTGCAGGTCCTGTTGAAGCTACAGTTGTGAAAAGGGAAGTTCAAGGGGAAGCCCAAAGGGTCGTGGGTACCCAAAAAAGTGAAAGATCAAGCCAGAAATGATGCTCTTGATTTGCCATGCTACATACACACCAAAACAGTTGCAGAGGGTAACTTAATTCTGCCCAAGCATACCACTCGGCAATGTCGACTCCTGATTCAGAGCTTCCGAGAAGGTCAGCCCAGTGAAAAGGAGAAAGAATCAGATAAGGAGGAGGACAAAGAGGAGGATGAAAGTTATCTCTATGTCAATGCCAGTCTAGTGATGTTTGCTGACATCGAGAGCAAAAGTCGACTCAAAGTTATCAATCAGGAAGTGAAGAGTTTGCTCTAGCAACTACGACATATTTAAAGTGGTCGAAGACTCCCATTACATTCGACCAATCCTATCACCCAGCGCACGTTGCTACCCCCGGGCGGCAAGCGTTGGTGGTCGACCCAGTCGTTGGGGGCACCCGACTGACCGAGGTTCTGATGGATGGTGGCAGTGGTTTGAACATTCTGTACGCTGAGACCCTTCGAGGGATGGGCATTCCAACGTCCAAGCTTAGTGGGAGCAACATGGGATTCCACGGAGTCATCCCAGGAAAGAAAGTCAATTCACTCGGTCAGATCACTCTTGATGTGGTTTTCGGTGATTCCAAGAATTACCGTAAGGAAAAGTTGACGTTTGAGGTGGTGGATTTTCACAGTGCCTATCATGTCATTCTGGGCAGGACTGCATATGCTCGTTTCATGGCTCGACCATGTTACGTGTACCTCAAGTTGAAGATGCCTGGCCCTAGGGGCATGATCATAGTCACAGGGAATCGGCAAAGGGTGGAAGAGTGCCTCCAGAAGGGCTCGAAGATTGCCGATGAGCAGATGGCAGTAGTAGAAATGAAGAGTATCAGAAAATGCAGATCTGAGTGATTTGTTGCGAGCTAAGAAGCCTACTACAGAGTCCGAATTTCAGTCGGCTGGTGAAATAAAGCCTGTCCATATTCACCCGACTGAACCCAATGCTGCTCCGACCCACATCTCAATGACACTCGACAGCAAATAGGAAGAAGCGCTCATCCAGTTCCTCCGTGAGAACTGGGACATCTTCGCATGGAAGCCATCTGACATGCCGGGTGTACCCAGGGGACTAGCTGGGCACCGTTTGCGAGTCGACCCAAAAGCAAAACATGTCAAAGAGCATCTCCGTCGGTCCGCCGTGGAGAAAAGGTATTTCTCGTCTCGGTGAAAAGGCACTACCTCTTTACCGACTGATGAAGAAGTGAGAAGTTCGAGTGGACTCCTGAAGCAGAAGCAGCGTTTGTAGAGCTAGCCCTACTTTCCACCCAGCCGGTGCTTGCTGCCCCAGTCAGCAAAGAGCCTCTACTACTGTATATCATGACCACTGGACAAGTTTTCAGCACGGTGCTTACAGTCGAGCGGGAAGAAGAAGGCAAAGCCTACAAAGTTCAATGCCTAGTGTACTATATTTCTGAAGTCTTGACTCCTCCAAGCAAAGATATCTGCATTATCAAAAGCTTGTTTATGGAATTTACTTGACCACAAAGAAAGGTGTGCACTACTGCTCAGACCACTCGGTTTCAGTCGTCAGCGATGCTCTATTATCAAAAATTCTGAACAATACGGACACAACTGGTCGAGTGGCAAAGTGGGTGATTGAGCTCCTTCCGTTGGATATCAAGTTTGAGGCAAAGAAAGCAATCAAGTCCCGAGAAATAGCAGATTTCCTCGTCGAGTGGATTGAATAGTAGCAACCAAACTCAGATTCATTCGGAACATTGGATTATGTTCTTTGATGGATCCAAGATGTTGAATGGCTCTGGTGCTGGAGTAGTCCTGGTCTCCTCAAGAGGATACAAGCTCAGCTATGTCCTCCAAATTCACTTTGATTCTTCAAACAATGAAGCTGACTATGGCACTTTTGTATGGGTTGTGTATGGCTATCTCACTCGGCGTCCACCGCCTGATGGTCTACGGCGACTCCGACTTGGTGGTCAATCAAGTGATGAAGGAATGGGATATCAAGAGTCCAGCTATGGCTGGTTATTGCAACGCAGTAAGGAAACTAGAGAAGAAGTTTGAAGGGTTAGAGCTCCACCACATACCCCGAATCAAGAATCAAGCTGCTGATGATCTGGCAAAGTTAGGTTCCACTCGGAAACCTATACCCAGCAATGTGTCCTTGGACCTTCTCCACACCCCGACAGTCCAAGAAGACCCTTTCACAGAGGAGCCCCCACAACCGATAACCTCAACCGATCCAACTGAGATTGAAGTCCCGGTCGTAGTCGACCTAATCATGGAAGGTTTGGTAGTCACCCTCGACTGGACGGTACCATATATTGCGTATCTGCTCAGAAAGGAACTCCTAGAGGATGAAGATGAGGTCCGTGAGATCATCCGCCCATCCAGAGCCTTCATGGTGATAGGTGGACAGCTTTACACAGAAAGAGTTACAGGAGTTGCTCAGCGTTGCATCTCCCCAGAAGAAGGTCGAATGATCCTAAATGAGATCCACTCGGGGACCTGTGGTCATCATGCGTCCTCTCAGACCATCGTGGCCGAAGAATAGCGAGCAGGATTCTACTGGCCATGTGCAAATGAGATGGCGAAAGATATAGTCGACAAGTGCGAAGGCTGCCAGTTCTACTCAAACGCGTCTCACAAGCCTGCGTTTGCTTTGAAGACTATTCCACTCGTATGGCCATTTGCAGTTTGGGGGTTGGACATCATTGGACCTTTCAAGACCGACAGAAGTGGTTTCACACATTTGCTTGTGGCAGTCGACAAATTCACCAAATGGATTGAAGCTAAGCCTATCAAGAATTTTGATTCAAGCACCGCCATCAGTTTCATCAGAGAGCTGATATTCAGATATGGAGCCCCTCACAGTATTATCACAGATAATGGCTCCAACTTTGATTCTGATGAGTTCAGAGCATTTTGTGCTTCCCAAGGCACTCGGGTTGATTACACACCGGTTGCACACCTGCAGTCGAATGGGCAGGCAGAAAGGGCGAATGGTTTGATCCTTCAAGGGCTGAAACCCCGATTGATGTGCGATCTCAAGCATGCTGCTGGAGCCTGGGTGACTGAATTGCCATCTGTCCTATGGGGACTGAGAACAGCTCCCAACCGGTCGACTGACCGAAATCCTTTCCTCATCGTGCATGGTGCTGAAGCTGTGCTTCCGAGTGACTTGCTGCACAACGCCCCCTGAGTGGAACTCTTCTCAGAAGCTGAAGCTGAACAGGCACACCAAGATGCGGTTGATCTATTGGAGGAAGAACGAGAGATGGCTCTGATCCGATTAACCATCTATCAACAAGACATGTGTCGATTCCATGCCTGAAATGTCAGAGGTCGAGCATTCCACGAAGGAGACCTTGTGCTTCGAGTGCACCAGAAACGACCTCACAAACTCGCTCCGGCCTGGGAAGGACCATTCATCATCACCAAGGTGCTCCACAATGGAGTGTATCACCTCTACAACGTAGACAAGAAAGAAGACGAGCCACGCTCGTGGAATGCGGAGCTGCTCCACCGTTTTTATACTTAAACACTCGGATCGACAAGTTGTAATCGACGAGCATATCACTCAGTTTGCTTATCAAAAACAAGATTTTCGTGGTATCTTAATGATTGCTATCCCGTAAACATATGTGTTCAAATCCCCCAGTGGGTGGCTTAGCCACGAATCCGATTCGCCTAAGTTTCAAAAACGCTCCAAGCGAAGAGCAACCCTCTCACTCAGGGGCTTAGCTGCGAATCCGATTCGCCTGTGTTTCAAAAACTTGACCATCTTTGATTAACGAGCTAGTCAAGTAGAGGCATACTAGTGACACTATGTTTGTCTATGTATTCACACATGTATTATGTTTCCGGTTAATACAATTCTAGCTTGAATAATAAACATTTATCATGAAATAAGGAAATAAATAATAACTTTATTATTGCCTCTAGGGCATATTTCTTTCAAGAGGATTGTCAATTCCCTTAAATTATTTACTTGCAAGGGTCAAATCTTGTATAGGTAGATGGATAAATTGCAAAAGAAAAGAGTAAATAAATTACTGCAAGGTGTTTTTAGTTTTTATAATATGGTTAAAGTAGTTCCGGGCCATAGTTTTCACTAGAGGCTTCTCTCTCAAACACATAACACACAGTGGGTAAACAAGTTAATGTTGGGCAATTGATAGAAAAGCGCATAGTTATGATGTATTCATGGTAATGATCATGTATATAGGCATCACATTCGTGACAAGTAGACCGACTCATGCCTGCATCTACTGCTATTACTCCACCAATCGACCGCTATCCAGCATACATCTATGGTATTAAGTTCATGACAAATAGAGTAACACCTTAAGCATGATGACATGATGTAGACAAAGTAAACCCAATTAATATGAATAAACCCCATCGTTTTACCCTTAATAGCAACAATATAATACTTGCCTCGTTACCCCTTCTGTCACTGGGTGTGGACATAGCAATATTGTACCCATTACAAAGCACCTCTCCCACTAAAGATAAATGAATCTAGTTGGCCAAACCAAACTGATAGATCAGAGAGAAATACAAAGTTATAACTACCATGCACAATATTCAGAAAAGACTCAATTACTTTCAATGAATAACCAGTTCATAAACCCACAATTCATCGGATCCCAACAAACACACCGCAAAAGAAGATTCCCTCGGATAGAACTCCAAGAAGATCGAGGAGAACATTGTATTGAAGATCAAAGAGAGAGAAGGAACAATCTAGCTACTAGCTATGGACCTCAATGACCAATTCCCCCTCTGACAGAGTACTGGAAAAGGCATCCATATGGGATCGCGGAAGAACATAAACTTGCGGTGGCATAAAAAGTGTTTCGGGTGGCTCTCTGTTGGTTTGGTAATATATGTGAATTTATAGGACTGGAATTAGGTCGAACGGAGCTACATGGGGCCCACAAGCTTAGGGGTGTGCCCTGTGAGCTCGTGGCTCTCACATAGCTCTTCTGGCCTCCTCCCGGACCTTTTAGCATCCCTTCTGGTCTAGAAAAAATCCCTATAAAGTTTGATCGTGTTTGGACTTCGTTTGGTATTCATTTTCTGAAAAGCCAAGAACAAGCAAAAAACAAGAACTGACACTGGGCACTACGTTAATAGGTTAGTCCCAAAATATGATATAAATAACATAAAAATGCATATAAATCATCCAAGATTGATAATATAATATTATGAAACAATCCAAAATTATTGATACATTGGAGATGTATCAGGCGGGTTCTCTCGGTGTTGCAGACGTCGGGGGCTCTCGCGCGCGGATCTGGTGCTGCTGTGACCATGCACGAAGGAGCTTCAAAGTGGCGAGGAGGATTGTGGTCGGGGCTCGCGGGAGGATTGTTCGTGGCACGGTGGCTCCTCCTGGAGGAGACAACGCGGGTCAAGGTGGCGGCGGTGCAGCCGGGCTCGGCGACGGGTCGCTGCTCTTGTAGTGGTTGAGCACGCTCCGGTTTCTGACGCCTACGTCATGGTGCCTTCTCCTCATTCCATGGTTGTGGGTTAAGGAGGCGACGGCGCGGGCTAGATGGGCCCGATCTGGGCTGCAACACAGGTGTGTACCAGGGTTTGCCTGATGGCTGTGGTGTGCGGTCTCAGTGACCCTTGGTCGGGCTTCTCAGCCATGGGAATGATGTTCATTGGGCTGTGTGATCCTGTGTGCGGGTCTTGGATGTACCTCGACATCTCGACTACATTTGCGAAGTGTTGCGGCGGCGGTGGTGTTATCAACTTGGGCGGTGTGGCTCCAATCCGATGGTCAGGGAAGGTGGTGTGCCGCGATACGGAAGAAATTCCTGCCCGTACTCGGTTGATGCTGGCGGCGACGGCGCCGTGGCTATCGTTCCCCTCCTTGGAGGCGTCGCCAAGGTGTGTCGGCATATCCCTCCCTCGCTCCACGGATTGGTTGCGGTCTACGAGCAAAAGCCTAGGTTCGGAGTTGAACCGGCACGATGGCGGCATTCTTAATGTCGCTACTCTATTGGGAGCATCACGCTTGATGACACGGTCTTGAGGTTCCATGTTGCACTATTTTCGGTGCTCATCTTGTCCAAGGTGATTTTCAGTGGCGCAATGTATGTCATCGCCGGTGAGTCCAAGACGGTGGCTTTAGTGGGCCTACCAGGTTCCGCCATCTACTTGCACCTCCTTTGTGGCATCAAGGGTGGATGGTGCGCCGACAAGGGAAGTCCAGACAGAGTCGGTGTTGTCTTCAGAGGTAACCGGCTTTGATCGAGACGCGGCAATGTTGCTCAGCTTTGTACAAGCTCTTTTTCTTTGTAGTTGTGGTTGTTGGAGGTGGTGGTGTCTTTCCTTCGGAGCTGCTATTGTCTGCGCTCGTTGTTCGCAACAAGTTGTTGTCTTCCTGTACTTAAAATTATGCCTTCTATAAAAATATGGTACACATTCACGTCCTCTCAAAAAGAATCCTTGTTTTGTGCAGCATAATAATTTGTCGAAGCTAATAGGTTCTGCCATCAATAAACTAAGCTCGCACATGATCTTTTAGTGGCGCACCACTTTGAAATCATGTCACAGATATTATTATTTTCAAAATACTTGTGACGTGGGCCACTGGGCTAATTTCACATGCCATTAATATTTTCTTAGTGGTGACGATGCCTTCAAAAGGCTGCACGGTCAGTATATGAGACCTAGCAGTCTGACGAGCAGCAAGTTAATGGTGGCGAGAAAGATTAAAAAAAAGAGGAGAGGAAGGAAGGAGCGAGGGCGGCCGGCATGAGCATGGCACCCTAGGGCCTCTTTGATGCACATGATATTTAAAATGCAATAATATCAAAAACAAAACAATGGAGTGACATGCCATCTTGAACACTACAAGATTGCATGTATTGATTGTGCGAGGGAGAAACAAAGGATTCTTCATGCGAGGCTGAAGTGGATGAAAATTTCCCTATGAAATATTGTTAATTTAATCTAAGGAAATATTTCTACAAAGTACATCCTATGAATCAAAAAATAGATATCAGAAAAAATGTCAAGGATTAGAATCCTCCAAATTTTCTTTAGAAATCTTTGAATCGAAAGGCCCAAGGGCTACGATATGGCACTCACGCCTCCCTCCAAGTTTAGGATGTGTTTATGTTTTTGTAATTTAACTTCGACCAAGAATTTTGTCCACTAAAATGCATTTGAACTCCAATGAATGTGAATCCATCAACATAATTTTGTATACCATGAACCACATATGTTGAATCTAGGTCTTGGCCAAAATTAAATGTTAAAAATTACTCACTCCGTAAAGAAATATAAGAGCGTTTAGATCACTATAGTGATCTTTACAGAGGGAGTATTTGCTTACTAAGCTAGGACAGAGAGAGTAAATCAGGAAAAAACAACTATTAGAATATGAAAAAAAACATTCCAATATATTTATTACACACAAAAAGGAAGGTTTAGAGTTTCTATTTATAATAAAAACAATATCTACGCCTAAAAGTAACGGAAGTATTGCCCTTGGCGTGATAATAATGTGTGTTCGCCGCCTCCATTGCCCACCACGCGTCCTCAGCACAAAGGCAAGTGCAGGCAGCTGTTTCAACAACAACGGTGTGGTTGCAAATCTTGACGGTGAACGACTATTGTGATGCGATGCGGTTTCGTTTTGTAGAAATAATGCTGCAACAAGTAGTCTCTTACAAAAGAAATCTGCAACAAGACGGTTGTAACAATGCATGTGTTGCAGTGGTGGGTGGTAACATTCGGCCACTCGATGGGTCAAATCTAATGGCTCGCGACGGCCGATGTTTTGAAAAGATCGACCCGCGGAAAGGTAGCACGCCCCTAAAACTGGATCTGGCTTGCCTGTTCCCTTTCCGTGCTCCCATCCGTGCTCCCACCTCATTCAACGGCTGCCTTTTTTTCTTTTTTCTTTCTAATTTAATCATCTCCCCCCTGATTTTAAGGGATGGGGCCGGGCCTTATTTTGTTCCAATCAAATCAAGGCACGTATGCGGGAGCACGAATGGGCACACGGGAGGGGAGCAGACAAGTCTCGTCCCCTAAAACTAACTAACAATGATGGATTCTACGAGGAAAAAGAGAGTAGACATTAGTGGATCGTGACCATAGTTTTGCGGTAGCCATCCACCCATACAGATAAACGTACATCCAACTCGCTGCTGCTTCCCTCGGCAAGAAGTTAAACGCCGGTCCTACAAGGACGCGTCGATCTGCTTGTCCCGCACACACATGCACACGTTGACATATGTGCGCCTGAGGTTCCGCCCCATCACGGTCCACTAGCGCCGAATCTATCGCGATTACACACACTAGCAGCAGCCGGATATCTGTGTTTGACAGGCATCACTCGGCGGTGCACGATCCCGTCGGGCGCACTAGCTTCCACACGTTCCATATCCGGCCCACTGGATGAGGATACGATCCTCCAAATCCACTTCCGGGGCACGGGAATCCTACTCTACTCCGCTGGGTTTCAATTTATTTTCATTTTTATCACGGCCCTCTTTCTTGCTGGTCACGAGATCGACCGAGGCAGACTACTACGGTTGCAGACGCACGCAGAGACCGTCCTGCTCAAGCCTGCAGGGCGTATTTTGAACTTCAAAGCGGAAACACCAGGCCAATTTACTTCCCTTGTCGCGTTTCAGTTCCTCTCCCTGCCATTTCTGTAACAGAGTGGCAGACGGGCAGTTGGGCGCCAGCAAAGAAGGGAAACTGCACAACTTTCGACGCCACATTTCACATCACATCTCGACAGAACTCTTTTTTTAGGAAAAAACATTGTACTGCTACTCCAGGTTAATAAAAGTTTTTCTTCTTAATAATAAAAACAATTCGCAAGTAACCAGACTCGGCTAACCTTTACCGCAGCGACCATGTACAGAGAAGGGTGCGGGAAAAAAAAGAAAAAAGAACTGGCCAGAAAAATAAAAGAAACGGGACAGGTGGGCCCGAAAGCAAGTTGTCAATGACCCAACTGCGCCCTGCAGTACGTCAGGGGAGCCGAGTCCGGTGCTAGGACACGGCGACGGTTACAGGGCCGGAGCGACCACGGCGGCGTCGCCTGCGCCTGCGACGGCATTGGGGTTGGGGTTAGCGTTGGCGCCGTCGAGCCACCGGTCCATGGGCGTGCACTCGGCCTTGTGCGCCATCTTCCAGTGCAGCGCCTGGCATGCGCGCGAGCAGTAGTTCACCACGCCGCATACGGAGCACCGCCGGAACTCGTGCCGCCGCGTCTCCGGCCGACCGCACAGCGCGTGCGAGCACAGCCGCAGCCCCCCGCCCTCCTCCGCTGCCGCCGGCGCCGGCGCCGGCGCTGGGCTGCTCTCGGCGCCCAGCGGCTGCGACGCGAACCACTCGACGAGGAACCGGTTGGCGGCATGCGCCTCGCCGGCCGCGGCGGCCGCGGCGCGGCACCCGAAGTCGCTGAGCAGGCACGAGTGTCTCCTGGAGGCCTTGCCGCTGCCGGCTGCCGCGCGGAGCAGCGAGGCCGACGTGGTGACCGCGGCGGCGAGCTCCCGCGCGTTCGCCTGGATGAGGAGGCGGCGCCCGTCGAGCAAGGAGCGGCGCACGCCGTAGCCGTCCTGAAGGCAGTGGCCGAGCTCGCGGAGGGCGTCGACGTGGCCGAGCGACGCCGCGCGCGCGCACAGCGCAGCGCCCGCTCGGAGGTCGCGGTCGTCCTTGCTGCCACCGCTGCCGTTGAACTGGATGACGGCCAGCGAGTAGAGCGCCTCCCGGTGGCCACCGACCGCCGCCGCCGCCATGAGCGCCGCTCCCGACCCCCGGCTCCCCAGGCAGTAGAACCGGATCTAAACAATGGAAACATGGGTCAGTTACGAAACGATCGCCAAGCACAAAAGGAAAGAACGGGAACACGGTTGCCCATGGTTGTTACCATGCCAAGAAGGTAGCATGCGTCGAGGTTCCCGGCGTCCGCGCAGCGCTGCAGGAAGCGGTGGGCGGAGTCGGACCAGCTTTTGGCCCGGACGGCGAGGCACCGCGGCGACACCTTGGCAAGGACAACCTTGTTCTGGCCCAACTCCCTGAATCTCTTGCACCTGCGAGCACATCCCAACAACTCCCCGTAAGAACTCCATCTCCATCCCAGCGACGATTCGCATTCATATAAGAAGGCGGAGTAAAGAGGCACGTACGTCATGATGGCGCCGGCGAGGTCGGCCGGCGAGCGGGCGGACGCGGCCACATCAGCAAGTATGGACACCAGCAGATCATCCGGCAGGTCCTCGAACAAGTCTCCGACGGCAGCGCCAGCGCACCCCGCCGTCTCCATGGCCGTCCTCCGCCTCTTCCGGCGGTGCATCTCCGGCGCCTCGGCCGCCGGGTCATGGCAGGAGTAGCAGGCGCCGCGCCTCGTCTTCATGCCGCCTGCCTCCTCTCCTCTCCTCACACGATGCGGCGTCTGTGTCACGTTGCTGCGGGCGGCGAGCTGTTGCAAGTCTTGGACGGTTGCGGGAGAGAAAGAGGGAGATGGTGTGTCCGTAATGGCGAGAATGGGAGAGGATGGGAGTTATATATAGTCCTAGGAGCAGGAGCAGGAGGGGGTGCGTGGCTGGCTGGCTGGCTGGCTACACAAGGAAAGGAAGGAGGATGTGCCCTCCCCTACGTTCCGTTCCGTTGCAACGGGGTGGTCAACAGGGACGCTGACCGGAAGGAGAGGAGAGGAGAGGAGGGAAGGGGGTTGCTTGGGGGGGAGCACGCTTGGATGCAAAGCCTCTTCTCCCTTTCTTGATCCTCCCACCCGTCCTTTGTTCTCTCCCTCTCTCTCCTCAGCTTTTTCTTGATTTCTCCTCCTCCAAATTTTGGTTTCTGGTGTTTTTGTTAAGGGTGGTGAGGTGGTGGGGCTGGCCTCCTGGCCGTTCATGATTGTGGTTAGTGTGTGCATCTTTGGTTTGGCAGCCTTTGCTTTGCATGCCTTTGCTTGGCTTGGGCTGTTTGCTTCATTTGTTGCTGCCTTTGTTTCTCACTCACTCGGGGCTGGGGAGGAGGGGCCAGGGGCATGTTTCTTTTTTCCTCCCATTCTCATGGGGGATGTAGTACAGTACATAGGGTTGGTTGGTGACATGACATGGCAGATATATCTTTCTTTCTTGCTGGATTATACATGGTTTTGGCGTCTCAAATGGCAGCATGTTATGCCTTGTGAACTGGGGTTGGCAGGCACAACCACATTTTCGCTTGACATATATCTTGCATTGGCATTGCTACCAATTCAAGTTTCCTTTTGCCTAGCTAGCTAGCTAGCTAATTTTGGTCTTGTCTCTATAAAGCCTATCAGCGATGGTTTTGGTCTCAAGGGAGCGGGGTTGCTTCCTCTTGCTTGCATTGAAAATGAAAATGGTGGACGGATTTAACCACGGTGCTTGCTTGCTATCTCTATGCCACATTGCTTTCAGGGGATCTCTTTTCTTTTCTTGGAGATACTATTTCACATGTTTGCAACCATTGTCTATTAATTGAGGTTCAATGCTCTGTCTCTTTTGGTGTGGATTGAATGTCTACATTAATTGTGTGATTTTGGCTAGTACGGAAAAGGTAACATTTTATGGTGAGATTGCAGAATCATGGATGGATGGAGTGTGCACCGGGCCTGCCTTATTGGTATACCTCATTTAGAATCGTAAATTTAAAACCAAATGTTGATTAACTTCCCCTTCCCAAAGTCATTACTATTTGCTTCTCATTTTGGTAAAAGAAAATGGCAAATAAAACAGCAATCCTGGAAGCACGTGATTATGTCTTGCCAGACTTTTGGATAGCAATCTCGTCTTGCTTGCGCAAAGTGTATCAACCAATTATATATTGTGTTAAGCAACAACTTTTCCATGTCTGCGCTAGCTGTTTCCTTGCAGCGTACACGGCCCGGGGGAACTTGCTTTCATATGGCAAGAGAAGAGAAGCTAGATCCTGATCCTAACCTCAATCAAAGGGCGATAAAAACGTGGTCAAGGCTAATTAACCACCAGATACAGATATTATTGTTGTCGACGAGTTGCCTTTTTTACATCGGCCGGGGTTAACCCAGCCTTGCAAGAAAAGGAAAGGAAAGCAAAGGAAAGGAAGGACATGGGAAGGAGACAAAAGGTAAACCAACTCGTGGTCGTGGATTGGAAGATGGCGCTGGAAAAACTAGCGGCCAAGTGAGGAGTTGGCGGTTACGTTTGCGAGGTTCTAATCACAGCACGGCATTTGGGACACGGCTAAACGGATCGGTAAAAACGGCACTAACTAATAATTAACCGCCTTGGACCAGAGATTAACGGCCCAAATCGTCCTCGCCCATGCAAAGCTTTCTTTGTAGCCTCAGCCTTGCTTGCCGCTCCATCTGTATATCTTTTCTCTCCTAGCTGTAGCTCTTCCGTGATATTTTGCCGGCCTTGCGTGGCGTCCTCAGGTTTTACGCCTCCCAGTTTTACTCTCCTTGTCTCGAATGGATTTAGACGCCCGTGCTTTTAGCTGCTAGCTAGCTATAGTAGTATGCTTCCAGAACGGACACATGATCACGCCAACTTGTCATCATTTTGTTCGCACCACACGTTCGATTGGTCAGTCCACATGTGTGAGTACGGCTGAATGCTTTTTCATTGCCGAGTTTATCGGTAATTCATGGAGCTAAAGAAAGTATACTGTGTCTTTGGCTGCTATGTGTACCTGCAGAATGTATATACGATGACATGGTTACGAGTGAACAGTAAAATCAGAACAAAAAAATTAATCTGATTTTTTTCAGCAAATGTTTTCATTGCTTGCAAAGTTTCATCATGACATGACATTCGTTGTAAGACATGAAAAAGTAAACAAAATGGATGCTCCAAAATGCTTTTGAAAATAACACTTTTGAAACATTGATTTATTTTTACCATATTTTGCACGAATGTCGTCTGATGTTGAAACTTTGCAAGCAGTCAAAACATTTGTCTATGTTTGTTACTAAAAAATATTCATTTTTGTCATTTTACTGTTAACCCGAGTTCAGGTGAGCTCGAGCTTAGTTTAACCGCGTCTGAGTCTAGGCCTGATATATGATCACTAGAGAAGGTAATACTAAACCGTTGTCAAACCGAATGGGATTCAATTAGGTGAGGTAATTTACCGGGTGTGTTATCCTTTAGGTTAAAAAAATGGATGCAGAAATGAGGAGAAACATCTTTTTTTTTCTTTACAAAATGTAAGGTCGTCTATTGGATCCCTACCCGCCCAAGCAAGCAAGCTCTACGGTTTCAGTATTTGTGTACACGTTACATACCGTGCATTTGGTATAGCCTGGATCAAACGTAGAAATGCAACAGTTCTCATCACACACGGAACCAGCCGAGCTTGTGAGTTTCACAAGATAAGCACCGTATTAATGGCAACAATTAATAGTGTTGGCGGAGGGGGCATCAACGCCACGGCTGTCTCGTGCCTACTTTGCTTCAATGCCGCGGAACGCAAAGAGTGGCCTAAACAATGATTAAGCAGCCGTCACGACTAATTATCAGGGTTCACTGTGTTGAGATGTACTGTTAGCACTAGTGCTTTGCACCACGCGACAAAAAAACAAAAGGCGCCAGCTGAGCTTGTTGTTTATTTCATGAAAATAAAGGTGCCGTAACACTAATCATTTGGAAATAATAATACTGTACTTCAGATGAAGCATCACTCGTGAGAACTCATTAGCTAATTAAAACCACTGGCCATCAACCAAAAATGAAATATTTTCTGACACAGAAAAAGGCATAAAAAAACTTAATTTACAAGACGCAAACAAAAAAGATGCCATGCTAGCCTACCAAACAAAATACCCATGGCAAAAGGCCATAGTAAATCTTAAAAAGAATCCTTTCCAAGAAAAAATCTTAAAAAAAACTGTGGCCGAAAATGCAGACAAAAAAGATCATACATCGCAAAATTTGAACATTAGTTAGAAAACACGCACAAGGAATTTACCATGCTTCATATTTTATTTTGAGAAACACATAGAAATCATACACGGGAAGTTGCCATGATATTTTTTTACCATGCTCTTAATAACAAAACTGCCATGTGCGAAAGTAGAATAATTTGTCAAAAATTGGCATGAAAATAATTGATAAAAATTCCCAAATATTGTCATGGTAGCATTACAGAAAAGATCTAAAATGCCATGTTTGGAAGACAAAATGTTATGAATTTGTCAGGGGATCATGGGAATTTTTTCCTAAAATTTGCCATGTGTGCAAAACAAGCTTGACATGTGAAACATTAAAAAAATGTTTAGAATTTGTCATGTGACTAGTTCAAAAATTCATAAATCTGCCATGTACATTTTTTGTTAAAAATTATCATGTAACTAAAACAAAAAATTGCATACTTTTGCCACCTAGTAAAAGGAAAAAAATTGAAAGGAACAGCTTGGATTTGATCCCATGCTTTCTAGGTGGAGGTTTTACACCCTAGCCATTCCTATGGGCAGCTCTATTTAGTTAGGATAGCGTTCGCGCAGCTTTTGTGTTTACCGAACGAGTTTTTGAATATGACATGGCAAGGCTGCTTGCGTTAAGATCCGTACAGGTGATCTGATGGCAGGCAGAGAGTTTGCTTGAACTTGCTACAAATCTGATGTTCGCGCAATATCGTTTCCGAACAGAAAATAATTGTCTTTTAAACATGAGATGTTACGTTTATTTTATTTTATCATGATGAGCTAGGTTAACTTATGCATTAAATGGGAGTTTTTTCCACAAGATTTACAACTATTTTTTATTTGGATTTACAGCTATTGTCGAATATAAGGAAAAGGCTATCATGTTGACGATTGATCAACCTTGTCACTTGTCAGGATCAGCCAAAGTAGTGGGTCTTGCCATATAACTTAAATATTAATAATATATGCCAAGAGGATAAACATCGCGTTGCACTGTTTCTTTTAAGCATACTTTACAGATAGACAGATAACAAATTGTTTTGACTTGGGATTATCACTTGAGCCATCAGACCAATCCATATCCGATCGATCCTACTGTTGAATAGTAGTAGGCTTCTTTGCTTCAAGATGGGACAAGAAGCAGTGTTTGTACACATATATACATCTCTCATCCGTCCCCTAGCTAGCAAGCTAACACATGCAGTTATCTTCTTTTAATAAAGTTCCAAGTCGTGGAGTACATTGTTGGCTGCTTCGTTAGCCGGCCAGGCCGGGATAGCTTCTGCATCACTAGCTTAGCTAGCTGAGTCAAGGGGCAAGCACGCATGCATGCATCTTGTGCCAAATGGCCATTATTCTGTTCCGCATTAGAATAACAATCTTGCGGAGATCATGTTCCTTGTCTAAATATATACCCTCCCTCCAACTTTGCTTAGCTTTAGGTGTAGAGCCGGCCTCCTCTTGAATAGTAACATGCAGATCAGGTAGCTTGTCCATACCTGAAAGATCTCACTTGCACAACACTTGTGGTGGCAGCTGACATCCACATTACAAGCCAGATCCCACTGATTATACTATCATTCCATCTGAAGAACATTCTAACAGTGATATTCTATGTGCGAGCCGCCCAATTGACCCTAGCTAGCTAGGGTTGAGGAATTTGTAACTAGGAATATTAGGGGAATATATGGTTAAGCAAGGAGTTGCAAATTCCTGTGCAGAACAGCTGTTTATACCACTGATGCTAACAGGTGATTATGGCCCTTGCTTTTGAAAAGAAAGAAAAGGCAGGCTCCCAAAATAACCAGGGAACTTGAAGCCTACTTTGAATCTTGTCAAATCAATAATAATATTATCATCCAAGACCACTGGTTATAAGCGTGCGATACAAAACACAATAAAGGCACGCATATTATGTGGCAGCACACGGGCGACCAGTCTGGCAAGTCGACGGCGAAACGTAGGCGCGCTAATTGTGCAAGCAACTAGCTGGCGCCGTACATGGCGCTTTTAAACAGGGTTCCGGTTACAAATAACGCCAAAGAAACCAGCAGGGCTGGGAATATATATAGAATAGAAAAGCAAATTGACGACACCTTGCTAAATTTCTACTCGGCCGACGCATGCATTGAATTATGATGCTTACAATCCATCACCTAATAATGTTACCAAGCGGTCATGGTATGCCACGTCTACCACACGCAGTTAGCTTGCTGCGGCGGAGTTCAGATAAAACATCATTTCAGCTGTCATTCTGAGGCTCAAATGGAAAACTTGGCTCACATTCTGCTATCAATAATCCTAGAGATACGGATAACTACAGACATCTTACAGAACCCTTCACACCGATTAACCTCCCCTGAATTTCATGGGGTGGGCCCCTCCTCCGCTTTAATCTTCAACTAAAAGATACCAGCTAAGAATCGTAGGATACGTATAAATAAGTCTGTGTGTCTGGCATTACTCTTCTTCTATTTATTCAATCAAAATCGAAGTCTTCCTGTGGTGGATGATCTGCAGGCGGCTCTTAGGCTGGTCATAACTAGAAGTATCATATACCGAAATTGTTACTCTAATCTCGAGCATAAATGCGGGTGCATGAATAATAAATTCCAAAAAAAGTAAAGAAAATAAAATTTTGATTTTTTTGGATGAACATCAACAAGTTTTCTAACGTCGTGCCAAATTTCGCCACGAAAAGACATCTGTAGATGTGTGTGCCAAAAAAAGGAAAATGAATGTGTCTGATTGAGCATCGATTTTTTTGTACATGCATCCATGAATGTTAGTTCAATGAGATATTTTGCAGGATGTTAGAAAATTTGTTGATGTTCATCCACAAAAAAAAAATCATATTTTTCCAATTTTACTTACTACTTCTTTTAGAATTTACTGTTCATGCGTGTGTATTTGAGCCTGGGAGCAGACTATCCATGTATCGTAGTGGATAGTATGATAGCTTAGTGCCATAGTGTCCTTATTGCCTTTAATGACACATACTAGTACATTATTTAATATGATACAATATCATAATTCTCAATCTTCTCTTTTTTTATTTAATTGTGTGCCACCTTAGCAAAAATGCCAAATTGACATGGATGATACTATCTATAATACTCCTATTGTGACCCGTCTTAGACTACCTCTAGTAGATTTCTGCAAACAGAGGCTTTGGCTCACTAGTTAGGCATGCGGTTATGCAGCTTAACCACCTGGGTTCAATTCCTAAAATTGGCAGGTGATACACAATGCTTTCTCCATCTATGAGGATCAAGCTTGATATGTGATGCCACCACTCAGACAAGATAAAATCTTGGTACTCATAAAAGAAAATCTTTGAGGACCAGGGTTGATGTGTGGTGGCACTACACTTCAAGATAAAATCTTGGTACTCATACTAAAAAGGTTGTGTGCATCCCTAGTTGGTGCGGAAGTCAGGAAGTAAAATTCTCTCCGCAGTTTTAGGAATACTTATGAATGTCATTTATAGGATGGAGAAAGAAACCTCCTGATCCGTTAAGTACATGGGAGAGATGTGATGGCAGATGCAGCAGCGAGGGAGGGGGGTCGCGCGTGCGTGTGTGTGGGGGGGGGGGGGGGTTGCCCGGCGGCGATGCACATTGAGTTCGCTGGTACCATCGTCACCCCTACCCCAGGCATCACTGTCTCCATTGCCAAATCCACAGCAACCACAACGATGGCTTTCAGATCCGCGTTGTCGTTGAGATGGGCTATCACGGAGGTCCTCAAGGTTGGCAGTTGCTCCAACCCTAGTGCCAGGAGAGGAGGGGCGGCCACTGCTTCCTTCCCGTGGAGGCTCTGCTCGGGCTTCTACGCCGCGCGACATTGGCCTGGCCCTCTTCTCTTCTGCGCAAGGAGAGAGTTGGTTGTGGCTCGGCTGCTCTGTGCTCCTCCGACCCTGGTGCCTACATCACTCTTCTTATAATTCCCTTTTTTAGGTTCGTATGAACACCTCCCATACTCTATCTAGTACAAGTGTTAGTGGATGTTTTTGTAAGAAGCCGGTGGTCTAGTTGCTCCTACTCGTTGGAACATGGTGGTGTGTTTGGTTTTAGATTTTTTATAGATAGTTTGCCGAAGCTTAGACATGACCATTTTCAGATTAGGTGTAGCGGTAGTTTATGCAGAAGCCTAGACATGGCAAATTCAAATTAGGAGTGTCTCTCAATTGCCATTCAAACATGAATAAAGATAACTTGTTTAGGTGTACATGGTTGGCAATTTTTTTAACATTGTGGTAGATGAATGACAATTCACATTAGAAATTCAGATTAGATGTGTAGCTAGTTTCTTAGAAAAAATTTATCTAGATCTTGGAAAATTTTCTCTTGTGTGATTTTTATGTTATGACAATTAAGGTTACTTTCCTTCATTTTTTTATAACAACAATGTTTTGTCCACGAAAAAATTGCCAATATATATTTTTTCCATGCACAACAATATTTGTCCCCTTGCCAATTTTGTTGTTGGCAATTTTGAGTTACCTTTGCCATGCACCACAATGTTTGTCCCTTGTATATAATGCCATTTACAAAACTACTCTTAGAATTCCCCCATCCAGAATTGTCAGGTCAAATAAGTCATTGTAGTTTCTGTAAATTTGCCATCTTTTTTTCAAAAAAAAGCAAAATTCCTAAATTTCTTGCCGTGTTCACATGAAGCTAGCATGAGACTTTTATTCATTAGACCATGCCATTTTTATCAATTATATAATGGTAGGTTTGGTGTGGGTAGCATGCCATTTTTATTATTTTAGACTATGCCTTTTTAATTTAAACGATGGTATTTTTATTAATTAGACCATGGTAGTTTTAGTGTAGGTAGCATCACAATTTTATTATTCAGAGGACCATGGCATTTTTATTATTTAAGAGATGGCAATTTTCTAATTTGTAGACCATGGCATTTTTTGTTATTTAGACCAAGGCAATTTGTCCAAAAAAATTCCATGATTTTTACAAATTAATTCCTTTTTTATGATTTTCCGCAAATTTTTAATGTAGCAATTTTTTCCAAATTTTATACTAGCTAAATGTAAATGATATGGCAACTATGAACCATGTCTATAGTTTCATTACCCTATAAGCATGAAAAACTATCCTTTTCTGTTTGTACCAACTTCATTGTGTTAAGCTATGGTAACTATTAGTTTTGGAAAATTTAGGAAAAGTTTGTATTGCTCATATGGCAATTTTAAACTCGAACATCGAATGATGCATTTTTTCAGACATGTTACCATGATTTTTTGTCACGGCAAATAAGTTCTATTTTATTTTAGGTTCCGTGGCAATTTTAATTTTTAGAGCAGGACAACTTTATTTCTTAGAGCATGGCAAATTTATTATTTAGCCCATGGTAGTTTTATTGTAGGTAGCATGGAAACAAAGTTTTCCCCGAAGTTTCCATGAAGCATAGAATGAAATTTTCAAATTTTTGCCATGTTTCCATGATTTCCTACAAAACATGGCATTTGTTTGTTTTTGGAAAAAAATTACTAGTCACATGGCCACTTTTGGGTTTGCAAACTATTTTTGTTTTTCACACGATGCCAACTTTACATTTTAAAAATGCATACAGACAATATAGAAAACATAATAACATGGCAATTCTTAGAGAGAAAAATCAAGTAGAAAGCAAGGCCAAATATTTTTCAGAGCATTCAACTTCATTGCCTTTATTAATTAGAGCATGGCAAAATTATTATTTAGACGATGGTGGTTTTATTGTATTTAGCATGGCAACTTTAACTTAGGACATGGAATTTTTTATTAGTTCTGACCATGGCAATTTCTTTTGTTTTACAACTAACTTGCCTTTTCTTTTCTTTTTCTACCATGGAAAATTTATTTAACATGCCATGGTAAATTCTTTATTATGAAAAACGTTTGGACTGGTCACATAGTAATTCTTAGGGGAAATGTGTGTCCCATACAACATGGCAATTTATAAGTTTTGTTTTCATACATCATATAAAAAATTAGAGAATTGTATTAGTTGCATGGAAGATTATGAAATGTTTGTTCTTTACAACATGGGTTTTACCTTTCATTTGCAGTTTTATTTTGTGTAGATCGTGACAGTTTTTATCTTTTATGCATCATGGCAACTTTATTTTGTATGGCAACTTTCAGGCTTGCACATAGTTTTAATGCTTTTTATATGCAACTCTCATGGTAATGGCGATTTCTATGTGTTTATGCGGTTTTGTGTGTTTTTTAAATAAATTTACATGGTGTTTTATGAGTTTTTCTCCCTAGCGTCCACATTGTTGTCCTCTATTTTTTTAGGTTTTTTAGATTTGATAGTGTCGATAGGAACGTGCAGGCTTTAGTTCGGCCTGTTTTTATGGCTCGTTACTTTTGCTCGTTCCATAAGCACGCTCACGTTTTGTTTTGGGCTCGTTGGTATGGTGTGGTGGGTTTTAGTGAGGGTTTGCGCTGGAAGGGTTTTATTAGGGAACGAATTCATTCACACGATCCTACTTGCCCTAGGGAACGACTCGTTTGCCAAGACCACCTCCCCTTGCTGGCATTCCCCAGATATTCATCCCAAGACCAACTTCCCTTGCTGATGTTCCCAAGATATTCACGTCCTAAACTTAATGTCATACAAAATAAAACCGTAGAAAGATCTAAATGACGACCTCATAATGTACTCTCTCAGTAAAGTAATATAAGAGACCTCTTTTGCTCTAGAGCATATATATAATAAAATACTAATAAAATACTAATAAAGGGAATATGTATTCTTGGTTCATCATGCTATTTTATAGAAACCCTTTGATGTTTCTCGTAATCAACCCGCAGTCCAAAGTTAAGTCAGATTTTTCCACATTTACAGAAAACCCTATGATGTTATTGGTAATCGACTCGCAAGCCAGTTTTAAGTCAGATTTTTGATTTTACGGGAAACCCCCTGATATTTAGGTTAATCAACTCGTAGTACATATTAAATGCTTTTAAATCATAACTATACATTTAATATGTTATATATAGAATTTGATTAAAGAAGGTGTAAAATTTGAATATGATATTGTTTTACCTGTTAACCATTTAAACATGCTATTTAGGGTGCAAGCCTAATCATTAGCGGATGATCCGTCTTTATTTTATATTGGTGCCGATCTAAATTAGAAATGAACACCTCGGCAAAACCAAGATTGGTGACGAAAGTGTTGGAAATATGCCCTAGAGGCAATAATAAAATGGTTATTATTATATTTCCTTATTCATGATAATTGTCTATTGTTCATGCTATAATTGTGTTATCCGGAAATCATAATACATGTGTGAATACATAGACGACAACATGTCCCTAGTGAGCCTCTAGTTGACTAGCTCGTTGATCAATAGATGGTTACGGTTTCCTGACCATGGACATTGGATGTCATTGATAACGGGATCACATCATTAGGAGAATGATGTGATGGACAAGACCCAATCCTAAGCATAGGCAAGATCGTGTAGTTCGTCTGCTAAAGCTTTTCTAATGTCAAGTATCCTTTCCTTAGACCATGAGATTGTGCAACTCCCGGATACTGTAGGAATACTCTAGGTGTGCCAAACGTCACAACGTAACTGGGTGACTATAAATGTGCACTACGGGTATCTCCGAAAGTGTCTGTTGGGTTGGCATGAACCGGGACTGGGATTTCTCACTCCGTATGACGGAGAGGTATCTCTGGGCCCACTTGGTAAGACATCATCGTAATGAGCTCAATGTGACTGAGGGTTGGTCACGGGATGATGTGTTACAAAACGAGTAAAGTGACTTGCCGGTAACGAGATTGAACGAGGTATTGGGATACCGACGATCGAATCTCGGGCAAGTAACATACCGATTGACAAAGGGAATTGTATACGGGATTGCTTGAATCCTCGACATCATGGTTCATCCAATGAGATCATCGTGGAACATGTGGGAGCCAACATGGGTATCCAGATCCCGTTGTTGGTTATTGGCCGGAGAGTTGTCTCGGTCATGTCTGCATGGTTTCCGAACCCGTAGGGTCTACACACTTAAGGTTCGATGACGCTAGGGTTATTAGGAAGACTTGTATGTGATTACCGAATGTTGTCCGGAGTCCCGGATGAGATCCCGAACGTCACGAGGAGTTCCCGAATGGTCCGGAGGTGAAGATTTATATGTGGAAAGTTGTCATACGGTCACCGGAAAAGTTCGGGGGCATATCGGTATTGTACCGGGGCCACCGGAGGGGTTCCGGGGGTCCACCGGGAGGGGCCACCTCTCTCGGAGGGCCTCATGGGCCGTAGAGGAAAGGGAACTAGCCCTGGGAGGGCTGGGCACATCCCCCCTTGGGCCCATGCGCCTAGGGTTGGGGGGGAACCCTGGAGGGGGCGCCCCCCTTGCTTGGGGGGCAAGTCCCTCCCCTTGGCCGCCGCCCCCCTCTAGATCTCATCTAGAGGGGGCCGGCCCCCTTCCCCCTTCCCCTATAAATAGAGGGGCAAGGGGAGGGCTGCACACCACATCAAAGGCGCAGCCCCTCTCCTCCCCAACACCTCTCATCCTCCCTTAAGAGCTTGGCGAAGCCCTGCCGGAGTACTGCCGCTCCACCACCACCACGCCATCGTGCTGCTGTTGAAGCTCTCTTCCACAACCTCTCCTTCCTCCTTGCTAGATCAAGGTGCGGGAGACGTCTCCGCTTCGTACGTGTGTTGAACGTGGAGGTGCCGTCCGTTCGACGCTAGGATCATCGGTGATTTGGATCACAACGAGTACAACTCCATCAACCCCGTTCTCTTGAACGCTTCCGCTCGCGATCTACAAGGGTATGTAGATGCACTCCTCTCCCTCTCGTTGCTAGATGACTCCATAGATTGATCTTGGTGATGCGTAGAAAATTTTAAATTTCTGCTATGATCCCCAACAGTGGCATCATGAGCTAGGTCTATGCGTAGTTTCTATGCACGAGTAGAACACAAGTTGTTGTGGGCGTCGATTTTGTCAATTTACTTGCCGTTACTAGTCTTATCTTGATTCAGCGGCATCGTGGGATGAAGCTGTTGGAAATATGCCCTAGAGGCAATAATAAAAGCATTATTATTATATTTCCTTGTTCATGATAATTGTCTTTATTCATGCTATAATTGTGTTATCCGGAAATCGTAATACATGTGTGAATAATAGACACCAACATGTCCCTAGTAAGCCTCTAGTTGACTAGCTCGTTGATCAACAGATAGTCATGGTTTCCTGACTATGGACATTGGATGTCATTGATAACGAGATCACATCATTAGGAGAATGATGTGATGGACAAGACCCAATCCTAAACATAGCATAAGATCGTATAGTTCGTTTGCTAGAGTTTTCCAATGTCAAGTATCTTTTCCTTAGACCGTGAGATCGTGTAACTCCCGTATACCGTAGGAGTGCTTTGGGTGTGCCAAACGTCACAACGTAACTGGGTGACTATAAAGGTATACTACGGGTATCTCCGAAAGTGTCTGTTGGGTTGACACGGATCAAGACTGGGATTTGTCACTCCATATGATGGAGAGGTATCACTGGGCCCACTCGGTAATGCATCATCATAATGAGCTCAAAGTGACCAAGTGTCTGGTCACAGGATCATGCATTACGGTACGAGTAAAGTGACTTGCCGGTAACGAGATTGAACGAGGTATTGGGATACCGACGATCGAATCTCGGGCAAGTAACATACCGATTGACAAAGGGAATTGTATACGGGGTTGCTTGAATCCTCGACATCGTGGTTCATCTGATGAGATCATCGAGGAGCATGTGGGAGCCACCATGGGTATCCAGACCCCGCTGTTGGTTATTGACCGGAGAGCCGTCTCGGTCATGTCTGCATGTCTCCCGAACCCGTAGTGTCTACACACTTAAGGTTCGGTGACACTAGGGTTGTAGGGATATGGATATGCAGTAACCCGAATGTTGTTCGGAGTCCCAGATGAGATCCCGGACGTCACGAGGAGTTCCGGAATGGTCCGGAGGTAAAGAATTATATATAGGAAGTGCTATTTCGGGCATCGGGACAAGTTTCGGGGTCACCGGTATTGTACCGGGACCACCGGAAGGGTCCCGGGGTTCCACCGGGTGGGGCCACCTGTCCCGGGGGGGGGGGCACATGGGCTGTAAGGGGTGCTCCTTGGCCTACATGGGACAAGGGCACCAGCCCCAAGAGGCCCATGCGCCTAGGGTTTCAAGGAGGGAAGAGTCCTAGGAGGGGAAGGCACCTCCTAGGTGCCTTGGGGAGGAGGGATTCCTCCCCTTGGCCGCACCCTCCTAGGAGATTGGATCTCCTAGGGCCGGCGCCCCCCCTTTGGCCCTCCTATATATAGTGGGGAGATGGAGGACTTCTGACCTTGATCTTTGGTGCCTCCCTCTCCCTCTCCAACACCTCCTCCTCCTCCATAGTGCTTAGCGGAGCGCTGCCGGAGTACTGCAGCTCCATCACCACCACGCCGTCGTGCTGCTGCTGGATCCATCTCCCTCAACCTCTCCTTCCCCCTTGCTGGATCAAGAAGGAGGAGACGTGGTTGTTCCGTATGTGTGTTGAATGCGGAGGTGCCGTCCGTTCGGTGCTAGGATCTTTGGTGATTCGAATCACGTCGAGTACGACTCCCTCATCCCCGTTCTTTGAATGCTTCCGCTTGCGATCTACAAGGTACGTAGATGCATCTAATCACTCATTGCTAGATGAACTCCTAGATGGATCTTGGTGAAACCGTAGGAAAATTTTTGTTTTCTGCAACGTTCCCCAATAGTGGCATCATGAGCTAGGTCTATGCGTAGTTCTCTTGCACGAGTAGAACACAATTTGTTGTGGGCGTTGATGTTGTCAACTTTCTTGCTGCTACTAGTCTTATCTTGCTTCAACGGTATTGTGGGATGAAGCGGCCCGGACCAACCTTACACGTACGCTTACGTGAGACCGGTTCCACCGACTAACATGCACAAGTTGCATAAGGTGGCTGGCGGGTGTCTGTCTCTCCCACTTTAGTTGGAGCGGATTCGATGAAAAGGGTCCTTATGAAGGGTAAATATAAGTTGACAAATCACGTTGTGGCTTTCACGTAGGTAAGAAAACGTTCTTGCTAGAACCCTACTTCAGCCACGTAAAACTTGCAACAACAATTAGAGGACGTCTAACTTGTTTTTGCAGCAAGTGCTTTGTGATATGATATGGCCAAAGTTGTGATGAATGATGAATGATCTATATGTGATGTATGAGATGTTCATGCTATTGTAATAGGAATCACGACTTGCATGTCGATGAGTATGACAACCGGCAGGAGCCATAGGAGTTGTCTTTATTTTTTGTATGGCATGCGTGTCATTGAGAAACGCCATGTAAATTACTTTACTTTATTGCTAAACGCGTTAGCCATAGTAGTAGAAGTAATAGTTGGCGAGCAAATTCATGGAGACACGATGATGGAGATCATGATGATGGAGATCATGGTGTCATGCCGGTGACAAGATGATCATGGAGCCCCAAGATGGAGATCAAAGGAGCTATGTGATATTGGCCATATCATGTCACTATTATTATTTGATTGCATGTGATGTTTATCATGTTTTTCATCTTGTTTGCTTAGAACGACGGTAGTAAATAAGATGATCCCTCATAATAATTTCAAGAAAGTGTTCCCCCTAACTGTGCACCGTGGCGACAGTTCGTTGTTTCGAAGCACCACGTGATGATCGGGTGTGATAGATTCTAACGTTCACATACAACGGGTGTAAGACAGATTTACACATGCAAAACACTTAGGTTGACTTGACGAGCCTAGCATGTGTACAGACATGGCCTCGGAACACAGAAGACCGAAAGGTTGAGCATGAGTCGTATAGAAGATACGATCAACATGAAGATGTTCACCGACGTTGACTAGTCCGTCTCACGTGATGATCGGACACGACCTAGTTAACTCGGATCATGTTATACTTAGATGACAGGAGGGATGTCTATCTAAGTGAGAGTTCATTAAATTATTTGATGAACTTAATTATCACGAACTTAGTCTAAAATATTTACAATATGTCTTGTAGATCAAATGGCCAATGTAGTCCTCAACTTCAACGCGTTCCTAGAGAAAACCAAGCTGAAAGACGATGGCAGCAACTACACGGACTGGGTTTGGAACCTGAGGATTATCCTCATAGCTGCCAAGAAAGATTATGTCCTACAAGCACCGCTAGGTGACGCACCTGTTCTCCCTGCAGAACAAGACGTTATGAACGCTTGGCAGGCACGTACCGATGACTACTCCCTCGTTCAGTGCGGCATGCTTTACAGCTTAGAGCCGGGGCTCCAAAAGCGTTTTGAGAGACACAGAGCATATGAGATGTTCGAAGAGCTGAAAATGGTTTTCCAAGCTCATGCCCGGGTCGAGAGATATGAAGTCTCCAACAAATTCTTCAGCTGTAAGATGGAGGAAAATAGTTCTGTCAGTGAGCACATACTCACTATGTCTGGGTTACATAACCGCTTGACTCAGCTGGGAGTTAATCTCCCGGATGACGCGGTCATTGACAGAATCCTCCAGTTGCTTCCACCGAGCTACAAGAGCTTTGTGATGAACTTCAATATGCAGGGGATGGAAAAGACCATTCCTGAAGTATTTGCAATGCTGAAATCAGCAGAGGTAGAAGTCAAAAAGGAACATCAAGTATTGATGGTGAATAAAACCACTAAGTTCAAAAAGGGCAAGGGTAAGAAGAACTTCAAGAAGGACAGCAAGGGAGTTGCCGCGCCCGGCAAGCAAGCTGCCGAGAAGAAGCCAAAGAATGGACCCAAGCCCGAGACTGAGTGCTTTTATTGCAAGGAAAGTGGTCACTGGAAGCGGAACTGCCCCAAATACTTAGCGGACAAGAAGGCCGGCAAAACGAAAGGTATATGTGATATACATGTAATTGATGTGTACCTTACCAGTACTCGTAGTAGCTCCTGGGTATTTGATACCGGTGCAGTTGCTCACATTTGTAACTCAAAGCAGGAGCTTCGGAATAAGCGGAGACTGGCGAAGGACAAGGTGACGATGCGCGTCGGGAATGGTTCCAAGGTCGATGTGATCGCCGTCGGCACGCTACCTCTACATTTTCCTACGGGATTAGTTTTGAACCTCAATAATTGTTATTTAGTGCCAAGTTTGAGCATGAACATTGTATCAGGATCTCGTTTAATACGAGACGGCTACTCATTTAAATCCGAGAATAATGGTTGTTCTATTTATATGAGAGATATGTTTTATGGTCATGCTCCGATGGTGAATGGTTTATTCTTAATGAATCTCGAGCGTAATGCTACACATATTCATAGTGTGAGTACCAAAAGATATAAGGTTGATAATGATAGTCCCACATACTTGTGGCACTGCCGCCTTGGTCACATAGGTGTCAAACGCATGAAGAAGCTCCATGCAGATGGACTTTTAGAGTCTCTTGATTACGAATCATTTGACACGTGCGAACCATGCCTCATGGGTAAAATGACCAAGACTCCATTCTCAGGAACAATGGAGCGAGCAACCAACTTATTGGAAATCATACATACTGATGAGTGCTGTCCAATGAGTGTTGAGGCTCGCGGTGGCTACCGTTATGTTCTCACCCTCACTGATGACTTGAGTAGATATGGGTATGTCTATTTAATGAAACACAAGTCTGAGACCTTTGAAAAGTTCAAGGAATTTCAGAGTGAGGTTGAGAATCAACGTGACAGGAAAATCAAGTTCCTGCGATCAGATCGTGAAGGAGAATACTTGAGTCACGAGTTTGGCACACACTTAAGAAAATGTGGAATAGTTTCACAACTCACGCCGCCTGGAACACCTCAGCGTAATGGTGTGTCCGAACGTCGTAATCGCACTCTATTAGATATGGTGCGATCTATGATGTCTCTTGCCGATTTACCGCTATCTTTTTGGGGGTATGCTTTAGAGACTGCCGCATTCACTTTAAATAGGGCTCCGTTGAAATCCGTTGAGACGACACCGTTTGAATTATGGTTTGGGAAGAAACCTAAGCTGTCGTTTCTAAAAGTTTGGGGATGCGATGCTTATGTCAAGAAACTTCAACCTGAAAAGCTCGAACCCAAATCGGAAAAATGCGTCTTCATAGGATACCCTAAAGAAACTATTGGGTATACCTTCTACCTCAGATCCGAAGGCAAGATCTTTGTTGCCAAGAATGGGTACTTTCTAGAGAAAGAGTTCCTCTCGAAAGAAGTAAGTGGGAGGAAAGTAGACATTGATGAAGTATTACCTCTTGAGCCGGAAAATGGCGCAACTCAAGAAAATGTTCCTGAGGTGCCTGCACCGACTAGAGAGGAAGTTAATGATGATAATCAAGATACTTCTGATCAAGCTCCTACTGAAATTCGAAGGTCCACAAGGACACGTTCTGCACCAGAGTGGTACGGCAACCCTGTCTTGGAAATCATGTTGTTAGACAACGGTGAACCTTCGAACTATGAAGAAGCGATGGCGGGTCCGGATTCCGACAAATGGCTAGAAGCCATGAAATCCGAGATAGGATCCATGTATGAAAATGAAGTATGGACTTTGACTGACTTGCCCGTTGAGCGGCGAGCCATAGAAAATAAATGGATCTTTAAGAGGAAGACAGACGCGGATGGTAATGTGACCATCTATAAAGCTCGACTTGTCGCTAAGGGTTATCGACAAGTTCAAGGGGTTGACTACGATGAGACTTTCTCACCGGTAGCGAAGCTAAAGTCCGTCCGAATCATGTTAGCAATTGCCGCATTCTACGATTATGAGATATGGCAGATGGACGTCAAAACGGCATTCCTTAATGGTTTCCTTAAGGAAGAATTGTATATGATGCAGCCGGAAGGTTTTGTCGATCCTAAGAATGCTGACAAGGTGTGCAAGCTCCAACGCTCGATTTATGGGCTGGTGCAAGCATCTCGGAGTTGGAACATTCGCTTTGATGAGATGATCAAAGCGTTTGGGTTTACGCAGACTTATGGTGAAGCCTGTGTTTACAAGAAAGTGAGTGGGAGCTCTGTAGCATTTCTCATATTATATGTAGATGACATACTTTTGATGGGAAATGATATAGAACTCTTGGACATCATTAAGGCCTACTTGAATAAAAGTTTTTCAATGAAGGACCTTGGAGAAGCTGCTTATATATTAGGCATCAAGATCTACAGAGATAGATCAAGACGCCTCATAGGTCTTTCACAAAGCACATACCTTGATAAGATATTGAAGAAATTAAATATGGATCAGTCTAAGAAGGGGTTCTTGCCTGTGTTACAAGGTGTGAAATTGAGCTCGGCTCAATGTCCGACCACGGCAGAAGATATAGAAGAGATGAGTGTCATCCCCTATGCCTCAGCCATAGGTTCTATTATATATGCCATGCTGTGTACCAGACCTGATGTAAACCTTGCCGTAAGTTTGGTAGGAAGGTATCGAAATAATCCCGGCAAGGAACACTGGACAGCGGTCAAGAATATCCTGAAGTACCTGAAAAGGACTAAGGAAATGTTTCTCGTTTATGGAGGTGATGAAGAGCTCATCGTAAAGGGTTACGTCGACGCTAGCTTCAACATTGATCTGGATGACTCAAAGTCACAAACCGGATACGTGTATATTTTGAATGGTGGGGCAGTAAGCTGGTGCAGTTGCAAGCAGAGCGTCGTGGCGGGATCTACATGTGAAGCGGAGTACATGGCAGCCTCGGAGGCAGCGCATGAAGCAATTTGGGTGAAGGAGTTCATCACCGACCTAGGAGTCATACCCAATGCGTCGGGGCCAATCAAGCTCTTCTGTGACAACACTGGAGCTATTGCACTTGCCAAGGAGCCTAGGTTTCACAAGAAGACAATGCACATCAAGCGTCGCTTCAACTCCATTCGTGAAAATGTTCAAGATGGAGACATAGATATTTGTAAAGTACATACGGACCTGAATGTAGCAGATCCGTTCACTAAACCTCTCCCTAGAGCAAAACATGATCAACACCAGAATTCCATGGGTGTTCGATTCATCACAATGTAACTAGATTATTGACTCTAGTGCAAGTGGGAGACTGTTCGAAATATGCCCTAGAGGCAATAATAAAAGCATTATTATTATATTTCCTTGTTCATGATAATTGTCTTTATTCATGCTATAATTGTGTTATCCGGAAATCGTAATACATGTGTGAATAATAGATACCAACATGTCCCTAGTAAGCCTCTAGTTGACTAGCTCGTTGATCAATAGATAGTCATGGTTTCCTGACTATGGACATTGGATGTCATTGATAACGAGATCACATCATTAGGAGAATGATGTGATGGACAAGACCCAATCCTAAACATAGCATAAGATCGTATAGTTCGTTTGCTAGAGTTTTCCAATGTCAAGTATCTTTTCCTTAGACCGTGAGATCGTGTAACTCCCGTATACCGTAGGAGTGCTTTGGGTGTGCCAAACGTCACAACGTAACTGGGTGACTATAAAGGTATACTACGGGTATCTCCGAAAGTGTCTGTTGGGTTGACACGGATCAAGACTGGGATTTGTCACTCCGTATGACGGAGAGGTATCACTGGGCCCACTCGGTAATGCATCGTCATAATGAGCTCAAAGTGACCAAGTGTCTGGTCAAGGGATCATGCATTACGGTACGAGTAAAGTGACTTGCCGGTAACGAGATTGAACGAGGTATTGGGATACCGACGATCGAATCTCGGGCAAGTAACATACCGATTGACAAAGGGAATTGTATACGGGGTTGCTTGAATCCTCGACATCGTGGTTCATCCGATGAGATCATTGAGGAGCATGTGGGAGCCACCATGGGTATCCAGATCCCGCTGTTGGTTATTGACCGGAGAGCCGTCTCGGTCATGTCTGCATGTCTCCCGAACCCGTAGGGTCTACACACTTAAGGTTCGGTGACGCTAGGGTTGTAGGGATATGTATATGTAGTAACCCGAATGTTGTTCGGAGTCTCGGATGAGATCCCGGACGTCACGTGGAGTTCCGGAATGGTCCGGAGGTAAAGAATTATATATAGGAAGTGCTATTTCGGGCATCGGGACAAGTTTCGGGGTCACCGGTATTGTACCGGGACCACCGGAAGGGTCCCGGGGGTCCACCGGGTGGGGCCACCTGTCCCGGGGGGGCACATGGGCTGTAAGGGGTGCGCCTTGGCCTACATGGGCCAAGGGCACCAGCCCCAAGAGGCCCATGCGCCTAGGGTTTCAAGGAGGGAAGAGTCCTAGGAGGGGAAGGCACCTCCTAGGTGCCTTGGGGAGGAGGGATTCCTCCCCTTGGCCGCACCCCCCTAAGAGATTGGATCTCCTAGGGCCGGAGCCCCCCCCCCATTTGGCCCTCCTATATATAGTGGGGAGATGGAGGACTTCTGACCTTGATCTTTGGTGCCTCCCTCTCCCTCTCCAACACCTCCTCCTCCTCCATAGTGCTTAGCGAAGCCCTGCCGGAGTACTGCAGCTCCATCACCACCACGCCGTCGTGCTGCTGCTGGAGCCATCTCCCTCAACCTCTCCTTCCCCCTTGCTGGATCAAGAAGGAGGAGACGTGGCTGTTCCGTACGTGTGTTGAATGCGGAGGTGCCGTCCGTTCGGTGCTAGGATCTTCGGTGATTCGAATCACGTCGAGTACGACTCCCTCATCCCCGTTCTTTGAACGCTTCCGCTCGCGATCTACAAGGTACATAGATGCATCTAATCACTCGTTGCTAGATGAACTCCTAGATGGATCTTGGTGAAACCGTAGGAAAATTTTTGTTTTCTGCAACGTTCCCCAACAGAAGCGCCCTGGACCGACCTTACACGTATGCTTACGTGAGACTGGTTCCACCGACTGACATGCACTAGTTGCATAAGGTGGCTAGCGGGTGTCTGTCTCTCCCACTTTAGTCGGATCAGATTCGATGAAAAGGGTCCTTATGAAGGGTAAATAGAAATTGGCCTATCACGTTGTGGTTTTGGCGTAGGTAAGGAACGTTCTTGCTAGAAACCTATAGCAGCCACGTAAAAACTTGCAACAACAATTAGAGGACGTCTAACTTATTTTTGCCGCATATGCCGTGTGATGTGATATGGCCAAAAGGATGTGATGAATGATATATGTGATGTATGAGATTGATCATGTTCTTGTAATAGGAATCACGACTTGCATGTCGATGAGTATGACAACCGGCAGGAGCCATAGGAGTTGTCTTAATTTATTTATGACCTGCGTGTCAACATAAACATCATGTAATTACTTTACTTTATTGCTAACCGTTAGCCATAGTAGTAGAAGTAATAGTTGGCGAGACAACTTCATGAAGACACGATGATGGAGATCATGATGATGGAGGTCATGGTGTCATGACGGTGACAATGATGATTATGGCGCCCCGAAGATGGAGATCAAAAGGAGCAAAATGATATTAGCCATATCATGTCACTATTTGATTGCATGTGATGTTTATCATGTTTTACATCTTATTTGCTTAGAACAACAGTAGCATAAATAAGATGATCCCTCGCAATAATTTCAAGAAAGTGTTCCCCCTAACTGCGCACCGTTGCTAAGGTCCGTTGTTCCGAAGCACCACGTGATGATCGGGTGTGATAGGTTCTAACGTTCGCACACAACGGGTGTAAGCCAGATTTACACACGCAATACACTTAGGTTGACTTGACGAGCCCAGCATGTACAGACATGGCCTCGGAACACGGAAGACCGAAAGGTCGAACATGAGTTGTATAGAAGATACGATCAACATGAAAATGTTCACCGATGATGACTAGTCCGTCTCACGTGATGATTGGACACGGCCTAGTTGACTCGGATCATGTATCACTTAGATGACTAGAGGGATGTCTATCTGAGTGGGAGTTCATTAAATAATTTGATTAGATGAACTTAATTATCATGAATATAGTCTAAAATCTTTGCAATATGTCTTGTAGATCAAATGGCCCACGCTAATGTTGCCCTCAACTTCAACGCATTCCTAGAGAAAACCAAGCTGAAAGACGATGGCAGCAACTACACGGACTGAGTCCGTAACCTGAGGATTATCCTCATAGCTGCCAGGAAAGCATATGTTCTTGATGCACCGCTAGGTGAAGCACCTGTTTTCCCAGCAGAACAAGACATTATGAACGCTTGGCAGACGCGTAGTGATGATTACTCCCTGGTTCAGTGCGGCATGCTTTACAGCTTAGAACCGGGGCTCCAAAAGCATTTTGAGAAACACGGAGCATATGAGATGTTCCAAGAGCTGAAAATGGTTTTCCAAGCTCATGCCCAGGTCGAGAGATATGAAGTCTCCAACAAGTTCTATAGTTGTAAGATGGAGGAGAATAGTTCCGTCAGCGAGCACATGCTCAAAATGTCTGGGTTGCACAACCGCTTGTCTCAGCTAGGAGTTAATCTCCGGATGATGCGGTCGTTGACAGAATCCTTCAGTCGCTCCCACCTAGCTACAAGAGCTTTGTGATGAACTTCAATATGCAGGGGATGGAAAAGACCATTCCTGAGGTATATTCAATGCTGAAATCAGCGGAGGTGGAAATCAAAAAGGAACATCAAGTGTTGATGGTGAATAAAACCACTAAGTTCAAGAAAGGCAAGGGTAAAAAGAACTTCAAGAAGGACGGTAAGGGAGTTGCCGCGCACGGTAAGCAAGCTGCCGGGAAGAAGCCAAAGAATGGACCCAAGCCTGAGACTGAGTGCTTTTATTGCAAGGGAAACGGTCACTGGAAGCAGAACTGCCCCAAGTACTTAGCGGATAAGAAGGCCGGCAATGCCAAAGGTATATGTAATATACATGTTATTGATGTGTACCTAACCAGTGCTCGTAGTAGCTCCTGGGTATTTGATACCGGTGAAGTTTCTCATATTTGTAACTCAAAACAGGAACTGCGGAATAAACGGAGACTGGCGAAGGACGAGGTGACGATGCGCGTCGGGAATGGTTCCAAGGTCGATGTGATCGCCGTCGGCACGCTACCTCTACATTTACCTACGGGATTAGTTTTAAACCTCAATAATTGTTATTTAGTACCAGCTTTGAGCACGAACATTGTATCTGGGTCTCGTTTAATGCAGATGGCTACTCATTTAAATCTGAGAATAATGGTTGTTCAATTTATATGAGAGACATGTTTTATGGTCATGCCCCGCTAGTCAATGGTTTATTCTCATTCAATCTCGAACGTGATGTTACACATATTCATAGTGTGAATGCCAAAAGATGTAAGGTTGATAATGATAGTCCCACATACTTGTGGCACTGCCGCCTTGGTCACATTGGTGTCAAACACATGAAGAAACTCCATGCAGATGGACTTTTGGAGTCTCTTGATTATGAATCATTTGACACGTGTGAACCATGCCTCATGGGCAGAATGACCAAGACTCCGTTCTCCGGAACAATGGAGCGAGCAACCAACTTATTGGAAATCATACATACTGATGTGTGCGGTCCAATAGTGTTGAGGCTCGCAGTGGCTATCGTTATGTTCTCACCCTCACTGATGACTTGAGTAGATATGGGTATATCTACTTAATGAAACACAAGTCTGAGACCTTTGAAAAGTTCAAGGAATTTCAGAGTGAGGTTGAGAATCAACATGACAGGAAAATCAAGTTCTTACAATCAGATCATGGGGGAGAATATTTGAGTCACGAATTTGGCACGCACTTAAGGAAATGTGGAATAGTTTCACAACTCACGCCGCCTGGAACACCTCAGCATAATGGTGTGTCCGAACGTCGTAATCGCACTCTATTGGATATGGTACGATCTATGATGTCTCTTACCGATCTACCGCTATCATTTTGGGGTTATGCTATAGAGACTGCCGCATTCACTTTAAATAGGGCTCCGTCGAAATCCGTTGAGACGACACCGTATGAATTGTGGTTTGGTAAGAAACCTAAGCTGTCGTTTCTGAAAGTTTGGGGATGCGATGCTTATGTCAATAAACTTCAACCTGAAAAGCTCGAACCCAAATCGGAAAAATGCGTCTTCATAGGATACCCTAAAGAAACTATTGGGTATACCTTCTACTTCAGATCTGAAGGCAAGATCTTTGTTGCCAAGAATGGATCCTTTCTAGAGAAAGAGTTTCTCTCGAAAGAAGTAAGTGGGAGGGAAGTAGAACTTGATGAAGTATTTCCTCTTGTACCGGAGAGTGGCGCAGTTCAAGAAAATGTTCCTGAGGTGCCTGCACCAACTAGAGAGGAAGTTAATGATGATGATCATGAAACTTCAGATCAAGTTGCTACTGAACTTCGTAGGTCCACAAGGACATGTTCCGCACCAGAGTGGTACGGCAACCCTGTCCTGGAAATCATGTTGTTAGACAATGGTGAACCTTCGAACTATGAAGAAGCGATGGTGGGCCCAGATTCCGACAAATGGCTGGAAGCCATGAAATCCGAGATAGGATCCATGTATGAAAACGAAGTATGGACTTTGACTGACTTTCCCGATGATCGGCAAGCCATAGAAAATAAATGGATCTTTAAGAAGAAGACAAACGCGGATGGTAATGTGACCATCTATAAGGCTCGGCTTGTCTCTAAGGGTTATCGACAAGTTCAAGGGGTTGACTACGATGAGACTTTCTCACCCGTAGCGAAGCTGAAATCCGTCCGAATCATGTTAGCAATTGTCGTATTCTATGATTATGAGATATGGCAAATGGACGTCAAAACGGAATTCCTTAATGGTTTCCTTAAGGAAGAATTGTATATGATGCAGCCAGAAGGTTTTGTCGATCCTAAGAATGCTAACAAGGTGTGCAAGCTCCAACGCTCAATCTATGGGCTGGTGCAAGCATCTCGGAGTTGGAACATTCGATTTGATGAGATGATCAAAGTATTTGGGTTTACGCAGACTTATGGAGAAGCCCGTGTTTACAAGAAAGCGAGTGGGAGCTCTGTAGCATTTCTCATATTATATGTGGATGACATACTATTGATGGGAAACGATATAGAATTCTTGGAAAGCATAAAGGCCTACTTGAACAAGTGTTTTTCAATGAAGGATCTTGGAGAAGCTGCTTATATATTAGGCATCAAGATCTATAGAGATAGATCGAGACGCCTCATTGGTCTTTCACAAAGTACGTACCTTGACAAAATATTGAAGAAGTTCAATGTGGATCAGTCCAAGAAGGGGTTCTTGCTTGTATTGCAAGGTATGAGATTGAGCATGGCTCAATGCCCGACCACGGCAGAAGATAGAGAAAAGATGAGTGTCGTCCCCTATGCCTCGGCCATAGGGTCTATTATGTATGCCATGCTGTGTACCAGACCTGATGTAAACCTTGCCGTGAGTTTGGTAGGAAGGTACCAAAGTAATCCCGACATGGAACATTGGACAACGGTCAAGAATATCCTGAAGTACCTAAAAAGGACTAAGGATATGTTTCTTGTTTATGGAGGTGACGAAGAGCTCGTCGTAAAGGGTTACGTCGATGCTAGCTCCGACACAGATCTGGATGACTCTAAGTCACAAACCGGATACGTGTATATTTTGAATGGTGGGGCATTCAGCTGGTGCAGTTGCAAGCAAAGCGTCGTGACGGGATCTACATGTGAAGCGGAGTACATGGCAGCCTCAGAGGCAGCACAAGAAGCAATCTGGATGAAGGAGTTCATTACCGACCTAGGAGTTATTCCCACTGCGTCGGGCCCGATGACTCTCTTCTGTGACAACACTGGAGCTATTGCCCTTGCCAAGGAGCTCAGGTTTCACAGGAAGACTAGGCATATCAAGCGTCGCTTCAACTCCATTCGTGAAAATGTTCAAAATGGAGACATAGATATTTGTAAAGTGCATACGGACCTGAATGTCGCAGATCCATTGACTAAACCTCTTCCTCGAGCAAAACATGATCAACACCAGAACTCTATGGGTGTTCGATTCATCACAATGTAACTAGATTATTGACTCTAGTGCAAGTGGGAGACTGTTGGAAATATGCCCTAGAGGCAATAATAAAATGGTTATTATTATATTTCCTTCTTCATGATAATTGTCTATTGTTCATGCTATAATTGTGTTATCCGGAAATTGTAATACATGTGTGAATACATAGACCAGAACATGTCCCTAGTGAGCCTCTAGTTGACTAGCTCGTTGATCAATAGATGGTTACGGTTTCCTGACCATGGACATTGGATGTCATTGATAACGGGATCACATCATTAGGAGAATGATGTGATGGACAAGACCCAATCCTAAGCATGGCGCAAGATCGTGTAGTTCGTCTGCTAAAGCTTTTCTAATGTCAAGTATCTTTTCCTTAGACCATGAGATTGTGCAACTCCCGGATACTGTAGGAATACTTTGGGTGTGCCAAACGTCACAACGTAACTGGGTGACTATAAAGGTGCACTACGGGTATCTCCGAAAGTGTCTGTTGGGTTGACACGAATCGAGACTGGGATTTGTCACTCCGTATGACGAAGAGGTATCTCTGGGCCCACTCGGTAAGACATCATCGTAATGAGCTCAATGTGACTAAGGGTTGGTCACGGGATGATGTGTTACGGAACGAGTAAAGTGACTTGCCGGTAACGATATAGAACGAGGTATTGGGATACCGACGATCGAATCTTGGGCAAGTAACGTACCGATTGACAAAGCGAATTGTATACGGGATTGCTTGAATCCTCGACATAGTGGTTTATCCGATGAGATCATCGTGGAACATGTGGGAGCCAAAATGGGTATCCAGATCCCGCTGTTGGTTATTGGCCGGAGAGTTGTCTCGGTCATGTCTGCATGGTTCCTGAACCCGTAGGGTCTACACACTTAAGGTTCGATGACGCTAGGGTTATTAGGAAGACTTGTAAGTGATTACCGAATGTTGTTCGGAGTCCCGGATGAGATCCCAGACGTCACGAGGAGTTCCCGAATGGTCCGGAGGTGAAGATTTGTATGTGGAAAGTTGTCATACGGTCACCGGAAAAGTTTGGGGGCATATCGGTATTGTACCGGGGCCACCGGAGGGGTTCCGGGGGTCCACCGGGAGGGGCCACCTCTCTCGGAGGGCCTCATGGGCCGTAGAGGAAAGGGAACCAGCCCTTGGAGGGCTGGGCGCATCCCCCCTTGGGCCCATGCGCCTACGGTTGGGGGGAAACCCTAGAGGGGGCGCCCCCTTGCTTCGGGGGGGGGGGGCAAGTCCCTCCCCTTGGCCACCGCCCCCTCTCTAGATCTCATCTAGAGGGGGCCGGCCCCCTTCCCCCTTCCCCTATAAATAGAGGGGCAAGGGGAGGGCTGCACACCACATCAAAGGCGCAGCCCCTCTCCTCCCCAACACCTCTCATCCTCCGTTAAGAGCTTGGCGAAGCCCTACCGGAGTACTGCCGCTCCACCACCACCACGCCGTTGTGCTGCTGTTGGAGCTCTCTTCCTCAACCTCTCCCTCCTCCTTGCTGGATCAAGGCGCGATAGACGTCTCCGCTCTGTGCGTGTGTTGAACGCGGAGGTGCCGTCCGTTCGGCGCTAGGATCATCGGTGATTTGGATCACAACGAGTACGACCCCATCAGCCCCGTTCTCTTGAATGCTTCCGCTCGCGATCGACAAGGGTATGTAGATGCACTCCTCTCCCTCTCGTTGCTAGACGACTCCATAGATTGATCTTGGTGATGCGTAGAAAATTTTAAATTTCTGCTACGATCCCCAACAAAAAGAAACGATCTATAACCACGCATGAACGCCTCGCCAAAATCTCATAGAAAAAACTAGGTTTTTGATGTTATATCGAGAGAGAGCGACGCCTTAGGATTGACAACATTCAAACGTGTTGTGATTGTGTGACCACTGGGACCACCGTCAGCGGGGGTGGAAAGGAGGATAAGTGGCAGCACAGATGGGATGCCATGCGTTTAAATAAAGGACGTGGACATATAAAGTCTCGAGTCATCGTTATTGGGTTACAACATCTACAAGCAGACTTCGCAAATCCGGCCCTTCAAACGCCGTGACGCGCCCGGGAGCTTCCGCGAGCAATGCCCGACCACACCTCAAATTTCCCTTCTCACAACCAGACACCTCAATTAGCATACCTCAAATCCATACAAACTCATGCAAGTACATAAACGAAGGAACCTACACCGTCTGACTCAGGACATCCCATCGAATTACCAAAATTTGGCATGTTTTTCCTACATACTAGCTACGAAGAAGATCATCCACAACTGCCCTCGCGCTTCCCGGTGCCCTTGTCGTCCTTTTTGCGGAAGTAGCGGTCAATGACGTAGTACAAAGCGAGCCGGGTTTGCTCGTCGCTGTCCTCCTTCTCCTTGGGGGGCAGTCCGGCCATGGCACGGACCGTCCGAGTATACTCTAGGGCGAGGAGGTGTGTGTTCCTCCGCTGCCACTTCTTTACAATGTGGACGCGGATGGCTTTCTCCTTTGCGGACGCCCGCGCCGGCGCATCCGCCGCTGCCATGTCGGCTGCGAGGCGGGCCTCGACCGCCATCACCCTCTCCTCCCATGGTGGACACACCGGTCCCGGTAGGACTTATACTCCGGTGGACCGGTGATGGGGAAAGGCATATTGGAAGGCTCCCAAGAGGACCGTGACGATCCAACCCTGGAGGATCCGAGCGCCCGACACGCCAATGCAATCGACTCGCGCCGAACAGCGCCCTGTCCTCTTGGGAGCGGCGGAGTGTAACCTGGACGACCATTGCCTCCTCCGTACCTCACGGGACGACATCCCAGTCGACGGATCTGTACTGGTCATCACCGGATCCGATGCTCGCCATGCCAGAGAAGGCCGAAGATCGCCAGACGGGACCTTGGGTGGTGAAGTGGAGTGGAGGGGAATGTGTAGGGTTTGGTCCAGGATGGGGATGGGGATTAATATATGCGGGGTCGGGTGGGCCATCATCGGTCGGGTCCGACGTGGCAGACGTGCCCAGGCCTTCCCATATCCGTCTCATGTTTAGGCTGGATATGAGGGGTGCCGGCCAGTCCAGACACTTGAGGCCGGTTTGAGGCATCCGTCTGGGTTGGAGTTTTCTAACCGGTCATTGAATGGGCCGTCCACCCGGACATATGAGGAGGGTTTAAGAAGCCCGACTATAGATGCTTTAAGAGGACTGTGGTATTTTTTTTCTCTCATTGCAATTGCAAGGCAGGGCCTCTTTTGCTAGTATAATAAAAATAGCACATGTTTGGTATCTTTGGCTCCGTATCTGACAGATTGGACATTGTGCAATGATGTTTACATGTTAATCAGCAAGAATTAGACTGCATGGAAGAGTCCCGTGAAGTGGTTTCCGTATAAACTTAGAGGCGTAGTTTGACCATAGCTTGGATATTTGTGTGAAGGCAAACCATGAGCTGGTGTTTTGGTTGATCGGTCAGCCAGACGTACGCAAAAAGCCAGCACGCAGCCCAGCTCGTGGTTGAACACGCGTGCGGCGAAGCTGGTTGCGTGCGACGCGAGCGACCGAAGCGACCGGGCCAGAGTTCGTGGTCAAAGCTGCTTTGACGCCACGGATCACACGAAGCAGGTCGGAATCGGCGGCTAGTATCCGGTCCGACATACAATATGATGGGTCAAGTCGTCCGTACGGAATGCGCTTGCAGCTCTGGCGCCCATCCGTCCGCTCGCATAACCGCCGAGCCGCGGAATCTCGACCGTTAATTTCCCCTGGTAAGCACACGCATGTAAGGGGGTGCTTACAGCCTGCACCGCTAGACTTGGCAAATCCGCCCCTCTATACGCGCACGGCTGCGTCCGTGTGTATCCGCGGACAGCGTCCATTAACTTCTCATATGTTGTGTCGCACATTCACATATCTCAAAATTCGATCCTTAAATCCATGTAATCCATGCACGTCGATCATACGATACAAATTGTCTGAATGCGTCCTGCTCGTCCTGCTCCGTGTACATTCGGGTTCCCTGCTCTGCCTGCATCCGGGCTGCTTCCTTCGCCTGCATCCGTGCCGTAGCCGCCCTCGCCGCCTCATACTCTCTACATTCGTTGATCTCTTTCTTCTTATTCGCAAGTCACTTCTTCGCATACTCATCCAAGAGGGTTTCGTCCGCCAACATGATCCTTCCATCCTCCGCGTTCTGTGCGAGTTGCAACCTCTCCTTCTCCAGCTCTGTGTCGCCAAATGTCTTAGCCTTCTCGAGTTCCCATTTGATCGCTCTCCAACTCGATCGTCTTCCTCTCAATTTTGAGCCTCTTCTCCTCCTTCTCTTGCTGTCGGCATCGCCGCAACTTCCGGGTGACGTTCTCCGCCTTGCAAATCGCAGCCGACGAAGGGACCCCGCCGACGGACGAGGCGGACTGCGTCTCCGTCGCGGCGGTCTGGGTCGGGCTAGACAACATGTCCGGCGGTGGATCGGGACAGGTGGTATAAGATAGGGACTGGAGGACGGCAAGGCTCCAGGCGCGGGAAATGCTGCAGGGCGGCGGGAGGAGGAGGAAGGGCTCGATGGATTTGGTGCAATTTACGATGGGGTTAGGCTGTCGGATCCGACGTGTCGGATGTGCCCGGCTGCGCCCAGGCGCCCCATATCCGCCTTATATTTAGATTGGATGAGAGGTGCTGGTCAGCTCGGGCGTTTGAGGCCCGTTTAAAGAATCGGTGGATCGAAAAATCGTTATAGGGCGGTTTGCCTGGACGTATGAGACGGATTGAGGCGTCTGGCTATAGATACTCTTATATTGTTGATCAATCAAACTTGTCTCATAAAAGAATCGAATATTTTGGATAAAGTGCATCTACGAGGACAATTTCCAACTCTACTTGCATATATTTTTTTATAAATTTTCAAATTCTAAAACTACTATCTTATTTTGCAGTTATAAAAAAACAGGTTTTTATAATTGTTAAGTTGTATTTTGTGTTGCATGTATATTGAAGTTGTGACCCACCTCCTAATCTTATATAGTTAAGGTAAAGACATTTCCTTATAATTATATATACGTGCACCAACACCCATCAATACAACGTCTATTATATCACAATCTTTTCCATCTACTTGGTATCATCATTGTCATTCCTCTCCTAGGGTCAGCCGTCGCCGCCGCCGCCGCGCCTCCCGGCGCCGCCGCCGCTGCACCACCGCACCATGCCGCCGCCGCGGCCCCTACTTCCCCAACTCGCGCCGCCGCCGTCAGTGCTCGCTTCCGCTCGCGCCCATCATAGCCGTTGTCGCACCTCCCTTCACCCGCGCCATCGACGGTGTCCCGCGCTTCCCCGCGCCGCTACCTACTGCACCGCGCCGCTGCCCTCCCCGACCAGCAGCCGCGCAACCCCGCAGCCGCACCCCCTCGCGCCGCTCCCTCCTGCTACAGCCGCCGCCGCACCTCTTGCTGCCGCGGCTCCCCGTCTCCTTCCTCCACTAAAGCAAAAAAAACCTAGCCGCGCCGCCATGTCTTCCCCAGGATCCTTCACCACCCGCTCGTCGAACCCGTTTGCTGCTACCTCTTGAGCACTGCGTTGCATTTCCCCGAAGAGAAGATGATGATGCAGCAAAGTAGCGTAAGTATTTCCCTTTGTCTTTGAGAACTAAGGTATCAATCCAGTAGGAGGCTACGCGCGAGTCCCTCGTACCTACACAAAAACAATAGCTCAACGCAACCGACACGCTTAGGGGTTGTCAATCCCTTCACGGTCACTTACGAAAGTGAGATCTGATAGAGATGATAAATAATATTTTTGGTATTTTTGGTATAGGGATGCAAAGTAAAAAGTAAAAGCAAAGCAATAATAAACTGATGGAGATTGATATGATGAGAAAAAGACCCGGGGGCCATAGGTTTCACTAGTGGCTTCTCTCAAGAGCATAAGTATTCTATGGTGGGTGAACAAATTACTGTTGAGCAATTGACAGAATTGAGCATAGTTATGAGAATATCTAGGTATGATCATGTATATAGGCATCACGTCCGAGACAAGTAGACCGACTCCTACATGTATCTACTACTATTACTCCACTCATCGACCGCTATCCAGCATGCATCTAGATTATTAAGTTAAAAACAGAGTAACGCCTTAAGAAAGATGACATGATGTAGAGGGATAGTTTCATGCAATATGATAAAAACCCCATCTTGTTATCCTCGATGGCAACAATACAATACGTGCCTTGCTGCCCCTTCTGTCACTGGGAAAGGACACCGCAAGATCGAACCCAAAGCTAAGCACTTCTCCCATGGCAAGAACAACCAATCTAGTAGGCCAAACCAAACTGATAATTCGAAGAGACTTGTAAAGATAACCAATCATACATAAAAGAATTCAGAGAAGATTCAAATATTATTCATAGATAGACTTGATCATAAACCCACAATTCATCGGTCTCAACAAACACACCACAAAAAGAAGATTACATCGAATAGATCTCCACAAGAGAGGGGGAGAACATTGTATTGAGATCCAAAAAGAGAGAAGAAGCCATCTAGCTACTAACTATGGACCCGTAGGTCTGAAGTAAACTACTCACACTTCATCGGAGGGGCTTGGATGATGATGTAGAAGCCCTCCGTGATCGATGCCCCCTCCGGCGGAGCTCCGGAATAGGCCCCAAGATGGGATCTCATGGATACAGAAAGTTACGGCGGTGGAATTATGTTTTTGGCTCCGTGCCCGATCGTTTGGGGGTACGTAGGTATATATAGAAGGAAGAAGTACGTCGGTGGAGCTTCGAGGGGCCCACGAGGCAGGGGGCGCGCCCTAGGGGGGGGCGTCCTCCACCCTCGTGACCGCCTCGTAGCTTTCTTGATGGAGGGTCCAAGTCTCCTGGATCTTATCTGATGAGAAAATCACGTTTCCGCAGGTTTCATTCCGTTTGGACTCCGTTAGATATTCCGTTTCTCCGAAACACTGAAATAGGCAAAAAAACAGCAATTCTGGGCTGGGCCTCCGGTTAATAGGTTAGTCCCAAAAATAATATAAAAGTGGAAAATAAAGCCCAATATCCAAAACAGTAGATAATATAGCATGGAGCAATCAAAAATTATAGATACGTTGAAGACGTATCATTCGCCGGCCCCGAGCCCTCCGTCGCCGTCATCCGTGACCTCAACATTGAGGCCCGGGTCCCTATCCGTCTCGATAGCTCTAGCACGTCGTACTAAGTGTGGAAGACCTACTTCAACCTCATCTTCCGCGAGCACTATCTCACCGAGCACATCGACGGTTCCATGGACAACGCATACATGTGTGGCGATCCGAGGTGGTCCGCTATCGAGGCCACGATCATTCGTTGGTTCTACCAGACGGTCTCGAAGGACATCTTCCACACGGTCGTCGCCGAGGACGACGACGCCTGCGACGTGTGGGCCAAGATCAACGCGCTCTTCACTGACAACAAACTTCAGTACCCTGTTTTCTTGGAGCATGAGTTCTTCGGCAGTCACCAGGACAACTCCACCATCGACGGTACCGCATGAGGCTCAAGATGCTCGCCGATGAGCGTCGTGACATCGGCGCCAAGGTCTCTGACAACCTCATGCTGAGCATCCTCACCGCCGGTCTTAACGAGGACTTCGGCAACGCGGCGTCCAACCTCACCCTGCTGCCGCAACCCACTTTTCGGCGCATCGTCGCGTACCTCAAACTTGAGGAGCGCCGGATGATGAAGCTGAAACAACGGGTCCAACACACTGCCCTCGCCGCCGGCACCACCCGCGGTGGCCCTGCTCCTCCGGTCACGCCTCGTCGACCCGCGCCGGTCGGCTACTACCCACTGCCGCCCGCACCGCCCACGCCTCCCCAGCAGTCGCAAGGTGGCGGGGGCCGGCGGGGCGGTGGGGGCCGCCACCAGCAACAGCCACAACAACAGCAGGCGCCGGGCGCAGGGGGGCGCCTCGCTACCAGCAGCCGCCCCCGCCGTGGGCCGCCAGGCAGAACCCGTGGACAGGCATTGTCCATACCTATCACATGCCCGTCCCGCGGGCCCCCGCACCAGGTCTTCTTGGTCCCCGCCCCGCGGGCCACCATGCGTTCCTCGGCACCCCTACCAGCCCACGCTCTCCCGCTCCAGCGCCGAGGCAGAGTATCGCGCCGTGGCTAATGCCGTGGCCGAGTGCTCTTGGCTCCGTCAGCTGCTCCAGGAGTTGCTTTGTGATGTTCATAAGAGCATCTCCAGCCGTTGGCCCCCAGGGGCGCCTAAAATCGCCGTCTAGGGGTGAGCCGGCGCAAAAATTAGGCCTGGGGGCGAGTTGGTCCCTAGCCGCCGGCCCCAGGACCGCCCCCAGGCGCGTTTAAAAAAAATTTGTATAGCAAAATCGACACAGTTCGGCGAAGTTCGGCTAAACACGATAAATTTCTGCAAACTTGGGCATATATTAGACATGTTCGCGGATTTTCATTACATAGAAAAATAGATAACTAATCTAAGAAAGAAACTGGTGCCCATGGCCCGGCGCGTCGGTGGTGCGCCGGGGCGGCCACCCTCGCCGGGTACGCCAGCGGCGGGTCGTTGCCGCCCTCGAGGTACGTCAGCACGCCCTCGAGTGTGCGGCCGGGGACGCCCCACCAAAGGTGGCGCCCCTCGCTGTTCTTCTGGCCGCCGACCACCGGTGCATGGTTGTCGGCGACGTACTGGGGGAGGGAGAGCTGGACGTCGGTGAGGGAGGCGCGTACGACCTCGACCTCCTCGGCGAAGTATTTGGGCTTGGCCACGGCGTCGGGCAATGGGGGAACGGGCACTCCTCCGTCGCTGAGTCTCCACCCCGCCGGCCCGGCGCGCATGTCCGGCGGCGCCGGGATGTTCGCCTGGAACAGGAGCCAGGACTCCTGTTCGCGCAGTGAACGGCGGCCGAAGCCGTTGGCCGCCGCCTCGTCTCCGGAGAAACGCTATGCCATGGCGACAGGCTCGGGAGAGGTAGAGAGGGAGAGGGAGGGGCTGGGCGGCGGCGCTCGGGAGAGGTAGAGGGAGGGGCTGGGCGGCGGCGAGGGGCGGGGTTGGTGTGGGCACAAGCGAGTGAGGCCACCGGCTATATAGCCGCGCCGCGCCCGTGTGAACGCGTGCGAGGGAGGGGAGGCGTCGGCACGCCGTCCCGTGACGTGCCGCCTTTGAGGAATCAATGGCAAGGCTGACCGGCGACAGCCTTGCCATTGATTCCCCGCGGGAACCGAGGCCGTTGGGGGAAGACGAGGCGCCGTGTCGCTGACGCGGCTGGCCCGCGGCTTTTTCGCGCCAAAACAGCTCGCCCCGGCGCCCCCGGGCGCCCCCCGCGCGCCGGGTTCGGCCTGGGTCCGCCGACGCTGTTTTCGGTCCTGGCCGGCGAAAATCGGGCTCCTGGGGGCGCGACTGGGCCGTTTTTTCGGCGTCGGCGCGAGAAAATCGCCTGGGGAGGCCTTCCTGGGGGCGCGGTTGGAGATGCTCTAAGGCCACTCTTGTCTACTGCGACAACATCAGCGCGGTCTACCTCTCCGCCAACCCGGTGCACCATCGACGTACGAAGCATATTGAGCTCGATATTCACTTCATGCGCGAGCAGGTTGCCCTTGGCCGTGTTCGGGTTCTTCACGTGCCGACGTCGCAACAGTTTGCTGATGTGATGACTAAGGGATTGCCTACTTTCGTCTTCGAGGAGTTTCGGTCCAGTCTCTGTGTCTCTGGCGACGCTTCGACTGCACGCGCGAGGGGGGGGGGGGGCGGTGTTGAGTTGTATCTTGTGTTGCATGTATATTGGAGTTGTGGCCCATGTCCTAGTCTTGTATAGTTGAGATAGAAGCCTTCCCTTATAATTACATATACGTGCATCAGCACCCCATCAATACAACATCTATTGTATTGCAATCTTTCCCGTCTACAATAATAATGTCCAAGTTCCTGTCCAGCACTCCCTGTCAACCGTACCTATATATGGTAGTACTGAGAACAAATATTGAAGTCGAAGCCGCCGATTAACAAATGAAGGCGCAAGGTCGCGAAGATGCTTGGTCCAAGCTGCTACTGTCACACTTGCATATATTAACGCCAAGCTGAATTTCGCTTCAGTGTTCTCCTCGGACGTAAGATCAGCCGTCGCGCGGCCACGTATATATGCATGCCGAGTCAAACAGTAAGATGTCTTTGTAAAGTGGCAGAAATTCAATGAAAATGATCGTTGGATTGTCCCCTGGAACAGATCATCTGGTCTGGATCGGAAATTAGGAGGAAATCCTTGACTCTTGATTAGCACGAGCCGATCGATGGCAACGGCAAATTGACACGACCGGTGACAAAATGAAACAGTACTCCACACCGTTGAAATGGACTCCCGGAGCATACATATCTATACAACTCTCAATAATTAAGGAGGTGTAGTTTTCCCCGTACGAGTCCGACGGAAAGATCGAAGCTGCATCCTTAATTGTAGTACCACTACTTTTTTTCTCTAAACGCACGATTAGCATGAGAGGCGAATCTTGTCACGATCGACCCATTTACATAGTGGTTCATGGGAAGCAAGCAAAGCCAGCTGTCTAGTCCAACCAAGTGAGAGCAGGAAGTTGCACCTCGCGTTCCTCGATCTTGTCACGAGTCCGGAGGCACGCACGAGCACGATGGATGCCGGCCGTGCGTGAGCGTGAGAGCGATCGGCCGATCGACGGAGAAAACACGGAGCGGACTCGCATCGCATGCGGTAATCTTGGCATACACGCATGCACATGATATGCGTACATGAGTGGGCGGTGAAACGTGAGACACGCGCGTACGTACGTACGTACGTAGGCGCGCAAAAAACAAGCCCCACGCCAAGCTACGGCTGTCGCCTCCCGTCTCCGTGCGTGCATGTGCGGGGAGACCTACTGGTGCTGATCGGGCCTCGTGTTGCGTTCAGTAACTACTTGGCTTGCTTGCAAAGCTACGTAGCTCGTCTGCACGCACACGTATAGTACGTATATACTAGCATGCCTGTATAGTATGCTAGTAACATTCTACAGTATATATCTTGACGGATGTTCCCGTTTACGTTATCGAAGCTGCCAAGATGGCCTTAACTACTGTTGTTGTACCAACATAACTAAATTTCGTGCGTACGTGCACTATATTTTATGTACAATAATGCACAAGCATGGCTGGCAATTTCCACAGGCTATGACTGGTTGCCAGATGCCAATAGTGCCGCCCGTTAACTAGTTCTCAAAAAACAACAACTAGAGAGTAGTAGTTTCTAATTCGTCTAAAAAAACTTCAAATAGTACTTTGAGTATGTTCGTGCAAGCAGCAGCCGGCAGCATCCATCAATCATGTTCCATTGTCTTCAATCAATGCTTAAAAATGTTGACACTAAAGTGTCTTTGTAAAAACCCATGCTTGTGCGCAATCTCCATCCGAAAGCAACCGTTGGACCCTACGAACGCTTGCTTGTAAAATCTGTCATTTTGGAAGTTTGATCAATTCAACTTAATTTTCTGACTGCCGGGCCGGACTGGCAACTGGGAAAATGAAGCACTCCATGAATTCAAGGGCAAGAGTACAAGCCTTGGCATTCAGTGTACAACTGTAGGAGAGGAGTACATACGCGTAGGCACAGACACAAATAACTAATCCCTGTCCTCGAACGGGAGAAAAAAGAGTGCCAGTGAAGGAAAGCTATCTACGGGGCCGGGTACTAAACTAACGGACAGATCCCTAATTCCCTCGGGATCAATTTACTATGCGCAACCGCGGAATTAACACAAATTCCATTCGCTACTTAATTACTCCTCGGCGCCTGCAAATTCCTTGTTCCTCTGGTGTCTTCTCCACTCAAATTGCCCGGGCATCGACGGAACTGGAGTAGAATACTAAGGTCTCTACTGGGGATTAGCGGGGATTAGCAGTTTGTTGCTTGACGCTATTACACCGGTCCCCTGCTTCTTCCCGCACATGATCCCGTGGGCTCTCGTTCTTGGCTCGTGTCGTGCGCACAAAGCATGCATGCATATGCATGGAGCGCCGATCTACACATGCATCGGGGGGACAACTAAGCGGGTCCGTCCCAACATTCGCTGACAACTTGGCCCACATGGCTTATGAAGCTCTTTTTCCTTTTTTTCGCAGAGAAATGGCACATGAAACTTGGTGACGTATTATGTGTCCATGCGTACCTCTAGTAATTAGAAAGTGTTCGCCTTTGACAATTTACAACAAATGTGAGTTTCATTGGCTCAAAATGAGCATAACAAGATACAAACACAATGAGCAGGCATCAACCTTTACGTAGCTAGAATGCGCATAGCCAATACCTGCACACATACACACAAAACACTTCAACAAATGGCAAAGTCATAACAAGGTAACGTTGTAGTAAAAAACACCACCATTGTCAGGTATAACCAACTCGAGTCATATCTAGGCTTTTCACCTCGGAGCTCGAGACTAGGTGTTTGAGTAGTACCGCCATCGAAGTCACTTATGCGACACCAATTTCCCCCGATCCAACAACTACATGTGATGTTCGGCCGTCGGCGTTGCACAACTATCCCTCCGCAGGCCATTCATAGTTGAGAGAATTCCTTATTTGACACTACCTTAAAATGTGGTTCCCTATTTGGCCCTGAAGAAAATTTTCTTCCTTGTTTGACACATGCACTAAATTTCTTTCCCAATATGACACTCTAGTGCATTTTGTTCACTAACGGTGTTAAAGACAGATGTGAAAATACCTTTTTACCCCTGGTGCATAAAGTGAGCAAAAACCTGTACATGACAATATATACACTTATGTTACATATTTGGTCATGTTAAATGACCAATTGAGACCCCATAACTTGGTCAATGATCTGATTTCAATCCAAAAAATTGTCCTCTCACTTTAATTCAAAAAATGAAAATTTGGCAAAACCTCCCCTGTAATTTGATCCCATATCTCACACAATTCACACACACACACACACACACACACACACACACACACACACACACACACACACACACACACACACACACACACACACACACACACACACACACACACACACACATACACGCAATATGCATCACAACATGAACAACAACTAGAAGCAGCCATGTTCACACATACATCACATTTAGGTTCACATTCACCACATACATCAGTACTAGTTGGCATGCATCACATACTGTTTCACACATGAGGTCAGGTCCACCAGTACATCACATGAGCAGCACAAAAGGATATCCAAAAGTAACCATGACATTAAGGAAAACATGAGAATCACAAACTGAGCCGCCTTTTGCTTCTTGTGCTCATTGAAGGACTTGCAGAGTTAAATTTTTGCTTCTTGTGCACATTGATGGGCTGTCTTGTGGCACCATAGGAATCTTTTCAGTGCACTCCTTACTCTTTCCCCTAACCTTCACAGGAACATTTGTTTCATCGCCATGCATAGGAAACTCAATGGAAATTGGCTCCGGCTGTTTTGAGCCGGTTCTTGATTTGCACTTAGGCATGTAAGGCAGCAGTAGTTTTTAGCAATTGAAAACAAACAAATATTCATAACATGTCAACTAAAAAGAGAAACAATACCTCTTGGATCGAACCGATCCAGATTTCCCCCTTTTCCCTTTTTGTTTGTATTCTTCAAGCTTTTGCTATGGTGAGAAGAAAGCAATAAGAATACAGAACCAGTTTTAATTTAACTAAATCTCAAAATCTGAACTAGTTGTAATCACCTTTTTGATGCTCCAGCACTAGAGTTAACATGTTTCCCCCTTTTTTGGTTGTAGTTTCCAAGCTTTTGCTATTATGGTGAGCAGAAAGGCACTTACAATTCAAACATTGTTTTCATGTATTTATGAGCACAAGTGTAAAATTACGAACCTTGGGGGAAGACACATTCTTGTTGGTACTCCATCTTCACAAGGCACAATGGATAACTCAGCTGTTTTGGTTGTCTTTGTCCTTTTCTTTGGTGGTTCTCTACAAACAAGAGATAGGAAAGTATTGAACATGTATAGTTGGAAGAATAATGCAAAAATGAGTAAATCTATACTACTCCCTCCGTTCCAAATTACTCGTCGCAAAAATGGATGTATCTAGAACTAAAATACATATAGATACATCCATACCTGTGACAAGTAATTCGGAATGGAGGGAGTACCTCACAACCATCATTGCAGCAATGTCCTCTGGATTTCCCTTCTTACATTTGTGCCAATGATGCCCATATTCCTTACAAATAGGACATAAGTGTTGACCACTTTTCCTTTTCTTCTCACTGCAACCTTTGTACCTCTCAGTTTTACGCCTACCAGCCGTGGCCTTCAATAGTGGTGGATGCATGAAGAATCCATGGTCAGATTTAGGCCATTGGGTCTTGTCTGGCATAGCTGGAATTAGTTGGGCATAAGCTGCTCTATATTTGTCAATGGAGAAATACAAGTCCACATAGTGTCGTATGTGTGCATTGCTAAGTGACGTGATGAATGCAAGAGCATGTTTGCAAGGATGGCCAGAAACTTGCCATTGTCGACAAGAACATGTCCCCTCTTGCAAGTTGACCACAAACCTAAAGCCACTACCACCTAATGCAGTTACTTCAGCCACTTCTTCGGAGCTTTCTACCACCTCCAAGTTTAATTCCCTGGTCATTGCATTCAGCTTCTTAATTACGTGGGGCAGAATCAAACCATCTAACTCCTTTGCTACTTTTCTCCTTCGGTTCCACAATATCATAATCAATTGTCTCGCCTTATCAAAGAGGCCATCCAAGTTCAAGGACTTGTGGTGCTTAATCCAATTGTTAAAGCTCTTAGCCAGGTTGTTGGTTACATAGTCTACCTTGCATATAGTTGAGAATTGACTCATAGACCACAATCTATTGTGCCACTTCCTTATATATGCAGTTGCAGCTGGCTTTGTTGTCTCCATAATACTCAATGATAGGCTCATATGGTTCAGAGGGTTCCCAATATACAATGAACATCTGCGCCATCTTTGACTTAGCATGTTTCTCAAACATATACATCAACTCTTGGTCTGATTTTATTTCTGGAAACGTTTTCAGAACTTCATCATAGTAGTGAACATGCGCAACTTCCAAATAACGTGGCTGGTACTGCACTATAATTGATTCAACCAAATCTTCATAATTTGTCAAGTCGGAATCAATAACCTTCTCAAAATAAAAGCACATGGGCTCTGAAAGGATCGATATGGTTGACTAGAGGGGGGGTGAATAGGCAACTAACACTTTTTAGCTTTTCTTTAACAATTTAAACTTTGCATCAAAATAGGTTATCTAGATATGCAACTAGGTGAGAAACCTATATGATGCAACAAGGATAGGAACACAAGCAAGCAAGATATATGAAACAAATAAGCTTGCACAAGTAAAGGCACGAGATAACCAAGAGTGGAGACGGTGGAGACGAGGATGTGTTGCTGAAGTTCCTTCCCTTTGAGAGGAAGTACGTCTCCGTTGGAGCGGTGTGGAGGCACAATGCTCCCCAAGAAGCCACTAGGGCCACCATATTCTCCTCACGCCCTCACACAATGCGAGATGCCGTGATTCCACTATTGGTGCCCTTGGAGGTGGCGACCGAACCTTTACAAACTAGGTTGGGGCAATCTCCACAACTCAATTGGAGGCTCCCAACGACACCACGAAGCTTCACCACAATGGACTATGGCTTCACGGTGACCTCAACCGTCTAGGACGCTCAAACACCCAAGAGTAATAAGATCCGCAAGGGATTAGTGGGGGGAATCAAATATCTCTTGGTGGAAGTGTAGATCGAGGCCTTCTCAACCACTCCCGAGCAAATCAACAAGTTTGGTCGGCTAGGGAGTGAGTTCGGGCGAAAATGGAGCTTAGAGCAATAATGGAGCTTGGGGATGGAAGAGGTTGGTCAACGGGGAAGAAGGGGACCCTTAAATAGTGTGGGATAAAGATCCAACCGTTACCCACCAACCAGCCGGCGACCAGCGGTACTACCGCGCCTGGCCAGCGGTACTACCGCAAGGCCGCGCGGTACTACTGCTTGCAACCAAGCGGTACTACTGCATGGCTGTGCGGTACTACCGTACCGTCCCACGGTACTACCGCAACCCCAGCGACAGAAAAGAAAAACAGACGCGCAGGAACTGGGGGCCGTACTTCCGCAAGCGCGGTACTACCGCGCCCCCCATGCGGTACTACCGCGAGGCAAAAAACCCCAGCCAGGGGGAAGGAAACTTCCATGCCTACTTCTGCAAAGAAACGGAAGTAGCAAAAACCCGACACAGTAGTATCACCGAGGGGCGGTACTACTGCCTGACTGCATAGCGCGGCACTACCGCGCGGCGAAAACGGTACTACCACGGTAGGTGCGGATGTAAAAAATTACATCCGCCCCTACTACCGCGAAGGGGCGGCACTAGCCTGGTGGGCAGCGGTAGTGCGGCTCCAGGGGAGCGGTACTACCGTGGGCACCTGCGGTACTACCGTGCCACCATGCGGTACTACCGCGGATGCCTACGGTACTACTGTTGGGGATCGTAGCAGAAATTTAAAATTTTCTACGCATCACCAAGATCAATCTATGGAGTAATCTAGCAACGAGGGGAAGGAGAGTGCATCTACACACCCTTTTAGATCGCTAAGCGGAAGCGTTGCAAGAACGCAGATGAAGGAGTCGTACTCGTAGCGATTCAGATCGCGGTTGATTCCGATCTAAGCGTCGAACAACGGCGCCTCCGCGCTCAACACACGTGCAGCCCGGTGATGTCTCCTACGCCTTGATCCAGCAAGGGGAGAAGGAGAGGTTGGGGAAGACTCCATCCAGCAGCAGCACGACGGCGTGGTGGTGGTGGAGGAGCGCGGGACTCCAGCAGGGCTTCGCCAAGCACTACGAGAGACGAGGAGGGGGAGGGGTAGGGCCGCGCCAACAGGGGAAGAACTTGTGTGTTGGGCTGCCCCTTTGCCTCCACTATATATAGGGGAGAGGGAGGGCTGCGCCCCCACCTAGGGTTCCCACCCCAAGGGGTGCGGCAGCCCTAGATCCCATCTAGGGTGGCGGCCACAAGGGGGAGAGGGGGAGGCGCACCTGGGGTGGGCCTTAGGGCCCATCTGCCCTAGGGTTTGCCCCCTCCCCTCTAGGAGGCGCCTTGGGCCTTGGTGGGAGGCGCCCCAGCCCACCTAGGGGCTGGTCCCTTCCCACTATTGGCCCATGTAGGCCTCCGGGGCCGGTGGCCCCACCTGGTGGACCCCCGGACCCCTCCGGTGGTCCCGGTACACTACCGGTGATGCCCGGAACACTTCCGGTGGCCAAAACCATACTTCCTATATATCAATCTTTACCTCCGAACCATTCCGGAACTCCTCGTGACATCTGGGTTCTCATCCGGGACTCCGAACAACATTCGGTAACCGCGTACATACTTTCCCTATAACCCTAGCGTCATCGAACCTTAAGTGTGTAGACCCTACGGGTTCGGGAGTCATGCAGACATGGCCGAGACAACTCTCCGGTCAATAACCAACAGCGGGATCTGGATACCCATGTTGGCTCCCACATGCTCCACGATGATCTCATCGGATGAACCACGATGTCAAGGATTCAATCAATCTCGTATACAATTCCCTTTGTCTATCGGTACGATACTTGCCCGAGATTCGATCGTCGGTATCCCGATACCTTGTTCAATCTCGTTACCGGCAAGTCTCTTTACTCGTTCCGTAACACATCATCCCGTGATCAACTCCTTGGTCACATTGTGCACATTATGATGATGTCCTACCGAGTGGGCCCAGAGATACCTCTCCGTTTACACGGAGTGACAAATCCCAGTCTCGATTCGTGCCAACCCAACAGACACTTTCGGAGATACCCGTAGTGCACCTTTATAGCCACCCAGTTACGTTGTGACGTTTGGCACACCCAAAGCACTCCTACGGTATCCGGGAGTTGCACAATCTCATGGTCTAAGGAAATGATACTTGACATTAGAAAAGCTTTAGCATACGAACTACACGATCTTTGTGCTAGGCTTAGGATTGGGTCTTGTCCATCACATCATTCTCCTAATGATGTGATCCCGTTATCAACGACATCCAATGTCCATGGTCAGGAAACCGTAACCATCTATTGATCAACGAGCTAGTCAACTAGAGGCTTACTAGGGACATGGTGTTGTCTATGTATCCACACATGTATCTGAGTTTCCTATCAATACAATTCTAGCATGGATAATAAACGATTATCATGAACAATGAAATATAATATAATAAACTAATTTATTATTGCCTCTAGGGCATATTTCCAACAGTCTCCCACTTGCACTAGAGTCAATAATCTAGTTCACATCGCCATGTGATTAACACTCACAGGTCACATCGCCATGTGACCAACATCCAAAGAGTTTACTAGACTCAATAATCTAGTTCACATCACTATGTGATTAACACTCAATGAGTTCTGGGTTTGATCATGTTATGCTTGTGAGAGAGGTTGTAGTCAACGGGTCTGCCATATTCAGATCCCTATGTATTTCGCAAAACTTTATGTCATATCGTAGATGCTGCTACCACGTTCCACTTGGAGCTATTCCAAATTGTTGCTCCATTATACGTATCCGGTATCTCTACTCAGAGCTATCCGGATAGGTGTTAAGCTTGCATCGACGTAACTCTTTACGTCGAACTCTTTATCACCTCCATAACCGAGAAACATTTCCTTATTCCTCTAAGGATAATTTTGACCGCTATCTGGTGATCCACTCCTAGATCACCTTTGTACCCTCTTGCCAGACATGTGGCAAGGCACACATCAGGTGCGGTACTCAGCATGGCATACCGTATAGAGCCTATGACAAAAGCATAGGGGACGACCTTCGTCCTTCCTCTTTCTTCTGCCGTGGTCAATCTTTGAGTCTTACTCAACTTCACACCTTACAACTCAGGTAAGAACCCCTTCTTTGACTGATCTATTTTGAACTCCTTCAAAAACATGTCAAGGTGTGCGTTCTTTGAAAGTATCATCAGGCGTCTTGATCTATCTCTATAGATCTTGATGCCCAATATGTAAGCAGCTTTATCCAGGTCTTCCTTTGAAAATCACTCTTCAAACAACCGTTTATGCTTTCCAGAAATTCTACATTATTTCGAATCAACAATATGTCATCCACATATACTTATCAGAAATGTTGTAGTGCTCCCACTCACTTTCTTGTAAATACAAGTTTCTAGCAAACATTGTATAAACCTAAAAGCTTTGATCACTCCATCAAAGCATATATTCCGACTCCGAGATGCTTGCTCTAGTCCATAGAAGGATCGCTGGAGCCAGCATACCTTTTAGCATCCTTAGGATCGACAAAACCTTTGATTGTATCACATACAACTCTTTCTTACGAAAACTGGTAAGAAAACTTGTTTTGACATCCATCTGTCAGATTTCATAATCGAAAAATACAGCTAATGCTAACATGATTCCGACGGACTTAAGCATCGCTACGGGTGAGAAATTCTCATCGTAGTCAACTCCTTGAACTTGTGAAAAGACTCTTTCCCACAAGTCGAGCTTCATAGACGGTAACATTACCGCCCACGTCCGTCTTCTTCTTAAAGATCCATTTATCTCAATGGCTTGCCGATCATCGGGCAAGTCCATCAAAGTCCATACTTTGTTCTGATACATGGATCCTATCTCGGATTTCATGGCTTCTAACCATTTGTCGAAATACAGGCCCACCATCGCTTCTCCATGGCTCGTAGGTTCATTGTTGTCTAACAACATGATATCTAAGACAGGATTACCGTACCACTCAGGAGTAGTACATATCCTTGTCGACCTACGAGGTTCGATAGCAACTTGATCCGAAGCTTCATGATCACTATCATTAACTTCCTATTCAACAGACATAGGCGCCACAAAAAACATCTTTCTGTGTTGCATCACTTTCTGGTTGAAGTAAAGGTTCGACAACCTCATCAAGTTCTATCTTCCTCCCACTCAATTCTTTCGAGAGAAACTCCTTCTCGAGAAAGGACCCGTTCTTAGCGACAAACAATTTGCCCTCGGATCTGAGATAGAAGGTATACCCAACTGTCACCTTTGGGTATCCTATGAAGATGTGTTTGTCCGCTTTGGGTTCGAGCTTCTCCGGCTGAAGCCTTAAGCATCGCAGCCCCAAACATTAAGAAACGACAACTTTGGTTTCTTGCCAAACCAATGTTCACACGACGTCGTCTCAACGGACTTAAATGGTGTCCTATCTAAAGTGAATGCAGCTGTCTCTAACGCATAACCTCAAAATGAAAATGGTAGATCGGTAAGAGACATCATAGATCGCACCATATCTCATAAGGTTCGATTACGACGTCCGGACACACCATTACCCTGTGGTGTTCCAGGTGGCTTCAACTGTGAAACAATTCCACAATGTCTTAAGTGATTGCCAAACTCATAACTCAGAAATTCTCATTGATCAGATCGTAGGAATTTGATCTTCTTGTTATGATGATTCTTAACTTCACTCTGAAATCGCTTGAACTTTTCAAATGTTTCAGACTTGTGCTTCATTAAGTAAATATACCTATATCTACTCAAATCGTCAGTGAAGATGAGAAAATAGCGATATCCACCGCACGCTTCAATTCTCATTGGATCACACGCATCAGCATGTATGATTTCCAACAAGTCACTTGCCCGTTTCATTGTACCTGAAAACGGGGTCTTAGTCATCCTGCCCATGAGGCATGGCTCGCATGTGTCAAGCGATTCAAAATCAAGTGACTCCAAACATCCATCGACATGGAGTTTCTTCATGCATCTTACGCCAATATGACCTAAGCGGCAGTGCCACAAGAAAGTGGTACTATCATTATTAACTCTACATCTTTTGGCGTGAACATGTGTATTACCACGACCGAGATTCAATGAACCATTCACATAGGGTGCATGACCATGAAAGGTATTATTCATGTAAACAGAATAACCATTATTCTCTAACTTAAATGAATAACCGTATTGCAATGAACATGATCTAATCATATTCATGCTCAACGTAGACACCTGATAACATTTATCTAGGTTCAATACTAATCCCGAAGGCAGATGGAGCGTGCGATGGTGATCTCATCAACTTTGGAAACACTTCCAACACACATCGTCACCTCGCCCTTAGCCAGTCTCCGTTTAGTCCGTAGCTTTTGCTTCAAGTCACCAATAATAGCAACTGAACCGGTATCCAATACCCAGGTGCTACCAGGAGTACTAGTGAGGTACACATTAATAACACGTATATACTTTGTTGAAGTTGCCAGCCTTCTTATCTACCATGCATTTGGGGTAATTCCGCTACCAGTGACCGTTCCCCTTACAATAGAAGCACTTAGTCTCGGGTTTGGGTTCAACCTTGGGTTCCTTCACTGGAGCGGCAACTGGTTTGCCATCCATGAAGTTTCCCTTCTAGCCCTTGCCCTTCTTGAAACCAGTGGTCTTGTTAAACCATCAACACTTGATGCTCCTTCTTGATTTCTACCTTTTGCGGTCTTAAGCACCGCGAACAGCTCCGGGATCAACTCCATCCCTTGCATGTCATAGTTCATCACGAAGATCTAGTAGCTTAGTGATAGTGGCTAGAGAACTCTATCAATCACTATCTTATCTGGAAGTTTAACTCCCACTTGATTTAAGTGATTGTAGCACCCAGACATTCTGAGCACATGCTCACTAGCTGAGCTATTCTCCTCCATCTTGTTGGCAAAAGAACTTGTCAGAGGTCTCATACCTCTCAACACGGGCATGAGCCTGAAATCCCAATTTCAGCTCTTGGAACATCTCATATGTCTTATGGCGTTCAAAACGTCATTGGAATCCCGATTCTAAGCCGTAAAGTATGGTGCACTAAACTATCAAGTAGTCATCAGGATGTGTCTGTCAGGTGTTCACAACATCCACAGACGACGTTGTAGGGGTTTGCACATCGAGCGGTGCATCAAAGACGTAAGCCTTCTGTGTAGCAGTGAGGACACTCCTCGGACTACGGACCCAGTCCGCATCATTGCTTACAATATCTTTCAACTTGGTCTTTCTCTAGGAACGTATTGAAACAGGGAGCTACAACGTGAGCTATTTATCTACAACATATTTGCAAAGACAATTTAGACTATGTTCATGATAATTAAGTTCATCTAATCAAATTATTTAATGAACTCCCACTCAGATAGACATCCCTCTAGTCATCTAAGTGAAACATGATCCGAGTCAACTAGGCCGTGTCCGATCATCACGTGAGACGGACTAGTCAACATCGGTGAACATCTTCATGTTGATCGTATCTTCTATACGACTCATGCTCGACCTTTCGGTCTTCCGTGTTCCGAGGCCATGTCTGTACATGCTAGGCTCGTCAAGTCAACCTAAGTGTATTGCGTGTGTAAATCTGGCTTACACCCGTTGTATTCGAACGTTAGAATCTATCACACCCGATCATCACGTGGTGCTTCGAAACAACGAACCTTCGCAACGGTGCACAGTTAGGGGGAACACTTTCTTGAAATTATTGCGAGGGATCATCTTATTTAAGCTACCGTCGTTCTAAGCAAATAAGATGTAAAACATGATAAACATCACATGCAATCAAATAGTGACATGATATGGCCAATATCATTTGCTCCTTTTGATCTCCATCTTCGGGGCTCCATGATCATCGTTGTCACCGGCATGACACCATGATCTCCATCATCATGATCTCCATCATCGTGTCTTCTTGAAGTTGTCTCGTCATCTATTACTTCTACTACTATGGCTAACGCTTTAGCAATAAAGTAAAGTAATTACATGACGTTTATGTTGACACGCAGGTCATAAATAAATTAAGACAACTCCTATGGCTCCTGCCGGTTGTCATACTCATCGACATGCAAGTCGTGATTCCTATTACAAGAACATGATCAATCTCATACATCACATATATCATTCATCACATCCTTTTGGCCATATCACATCACAAGGCATATGCTGCAAAAACAAGTTAGACGTCCTCTAATTGTTGTTGCAAGTTTTTACGTGGCTGCTATAGGTTTCTAGCAAGAACGTTTCTTACCTACGCCAAAACCACAACGTGATATGCCAATTTCTATTTACCCTTCATAAGGACCCTTTTTAAAGAATCTGATCCGACTAAAGTGGGAGAGACAGACACCCGCTAGCCACCTTATGCAACTAGTGCATGTCAGTCGGTGGAACCAGTCTCATGTAAGCGTACGTGTAAGGTCGGTCCGGGCCGCTTCATCCCACGATGCCGCTGAATCAAGATAAGACTAGTAACGGCAAGTAAATTGACAATACCGACGCCCACAACTGCTTTGTGTTCTACTCATGCATAGAAACTACGCATAGACCTAGCTCATGATGCCACTGTTGGGGATCGTAGCAGAAATTTAAAATTTTCTACGCATCACCAAGATCAATCTATGGAGTAATCTAGCAACGAGGGGAAGGAGAGTGGATCTACATACCCTTGTAGATCGCTAAGCGAAAGCGTTGCAAGAACGCGGATGAAGGAGTCGTACTCGTAGCGATTCAGATCGCGGTTAATTCCGATCTAAGCGTCGAACAACGGCGCCTCCGCGTTCAACACACGTGCAGCCCGGTGACGTCTCCTACGCCTTGATCCAGCAAGGGGAGAAGGAGAGGTTGGGGAAGACTCCATCCAGCAGCAGCACGATGGCGTGGTGGTGATGGAGGAGCGCGGGACTCCAGCAGGGCTTCGCCAAGCACTACGAGAGACGAGGAGGAAGAGGGGTAGGGCCGCGCCAAAAAGGGAGGAACTTCGTATGTTGGGCTGCCCCTTTGCCTCCACTATATATAGGGGGAGAGGGAGGGCTGCGCCCCCACCTAGGGTTCCCACCCTAAGGGGTGCGGCAGCCCTAGATCCCATCTAGGGTGGCGGCCACAAGGGGAGAGGGGGAGGCGCACCTGGGGTGGGCCTTAGGGCCCATCTGCCCTAGGGTTTGCCCCCTCCCCTCTAGGAGGCGCCTTGGGCCTTGGTGGGAGGCGCCCCAGCCCACCTAGGGGCTTGTCCCTTCCCACTATTGGCCCATGTAGGCCTCCGGGGCCCGTGGCCCCTCCCGGTGGACCCCCGGACCCCTTCGATGGTCCCGGTACACTACCGGTGATGCCCGGAACACTTCCGGTGGCCAAAACCATACTTACTATATATCAATCTTTACCTACGGACCATTCCAGAACTCCTCGTGACATCCGGGATCTCATCCGGGACTCCGAACAACATTCGGTAACCGCATACATACTTTCCCTATAACCCTAGCGTCATTGAACCTTAAGTGTGTAGACCCTACGGGTTCGGGAGTCATGCAGACATGGCCGAGACAACTCTCTGGTCAATAACCAACAGCGGGATCTGGATACCCATGTTGGCTCCCACATGCTCCACGATGATCTCATCGGATGAACCACGATGTCAAGGATTCAATCAATCCCGTATACAATTCCCTTTGTCTATCGGTACGATACTTGCCCGAGATTCGATCGTCAGTATCCCGATACGTTGTTCGATCTCGTTACCGGCAAGTCTCTTTACTCATTCCGTAACACATCATCCCGTGATCAACTCCTTGGTCACATGGTGCACAATATGATGATGTCCTACCGAGTGGGCCCAGAGATACCTGTCCGTTTACACGGAGTGACAAATCCCAGTCTCGATTCGTGCCAACCCAACAGACACTTTCGGAGATACCCGTAGTGCACCTTTATAGCCACCCAATTACGTTGTGACATTTGGCACACCCAAAGCACTCCTACGGTATCTGGGAGTTGCACAATCTCATGGTCTAAGGAAATGATACTTGACATTAGAAAAGCTTTAGCATACGAACTACACGATCTTTGTGCTAGGCTTAGGATTGGGTCTTTTCCATCACATCATTCTCCTAATGATGTGATCCCGTTATAAACGACATCCAATGTCCATGGTCAGGAAACCGTAACCATCTATTGATCAATGAGCTAGTCAACTAGAGGCTTACCAGGGACATGGTGTTGTCTATGTATCCACACATGTATCTGAGTTTCCTATCAATACAAATCTAGCATGGATAATAAACGATTATCATGAACAATGAAATATAATATAATAATAGCTAATTTATTATTGCCTCTAGGGCATATTTCCAACAACTACTGTTTTCCTGGGAGCAGTACTACTGTGACCAACCACATCAGCCAGACAAGGGAGGCAGGAAACCGGAGAAAGCTCCAAGGAAAAAAGGAGGGGACAAGAAGGAGACGTGTACGTGATGATTCCACCCAAACCTTTCCAACGCGGACCCCCTCTTAATAGTACGGCTTTCCTACGACTCAAATCCACCAAAAAGAAATGTAGAAAAGACGCCGTCTCCATCAGTCTTCAAGGGGCACCCAACCGTCTTGTGCCTAGCAATGAAGTGTCTGGAATACTCAAGGCATACGATTAGTCCGCAAATGCGTTGTCATCAATCACCAAAACACTTAGGAATAAATATGCCCTTACAGGCTCTTTTCTAGCTTTTTTTGGGTTGCCAAGCAATCTAATTTTCAGTACATAACAAGAATTTGGATCCATCCTGTACATAAAAGAGAAACTTATGCATGAGCATTGCTACAGGATATGGGTCAACCTGCTCCTCCTTCTAATCCTGCATTTGAAGAGAAATTGTGGAAGGAACTCACCCTTCTAAGTCTGCAGCTGCACCGTGGCCCAAGCCTGCATCCACGCCCAACCTTGCAGCATCGCCATGGCCTGCACCGCCCGCAACATCGCCATGGCCTGCGCCCGCAGCTGAGCTCATCGGCAAGTGCTGCATAGTCGCGCCATGGCCGCCAGCAGCGGACCTCACCGATGAGCCATCCCCAGCCCCGCCTTGGCCGCCGTCCGCCGTGCCTGGGTCGCCGTCTGCCGTGGTGCTTGCTCCGGCACCCGCAGCCGTGCTTGATCCTCCGCCCGCAGCCACCCCTTGAGCCATGGCCCCTCAACTCACGCCGCCGCCGCCGTACGAGCCTGCAACCCGCCGCCGCTGCCGCTAGGGTTGGGGGTGGGGAATCGAAGAAACAAAGAGATGAGAGGATGGCCAGATCGAGATCGGGCTTGTGGGCTAGCGACTCTGGTCAAAACTCCTTGTGGGCTAGCTACTAACACTGGGGTATTTTGGTCCATCCAAAAACAATTTAATGGAACGGTGTAACAAAACGGACGGCGATGTCACATAAGGAAGAAAATTTAGACTACATGTCAAATAGGGAAAAAAAGTTCTTCAGGGTCAAATAAGGAACCACATTTTAAGGTAGTGTCAAATAAGGAATTCTCTCTTCATAGTTTGCATCTCACGTAAACTAACAGATCTGGAGAGAGAAATCCTCAGGAAGACCTTTCGATGGCCACAACAACCCACATCGAGGCCGCCTTTGCAGACCCGAGTGGTCACCAGAGAACAACATTGATGGCGGATCACACCACCTCGTCGGAGAGAGCCTTGCCCAGGACCGTGAGCCCAGGGGCTAACATGGACTGAAACTGGAGCACGAGAGACATATCAGCATCACCAACAGGCGCCCGTGCGGAGCGCAGCCAGTCCTAGGTCAGGAGCGCACAGCCGCTTGATCGGCACCGAGCCTCCCGACCGGTGGCATGCACTCTGCACCACTCCTGTCGATCACGACTCATAGTCATGGCTCTTGGACCTCATATCAGCGCCACCACAGGGCTAGATGCCCGATCTTGGAAGTCCTGGCCAACCCCTCATGGGCTAGTATGGGAAGGCCATAGCCCACCGTCTTGAGCAACGTGAGCAAGGGCAACACCCAAAGCAAGGCGCAAGGGGACCAACCCATTGATCGGCAGTGCACGCGCACGGAAGTTAGGTTTCCCTTGATATAAAGCTCTGATGATGCATAAGGCTTTTCACTCATCGCTCCAAGGCTAAAAGCAAACTCCTCTTGTCAATAAAATGTCAATAATATGTAGAAAACTAATTAGAATCGGCTAACTAGCCGAGCGTGAGATTGGTCACGCTACAGGGGGAGTGGTGCGAACGCCTTATAGCTTTCCTCACTTAATTCGCCCACACTCTCTGGCATCCCAACGCATATCCGTCGTACCACATGATGCCGATGAGATCCACCCACCCGCACCACCTCCTACTGGGGCCCTTCTCTTCTTCTCCCCCACACCACTCCTCCTCACCATGAGCGTCGTCGCCGCTGCTTGGGCGGGGCACGTGCTCCTGCTTGATGCGCGGGCGAGGTCGCGGAGTCGGGTTGGGAAGAGAAGGGACCATGAATCAAGGGATATGAGATAGGATGTAGTGAATCGACCGGCAAGCAAAGTGCCGACTCGTCACGTGGACGTCATGGTCGTGTGCCACCTACTCCCCCGTCCTCCGCCGTCATCATCATGGTGCACCCCTTGCTCCTCAGCTGACCGGGGGGCATGCTATAACCGGTGACTAGCCGGTTGCAAAGTCATGGGTCATGTTGCAACTGGAAATTGACCGCGTTACAACCATTGATTGGTAGACTACAAGCCATGGGTTGCAAGAAAAGGTGACTTGTCGTGCCACAAGCCATTAGGCGGAGTTGTTCCCGTCGGAGAGGGTGTGCTGCAACTGTCCACGGAGAATCTGGGACCATCGATGCAGCATGCTGCAACCGGCAACGAGGGAGCTACGGCGGATGTGCGAGGACTGAGGGAGTCCTGGATTAGGGGGTGTTTGGATAGCCGAACTATACCTTCAGCCGGACTCCTGGACTATGAAGATACAAGATTGAAGACTCCGTCCCGTGTCCGGAAGGGACTTCCCTTAGCGTGGAAGGCAATCTTGGCGATATGGATGTTCAGATCTCCTACCATTGTAACCGACTCTATGTAACCCTAACCCTATCCGGTGTTTATATAAACTGGGGGGTTTTAGTCCGTAGGATAACATACACATAACCAATCATACCATAGGCTAGCTTCTAGGGTTTAGCCTCTCTAATCTCGTGGTAGATCTACTCTTGTACTACCCATATCATCAATATTAATCAAGTAGGACGTAGAGTTTTACCTCCATCGAGAGGGCCCGAACCTGGGTAAAACTTCGTGTCCCTTGCCTCCTGTTACCATCCGGCCTAGACGCACAGTTCGGGACCCCCTACCCGAGATCCGCCGGTTTTGACACCGACATTGGTGCTTTCATTGAGAGTTCCTCTGTGCCGTCGCCGTCAGGCCCGATGGCTCCTACGATCATCAATGGCGATGCAGTCCAGGGTGAGACCTTCCTCCCCGGACAGATCTTCGTCTTTGGCGGCTTCGCACTGCGGGCCAATTCACTTGGACATCTAGAGCAGATCGAAAGCTACGCCCCTGGCCGTCAGGTCAGATTTGGAAGTTTAAACTACACGACTGACATCCGCGGAGACTTGATCTTCGATGGATTCGAACCACTGCCGAGCGCGCTGCACTGTCACGACGGGCATGATCCAGCTCTGCCACCGAACAGTCCCCTGGAGGCCGCACCCGCATCGGCTCCGACCCTTAGTTCGGAGCCGACCGCGCCGATCGAGGATGGACGGTTGGACGCCACCTCGGGGGCTGCGATCCAAACGGCGATTGAGCCGAACACCGACTCCGTCCTCTACGAGGCTCGTGACTCCAAGGAGCCGGACTCCTCTTCGGACTCCGAACCCTCCGCGCCCCTGCCAGTCGAATCCAATTGGGCGCCGATCATGGAGTTCACTGCCACAGACATATTTCAGCACTCGCCTTTCGGCGATATCCTGAAGTCACTGAAGTCTCTCTCTTTATCAGGAGAGCCCTGGCCGGACTACGGTAAGCAAGGTTGGGGTACGGACGATGAGGAAATTCAAAACCCACCCACCACCCACTTCGTAGCCACTTTCGATGACTTAACCGACATGCTCGACTTCGACTCCGACGACATTGACGGTATGGACGGCGATGAAGGAGACGATGAAGAACCAGCGCCTATTGAGCCCTGGAATGCCACCTCGTCATATGACATATACATGGTGGACATACCAAAGGATGACGACGAAGAGCGGAAGGACGCACCAAAGGATTGTTCCCTCGAAAAGCAGTCAAAGCGGCGACGCAAGTGCCGCCCCAAATCCTTCCTCGACAGAAATAGCGATCACGCAGACCCAGCGCTGGATCAGGGCGAACCGCTGCTGGACAACGGCAATCCGGATAATCAAATCGAACAAATAAACCCTATCAAGGATAATGGTTCGGATGACATAACGCCGGACAGGCACCCGGAGCAGTAGAACGCCCGTAAAAGGCTTGTTGCCACCGTGAGGAGCCTCAAAAAGCAGAAGCGAAGGCTCAAGGCCGCACAAGACACACTCCAATTCAGATGGAGCAAAATACTCAACATTGCAGCAAGGTACGGCGACAATCGCCCCTCCAAGAGCTACCCAAAGCGGAAGCTGCTACCCGAATTCGATGAGGAGGCCGCAGACCTCCCACAACCAAATATCAAAGCAGCCACCTGGTCGGATAGACGACCCCTCTAGCAACACAGAGCGGCATACAACACCGCTCACAATACAACACACGACCCAGGCGAAGGTTCGCACCCAAAGGACGGTGCAACAAGATCCATCTATGGACCACACAAGCGCCCCCCAGCATACAATGCAACACAACAAATATTCGAACAACGCGGTACACCCAGCTACAGGGGTGCCGCACACCCTCTATGTTTCACCGACGAGGTGCTGGACCATGAATTTCCAGAGGGATTCAAACCTGTAAACATAGAGGCATACGACGGAACAACAGACCCCGGGGTTTGGATTGAGGACTATATCCTTCATATCCATATGGCTCGAGGAGATGATCTCCATGCCATCAAATATTTACCCCTCAAGCTCAAAGGGCCAGCTCGTCACTGGCTCAAAGGCCTCCCCGAAAGCTCCATTGGAAGTTGGGAAGAGCTCGAAGACGCCTTTCGGGCAAATTTTCAAGGGACTTATGTCCGACCTTCGGATGCGGATGATCTAAGTCACATAACTCAGCAGCTCGGAGAGTCAGCCCGAAAGCTTTGGAATAGGTTTGTTACTAAAAAGAACCTGATTGTCGACTGTCCGGACGCCGAAGCCTTAGCGGCTTTCAAGCATAGCGTCCGTGACGAATGGCTCGCCAGACACCTCGGTCAAAATAAGCCGAGAACGATGGCCGCATTAACAAACCTCATGACCCGCTTTTGCGCGGGTGAGGACAGCTGGCTAGCCAGATGCAGCACCAGCGACCCCAGTACATCGGAAGTTAGAGATGGAAATGAGAAATCACGGCGCAACATCAATAACAAACGCCGGAATAAAGAAGACATCATGAAGGGCACGGCAGTAAATGCCGGATTCAAAAGCTCTCGACCAGGTCAAAAGCCGCCCACTAAAGGCACCAGGGACGAACTGTCCAGCCTCAACCAAATTCTGGACCAAGTATGTCAGATCCACAGTACCCCGGGTAAACCTGCTAATCATACCAACAGAGAATGTTGGGTCTTCAAGCAGTCCGGCAAGCTCAACGCCGTACACAAGAGGGAAGACACACCAAGTGAAGATGAGGATGAGCCCCCCAAGCAAGACACGGAGGAACAAAAGAAATTCCCACCATAAGTCAAAACAGTAAACATACTACACATGATCAAGGGAAAAAACAATACGGCACCCCCAGGAAAATATACCCAAGTGCCTGTCACCTCGAAGTCCTGCCGATGGTCGTCTCAACCAATCACTTTCGACCATCGTGATTACTCAGCAAGTATCCGACACGCAGGATGGGCTGCCTTGGTATTAGACCCAGTAATCGGCGGATATCACTTCACACGAGTCTTGATGGACGGCGGCATCAGCCTAAACCTAATATACCAGGATACAATCCGCGGGATGGGGTTAGACCCAACACAAATTCGCCATAGCAATACTACCTTTAAAGGAGTAACGCTAGGCCCAGGGGCTCGTTGTACGGGCTCCCTCCTACTACAAGTTATATTCGGCTCCCCCGATAACTTCCGTCGCGAGCATTTAACTTTCCACATCGTTCCGTTTCAAAGTGGCTATCAAGCACTGCTAGGACGTGAAGCTTTTGCTCGCTTTAATGCAATACCACACTACGCCTCCCTCACACTCAAGATGCCCGGTCCACGTGGCATCATTACAGTGCACGGAGACGTCAAGCGCTCTCTGCGCGCCGAAGAGAGTGAGGCTGCCTTGGCAGCCGAACATTAAAGATGTCCGGACCAACGATCGAGTCCGGCGCCGCTTTTTACACCGAATAAGTGATCACACCCTATTCGTCAATACAAGGGGCTCAACGCGTGCAGACAAGTGGCAATTTCTTATCATCTTCAATTATACATGGTTTCTTTAAAAACTATCTTTTTGCACGACAACTCTTTCACTTAACTTCCACTCTTTTACAGACGATCATCGTGCTACACCCGTCCAGGATACGGCACAACGGAGACACAGGCGCGGACGTGTAGCAGGGACCCGCTCAAAGGATTCTTTTTAGATTAAGACCCTGCATAAACCTTTTTTTACTGTCTCTTGTTGATACATATCCATCGTTGTGAAGGATGCTGACGTCTTGGCATGTGGCCACGCCAGAACAATGCACGTACCTGGACACAAGGGGCTTCTTACAAAGGCCACTATTCAGGCCCGGTTTATACCACAAAGACCGAATACCTTAGGGAGTGTTCGGCGTCACGAGTTTGGCCCTATATGTATCAGCTCCAAATCATTGTCTTTGGTCAAATGTTGGGTTTGCCCGGCTCCTGTGTTTTGGTGCCTTATGTTCCGTTTTACCGGCTAAGGTAGCACCAGGAGAACTACTGCGATTGTGCCCTGGTTCATCCGGACGAGCACCTCAGTAGTGAAAGCCGAAAACTGACTGTCATGATATAGCGTGAGACTGGTCAACCACTCGATGACCTGTGGGAATGTTAGAATTCCTCCGCCTTAACGAAGGGCCGTTTTCCGGCCAGGCATATACGCACCCCGAGATCGGGAGAGTGCGGAGCCACCAAGGGGCTATCTAGTAGCCCCGCTATCAAACTCCTATGGCTAAGTGAAAGTGTTAAAGCATTATAGTCCGGTTGCCTCGCTCGCTCCGCTATCACCTCCTTAATAGGACCAAGACGTTGGGTTAAGTGTGAACGCGTGTTTTTGCTAGCACCTCCGCATTATATGCGTGGGGGTTGAAGCCGATGACCGCAATCTTTCAGGTTATACACACGTATACAAAAACGGCCGCCCAGGAGGCATCATATTACTTTCAGGCAAAAGTATAAAAATAGCCTTATAAAACTCTATAAAAGCATTTCGCTTACAATGAGATTACATATCACTCAAACATAATATTTTTTGAGCATTGGGTCTCTACCAAACGGGCACCCTCAAGAACTTCTTCAAAGTAGTGCTTAGCAGCCTTTCGACCTATGGCTGAATCCCACGCTGCAACATTGGTAGCATCCATCTCCGCCCAGTATGCCTTGACACGGGCAAAGGCCATCCGTGCGCCCTCTATGCACGCCGACCTCTTCATCGCATCAATGCGCGGCATCACATTGAGTAACTGCTGCAACAAGCTGAAATAGCTGTTCGGTTTTGACCCTTCCGGCCATAACAGATCCACAACAGACCTCATGGAGAGTCCGGACAACCTATTTAGTTCGGCCCATTCGGCTAATTGGTCAGTCAATGAAATTGGATGCTCAGGAGTATGGAATTGTCTCCAAAACAGCTGGTCCACTCCACGGTCCGTCAAACCCTGGAAGTACTTGGCCGCATCGGCAGCGCTCGCCACCAAATCCATATACACATCCTCCGAGCTCCACAGCCGATCCAGGGGGGCATACCGTGGATCTCCGAACTTCCTTCGTAACATAAAGGATTTCCCAGCTACAATATCCTCGGCTTCCCGCAGCTCTTCCTTCTTGGCCCTCATAGCAGAGTGGAGGTCCTTTCTTGTCGCAGCAGCCTTTTCAAGGTCTGATGCCTTCGCCTGGTTTTCCTTTTCAAGAACCCGGCAACGGTCGGCGGCGGCTTTTAATTCTATGGCCATCTTGGACATCTTGTCTCGGCTCTCGCCATGTGCGGCCTTCTCAACTTGCAACTCTTCGGCCACCTTTAAAGTAGCCGCATTACCCAACCTCGCTTGTTCCTTGGCTCGGGCAAGTTCTGCCCGCAAGGCTTCAACATTGGCAGCCCCATCTGCAGTCACAACATATTAAAGATACTAGCATCATGCTACTCTTCCTATGTGATGTTCACCAGATAATGACACTTACCCTGTGCCTTGTCAAGCCTTTTGCTAACAAGCTCGATGTCGGCGTCTGCCGCATCCAACTGTCGTTCTAAATGGAGCTTCCATCACCTGCACGTCGAGGAAGTATGGTTATTATCTGGGAATATGATCCTCTGTTTGTCGTCGTTTCCGACGACAACCAGAGTCTCAGGGGCTACTATCTACACAGGGCACACCTAGTATGTGCAGGACTATCATACATTATTTTACGTACCTCAAACTCTGTCAGTAGACTCATAAAAGCTTTATGCAATCTGCTTTCGGCGGACGAGATTCTCTCCATCACCATATTCATCAACACACGGTGTTCATCTGAGATGGCCGCTCGCCCCACCAACTCCCTCAGAACATCTGACCGCACACTAGACGGTGTCGGACTCGTTTGTCTGCTCTCTTCGGGAGCCGGACACTGGGAACTTCGGGGGTCGACAGGATTATCTTCTGGCCTCGCCGGACTCGGAGAGGCCCTCCGCGACGACACTTCAGGGTCGCCCGCTTCCGGAGCGGAGGAGTTCGGAGGGGGCGTTTCGCTCTCCATCTTTTATGGAAGAAGATCCCCCGAAGACGAGCTCATTTGAGAGGGGCTAAGGGCCGAACTGCAAAGATACATGCAGCGGTTATCTTCTCAGAAGAAAAGACGACATATCTGTACTATTAAGGTATTTTGGGTCACTTACGACTTGTGGGAGAATTGATCACCTTGCGGACTTTGTGCGGCAACGACGCCCCCCGAGGTAGGACCCTCTGTGGGAGACTTCTTCCCTTGTTTGGAAGTTTCGGCTTCCGAATCCCCGGGCGCAGTTCTTTTCCTCTTCTGGTCGTCTTCCTTCATGGAGACGCTCGCTCCCTCGGCTAGAATGGGCAGCGTTGAGGGCCCGCATCCGCCCGTGAAAGTGCGTTATATCAACTAGAGGGGGGGTGAATAGGCGATTTTTATGAAAGTCTTCAAAACGTGGAAGTTTCGAAGACAAACGATAGAAATAAACCTATTACCATGCAGCGGAAGGTAGACTACACTAGGCAAACCATAGTCAAGTATTCAATGGAGTGAGAGCACAATGACTAATAGCAGCAATGTAGTAAGGATCAGGTAGGAAGATGTTATGAAGCCAAACAGAACACGCAGTCACTCAGTGAAGACAAAAGATAGTGCAAACATACAATGACTTCACAAGGAGTAACAGTAAGTAAAGGGAAGGGAAGGATGAAACCAGTGACTTGTTGAAGACAATGATTTGTTGGACAAGTTCCAGTTGCTGTGACAACTGTACGTCTGGTTAGGGGGGCTAGGTATTTAAACCTGAGGACACACAGTCCCGAACACCCAGTCCTGAACACGCAGCTCAGGACACCCAGTCCTCACCGTATTCCCCTTGAGCTAAGGTCACACAGACCTCGCTCAATCACTCTGGTAAGTCTTCAAGGTAGACTCCCAAACCTTCACAGACTTCGTTCACCGGCGATCCACAAAGTCTCTTGGATGCTCAGAACGCGACGCCTAACTGGCTGGAGGATTCACAGTCCTCAAGTGTAATAAGTCTACAGATCACACATACAAGAAGACTAAAGTGATGCCTAATTCTCTTTGGCTCTGGGTGGTTAGGGCTTTATCCTCGCAAGGAATTCTCTCTCAAAGGCTTCGAGGTGGGTTGCTCTCAAACGACAAAAGCCGTACTCTAATTCTGAGCAGCCAACCGTTTATGGTTGTAGGGGGTGGGCTATTTATAGCCACTAGGCAACCCGACCTGATTTGTCCGAAATGACCCTGGGTCACTAAGGAACTGACACGTGTTCCAACGGTCAGATTTCAAACTCACACGGCAACTTTACTTGGGCTACAAGCAAAGCTGACTTGTCCGACTCTGGACAAGATTCGCTCTCATAGTCTTCACTCGAAGACATAGGTTTTGGTTAAGCATCACTTCAGTCATTCTGACTGGTTCTCTTGGACCCCACTTAACAGTACGGTGGTTCCTATGACTCAACAAAGAAGAAAAAGAACTACGAAAGATCTAAGTCTTCAAGCTCCATAGGCTTCATGCGATGTCTTCTCTTTTCATAGTCTTCAATGTGAATATCTTCATATACCACCTTTGACATCAATGTCTTCATACATTTCTAGGGGTCATCTCTGGTAGGAAAACCGAATCAATGAGGGACTTCTACCTGTGTTATCCTGCAATTCTCACAAACACATTAGTCCCTCAACTAGGCTTGTCGTCAATACTCCAAAACCAACTAGGGGTGGCACTAGATGCACTTACAACCCGCATTACCATCCATAGTATTTTCCTTTAAAGGCTCCGGGTAGGGTGCGGTCTGGAGCATCTTCTCCAATACCGGATTTTCCAAACCCTCAGGGAGTGTGGCTGAACACCGAATCAACTTCGCCTTTGTTAGCCAGTCCTGGTCAAAAAAGCGAACTCTCGGAAATAGCTTCGTAACAAAGGAGAGGTAGTACGTTCGGCCAGAAGATGACTTACCTGTTCGGCGGCGCGGTTGCTACTCAGGCCTGCGTCCTCGGTGATTTCCGGACACTCCACTTGAGGTCCGAAGAACGACTTGTACATCTCCTCGAGCGTCTGGCCGAGGAAATTTTGAATGGCGCGCGGTCCCTCGGGATTAAACTCCCACAAGCGAAGAGGCCAGCGTTTGCAAGGCTGGACTTGGCGAACCAGCATAACTTGTGCTACCGTAACCAAACTGAAATCTCCATTAAAGAGATCTTGAATGCGGCTCTGCAGTATAGGCACGTCCTTGGCCGGACCCCAGCTCAATCCTCTGCTAATCCATGACATCAGTTGTGGTGGAGGGCCCGGGCGGAAGACAGGGGTGGCCGCCCACTTGGCACTTCTAGGAGCCGTGATGTAGAACCACTCCTGTTGCCACAATTCAGACACCTCTGGAATGGAACCTTTGGGCCATGTAGCTCCTGTCATCTTGCGTATTGAGGCACCTCCACACTCCGCATGTTGCCCCTCGATCATCTTCGGTTTTACTTCAAAAGTCTTGAGCCATAGGCCAAAGTGAGGGGTAACCCGGAGGAAGGCCTCGCACACAACAATAAATGTCGTGATATGAAGGAAGGAGTCCGGAGCTAGATCATGGAAATCTAGCCCGTAGTAAAACATCAAGCCCCTGACAAAAGGATCCAATGCAAGGCCTAGCCTCGGAGGAAGTGGGAGACGAACACGACGCTCTCGTTGGGTTCGGGGGGAAGGGACGGCCTACCCCCGGGGAGGCAGCCGATGCAGAATCTCGGTGGTCAGATATCTGGCCTCTCTCAACTTTTTGACGTCTTCTTCCGTGACGGAAGAAGGCACCAATCGGCCTTGAAGGCTAGATCCGGACATGACTGAAGGTTCGGAGCACCTGACCTGAACTTTGGGCGTTTGAGCTTGAGGTGGGGGAAGGATTCGATTGAGCACGGGAGGGAAAAATAAAAGACCTCGTCCCTTTATAAAGAGGGTGGATATCGAGCGTCCTCCCCGTGTCTGTTTGGACTTGCCTATGATCTAGGAGTCCTACAAGCGGTTGGGTTACCCACGCCCGTATTGATGAGAATCCCGGAATAAGGGGACACGATCTCTGCTTTAACAAGACATGCCAAGGAAACCGCCTCGCATAACGCGCTAAGATGGGATAGTAAAACGGTTCGAATAAAAGCTTGGTCGTGGTGTGATGTCGCACTACGGAATACGTCAGCAGATTAGATTTGTGTAAATATTATTCTCTCTATGGCAAAATGTGGAAACTTATTTTATAGAGCCGGACACTATCTTTGATCGGCACCGAGCCTCCCGACCAGTGGCATGCACTCTGCACCACTCCTGTCGACCACGACTCATAGTCATGGCTCTTGGACCTCATATCAGCGCCACCACAGGGCTAGATGCCACATCTTGGAAGTCCCGGCCAACCCCTCCTGGGCTAGTATGGGAAGGCCATAGCCCACCGTCTTGAGCAACGCGAGCAAGGGCAACACCCAAAGCAAGGCACAAGGGGACCAACCCATTGACCGGCAGTGCGCGCGCACGGAAGTTAGGTTTCCCTTGATATAAAGCTCTGATGATGCATAAGGCTTTTCACTCATCGCTCCAAGGCTGAAAGCAAACTCCTCTTGTCAATAAAATGTCAATAATATGTAGGAAACTAATTAGAATCGGCTGACTAGCCGAGCGTGAGATTGGTCATGCTACAGGGGAGTGGTGCGAATGCCTTATAGCTTTCCTCACTTAATTCGCCCGCACTCTCTCGCATCCCATCGCATATCCGTCGTACCACATGATGTCGATGAGATCCACCCACCCGCCCCACCTCCTACTGGGGCCCTTCCCTTCTTCTCCCCCACACCACTCCTCCTCACCATGAGCGTCGTCGCCGCTGCTCGGACGGGGCACGCGCCCCTGCTTGATGCACGGGCGAGGTCACGGAGTCGGGTTGGGAAGAGAAGGGACCATGAATCAAGGGATAGGAGATAGGATGTCATGAATCGACCGGCAAGCAAAGTGCTGACTCGTCACGTGGATGTCGTGGTCGTGTGCCACCTACTCCCCCGTCCTCCTCCATCATCATCATGGCGCACCCCTTGCTCCTCAGCTGACCGGGGGGGTGCTACAACCAGTGACTGGCCGATTGCAAAGTCATGGGTCATGTTGCAACCGGAAATTGATCGCGTTACAACCATTGATTGGTAGACTACAAGCCATGGGTTGCAAGAAAAGGTGACTTGTCGTGCCACAAGCCGTTAGGTGGAGTTGTTCCCGTTGGAGAGGGTGTGCTGCAACTGTCCACGGAGAATCTAGGACCATCGATGCAACATGCTGCAACCGGCAACGAGGGAGCTACGACGGGTGTGCGAGGACACTTCAAGGATGTTGCAACTGGCGAGTTATTTTGACCAACGTGCCATTTTTTGCTAGGACCGGTGAGCAGTGTGCAACAACCGTGTGAGCAATTTCGCTAGGACCGATGATCTTTTTGGCTTGGACCAGCCACTTCTGGAGTTGCAATGGCGAGCCAATTTTGGGACGAGTGAGCATTTTAGTTGGGACCAATGAGACATATTTCTGTAAGTGATCACTACTAATTGAAGTTACGACATGTGAATCATGGTGCTACGATTGGCAATTGTGGCAACGTGTCCTACAAGATCATCGACGGGTGCCGTGACCAGCGATAGAGGCGACGCGTGTTGCTGATGAGTGGATCTCGTGTCACTTTTATGGCCTATTTATTGCATATTTTCTTGTCAAAATCCCTCATAGCATATCCACCTATTCATTTTGATGCTTGTTTTGCATAGTTTATATTTTCCATGCATTTATTTAAGAAAAATTATTGCCTTTAGTTTTATTAGCTTTTCTTGGTTTTGATGTTTTTGTGGGTGTATTGGTGCTCCCATGTACTTAACACATTGTAAATGACAAAGTTGGGGCCAAACTGGAGAACTTGCATGCACCAGATTCAAGTCATTTGGAAAGTTTGATAAAAAAGCCCTTTTTACAAAGATCCGAAATTGAATATCCAATACCTAGAATTTATTGGGTTCATTCATACAATTCCAATAAGCCCAATAACACAAAAATCGTAGTTAGTATGAGGAATGGTTACCAAATTATTAAACACCTTGTGCAGACTCCAAAAGAGTAGGCGGTGTGCGGTACGACCATGGACGGTCATACCGATGGTCTTACTACCCGATCCTAACTGCAGGATTGGGCATAACTTTCGTGGCTCTTCACCGATTTCATCCCTGTTTTATCCTATGATATCCTTGGCCATCAAAGGAAGGTATTGGGGGAAGCTTTGACTCCTCTAGAGCCCTTATATCAAAGGGAGAATACACATTCACGTAGGAGACCTATGGAAGTTGGCTATATATGTACCTCCAACCCTTGGCCATAATGTCCCGGTTGCTGCCACACATCCATATCCACCATCACGCCTCCATTGTGGCGGCAAGACCATGTCTACCATAGAGGAAGGTCCAAGACAATGAAGAAGGAAGGAGTTGTTGGGGAACGCAGTAATTTCAAAAAAAATCCTACGCACACGCAAGATCATGGTGATGCATAGCAACGAGAGGGGAGAGTGTTTTCCACGTACCCTCGTAGATCGTAAGCGGAAGCGTTATGACAACGCGATTGATGTAGTCGTAGGTCTTCACGATCGACCGATCCTAGTACCGAACGTACGACACCTCCGTGATCTGCACACGTTCAGCTCGGTGACGTCCCACGAACTCACGATCTAGTAGAGCTTCAAGGGAGAGTTCTGTCAGCACGACAGCGTGATGACGGTGTTGATGAAGCTACCGATGCAGGGCTTCGCCTAAGCACCGCTACGATATGACCGAGGTGGATTATGGTAGAGGGGGGCACCACACATGGCTAAAAGATCAATGATCAACTTGTGTGTCTATGGGGTGCCCCTGGCCACGTATATAAAGGAGTGTAGGAGGGGGAAGGGCCGGCCCTCCTATGGCGCGCCCTGGGGAGTCCTACTCCCACCGGAGAGAAGGAAAGGGAAAAGAGGAGAAGGACGGAGGAGGCGCCGCCCCTCCCTTTAGTCAAATTTGGACTAGGCCTTGAGGGGGCGCGCAGCCTCCTGTCTCTCTTTCCCCTTGAGGGAGTCCAGGATTAGGGGGTGTTCGGATAGCCGAACTATACCTTCAAGCCGGACTCCTAGACTATGAAGATACAAGATTGAAGACTCCGTCCCGTGTCCGGAAGGGACTTTCCTTGGCGTGGAAGGCAAGCTTGGCGATACGGATGTTCAGATCTCCTACCATTGTAACCGACTCTATGTAACCCTAACCCTATCCGGTGTCTATATAAACCGGAGGGTTTTAGTCCGTAGGACAACATAAACAACAACAATCATACCATAGGCTAGCTTCTAGGGTTTAGTCTCTATGATCTCGTGGTAGATCAACTCTTGTAATACTCATATCATCAATATCAATCAAGCAGGACGTAGGGTTTTACCTCCATCAAGAGGGCCCGAACCTGGGTAAAACTTCGTGTCCCCTGCCTCTTGTTACCATCCGGCCTAGACGCATAGTTCAGGACCCCCTACCCGAGATCCGCCGGTTTTGACACAGACACCCCTAAAGCCCAATAAGGCCCATATACTCCCCGGCGAATTCCCGTAACTCTCCGGTACTCCGAAAAGTACCCGAATCACTCGGAACCTTTCCGATGTCCGAATATAGTCGTCCAATATATCGATCTTTACGTCTCGACCATTTCGAGACTCCTAGTCATGTCCCCGATCTCATCCGGGACTCCGAACTATCTTCGGTACATCAAATCACATAAACTCATAATACCGATCATCACCGAACGTTAAGCGTGCGGACCCTACGGGTTCGAGAACTATGTAGACATGACCGAGACACGTCTCCGGTCAATAACTAATAGCGGAACCTGGATGTTCATATTGGCTCCTACATATTCCACGAAGATCTTTATCAGTCAAACCGCATAACAACATATATTGTTCCCTTTGTCATCGGTATGTTACTTGCCCGAGATTCGATCGTCGGTATCTCAATACCTAGTTCAATCTCGTTACCGGCAAGTCTCTTTACTCGTTTCCATGATACATCATCCTGCAACTAACTCATTAGTTGCATTCCTTGCAAGGCTTATAGTGATGTGCATTACCGAGAGGGCCAAGAGATACCTCTCCGACAATCGGAGTGGCGAATCCTAATCTCGATCTATGCCAACTCAACAAGTACCATCGGAGAAACCTGTAGAGCACCTTTATAATCACCCAGTTACGTTGTGACGTTTGGTAGCACACAAAGTGTTCCACTGGTAATCGGGAGTTGCATAATCTCATAGTCATAGGAACATGTATAAGTCATGACAAAAGCAATAGCAACAAACTAAACAATCATCGTGCTAAGCTAATGGATTGGGTCAAGTCAATCACATCATTCTCTAATGATGTGATCCCGTTAATTAAATGACAACTCATGTCTATGGCTAGGAAACTTAACCATCTTTGATTCAACGAGCTAGTCAAGTAGAGGCATACTAGTGACACTTTGTTTGTCTATTTATTCACACATGTATTAAGTTTCCGGTTAAGACAATTCTAGCATGAATAATAAACATTTATCATGATATACGGAAATAAATAATAACTTTATTATTGCCTCTAGGGCATATTTCCTTCAAGAGTCACCACCAACGCCCTCACCGGACGAAGGGCCAGCACCACCTCCATCGGTGCAGCCATGCCTCTCTGCTTCCCCAACATGATGTTGGCTTGTAACTTGTCTCCAATATCTATGTCCAAGAAATTTATGTTTCAGTAATCGCATTAGTTCTCGGGGATATATGGATGAATTCAAGTATATATTTGGTTTATTTTATGCCAACAATATACATGATTCTCTTTATATGTTGCGTTAAGTAGATGACCCGTTGCGCCCATGGCTGGCGATGTGAATTCCGACAGACCCCTCGGCAGGGTGCCACAACTATCCAATAAGCCTAGAGGAGAAACAAGAGACAGGTTTACCCAGATTTAGGCCCTCGCTCTGGAGGTGTAAAACCCTACTGAGGGGTCTGCCGTAATTCACACTGACAATGTTATGCCAGGCATGAGTCATGCTTGCCAAAACCGAGATCTAGGTGGGATGTATCATCGGTCGTGTCACCTTCGCTCCCGGGCAGATGTTTGCTTTTGGTGTGATAAACTTCATCACCAACTTGCCGAGCCAATCGAGCCCATCAACACCTATAGCCAAGCCATGTTATTTTCTTCAAAAAATTGTAATTCATCGCCGATTCGCACGGCAAGCTATGCCTCTGTAGCTCGACATCTTGTCAGGCATAGGAGTTGTAGACAATATTTTATCAACCCAACCACCTCCCACTTTTCTGCCAACGCGGAGTCACTCCATGACGTCCCCAAGGAGCATGGGGTGGAGGAGAGTGATGGTAGCTGCCCGAAGGCGAACATGGTTCTTCCCTGACATTGGCATGCAATATCTTGTTATATGGCCGACAAAAACAAGGACAACTCCAACACCGAAGACACTGTCGACGCCCTCGGTGAAGACAATCTCACGATCCTCACCATGCCCGTGACGGACGAAGATGACCACCAAGAAGGAGGTGGCTGCCCGGAAAAGATGCAATGTTTGCACTTGTGCCAGCGGCGGGAGCGCGAGGCCTTCTACCACACCAGGACTGGGTCTGGCCTCTATTGAGTCATAGCATCCATGGACCCGGTAGAGCTCATAGCTTCTGGCCGGAATGCGCATGCAGGCATCGAGAGCACTAAGGGAGTCCTGGATTAGGGGGTGTTCGGATAGCCGAACTATACCTTCAAGCCGGACTCCTGGACTATGAAGATACAAGATTGAAGACTCCGTCCCGTGTCCGGAAGGGATTTTCCTTGGCGTGGAAGGCAATCTTGGCGATATGGATGTTCAGATCTCCTACCATTGTAACCGACTCTATGTAACCCTAACCCTATCTGGTGTCTATATAAACTGGAGGGTTTTAGTCCGTAGGACAACATACACATCAACAATCATACCATAGGCTAGCTTCTAGGGTTCAGCCTCTCTGATCCCGTGGTAGATCAACTCTTGTACTACCCATATCATCAATATTAATCAAGTAGGACGTAGGGTTTTACCTCCATCGAGAGGGCCCGAACCTGGGTAAAACTTCGTGTCCCCTGCCTCCTGTTACCATCCGGCCTAGACGCACAGTACGGGACCCCCTACCCGAGATCCGCCGGTTTTGACACCGACATCGGTGCTTTCATTGAGAGTTCCTTTGTGCCGTCGCCGTCAGGCCCGATGGCTCCTACGATCTTCAATGGCGATGCAGTCCAGGGTGAGACCTTCCTCCCCGGACAGATCTTCGTCTTTGGCGGCTTTGCACTGCGGGCCGATTCACTTGGCCATCTAGAGCAGATCGAAAGCTACGCCCCTGGCCGTCAGGTCAGATTCGGAAGTTTAAACTACACGGCCGACATCCGCGGGGACTTGATCTTCGACGGATTCGAACCACTGCCGAGCGCGCCGCACTGTCACGATGAGCATGATCTAGCTCTGCCGCCAAACAGTGCCCTGGAGGCCGCACCCGCATCGGCTCCGACCCCCAGTTCGGAGCCGACCGCGCCGATCGAGGATGGGCGGTTGGACGCCGCCTCGGGGGCTGCGATCCCAACAGCGGTTGAGCCGAACACCACCCCCGTACTCTACAAGACTCGTGACTCCATGGAGCCGGATTCTTCGCCGGACTCCAAACTCTCCGCGCCCCAGCCGAGCGAATCCGATTGGGCGCCGATCATGGAGTTCACGGCCGCGGACGTCTTTTAGCACTCGCCTTTCGGCGATATCCTGAAGTCACTGAAGTCTCTCTCTTTATCAGGAGAACCCTGGTCGGACTATGGTCAGCAAGGTTGGGATTTGAACGATGAAGAAATTCAAAGCCCACCCACCACCCACTTGGTAGCCACTGTCGACGATTTAACCGACATGCTCGACTTCAACTCCGATGACATGGACGGTATGGACGCCGATGAAGGAGACGATGAAGAATCAGCGCCTATCGAGCCCTGGGACGCCACCTCGTCATATGACGTATACATGGTGGACGCACCCAAAGATGACGGCGAGGAGCGGAAGGACGCACCGAAGGATTGTTCCCTCGAAAAGCAATCAAAGCGGCGACGCAAGCGCCGCCCCAAATCTCGCCTCGACAGAAATAGCGATCACACGGATCCAGCGCTGGAGCAGGGCGAACTGCTGCCAGACAACGGCAATCCGGATAATCAAACCGAACAAACAAATCCTATCAATGATAATGGTCCGGACGACATAACGCCAGACAGGCACTCGGAGCAGCTGAATGCCCGTAAAAGGCTCGTTGCCACCGCAAGGAGCCTCAAAAAGCAGAAGCAGAGGCTCAAGGCCACGCAAAACACACTCCAATTCAGATGGAGCAAAATACTCAACATTGTAGCAAGGTACGGCGACAATCGCCCCTCCAAGAGCTACCCAAAGCGGAAGCTGCTACCCGAATTCGATGAGGAGGCCTCAGACCCCCCACAACCAAATATCAAAGCAGCCACCCGGTCGGATAGACGACCCCTCTACCACCACAGAACGGCATTCAACGCCGCTCACAATACAACACGCGACCCATGCGAGGGCTCGCACCCAAAGGACGGTGCAACAAGATCCATCTATGGACCACGCAAGCGCGCCCCAGCATACAATGCAACACAACAAACATCCGAACAACGTGGCACACCCAGCTACAGGGGTGCCACACACCCCCTATGTTTCACTTATGAGGTGCTGGACCATGAATTTCTAGAGGGATTCAAGCCCATAAACATAGAGGCATACGACGGAAAAACAGACCCTGGGGTCTGGATTGAGGACTATATCCTTCATATACATATGGCTCGAGGGGATGATCTCCATGCCATCAAGTACTTACCTCTCAAACTCAAAGGGCCAGCTCGTCACTGGCTCAAAGGCCTCCCCGAAAGCTCCATTGGAAGTTGGGAAGAGCTCGAAGACGCCTTTCGGGCAAACTTTCAAGGGACTTATGTCCGACCTCCGGATGCGGATGACCTGAGCAACATAACTCAACAGCCCGGAGAGTCAGCCCGAAAGCTTTGGAATAGGTTTCTTACTAAAAAGAACCAGATTGTCGACTGTCCGGACGCCGAAGCCTTAGTGGCTTTCAGGCACAGCGTCCACGATGAATGGCTCGCCAGACACTTCGGCCAAAACAAGCCGAGAACGATGGCCGCATTAACAAACCTCATGACCCGCTTTTGCGCGGGTGAGGACAGCTGGCTAGCCAGATGCAGCACCAGCGACCCCAGTACATCTGAAGTTAGAGATGGAAACGGGAAATCACGGCGCAACAGCAATAACAAACGCCAGAATAAAGAAGACAGCAAGAAGGGCACGGCAGTAAATACCGGGTTCAAAGTCCCTAGGCCAAACCAAAAGCCGCCCTCCAAAGGCACCAGGGATGAACTGTCCAGCCTCAACAAAATTCTGGACCAAGTATGTCAGATCCATAGTACCCCTAGCAAACCTGCTAATCATACCCACAGAGAATGTTGGGTCTTCAAGCAGTCCGGCAAGCTTAACGCCATACACAAGTATCCGGCACGCAGGATGGGCTGCACTGGTATTAGACCCAGTAATTGGCGGATACCACTTCACACAAGTCTTGATGGATGGCGGCAGTAGCCTAAACCTAATATAACAGGATACAATCCGCGGGATGGGGTTAGACCCAACACAAATTTGCCATAGCAATACTACCTTTAAAGGAGTAACGCCGGGCCCAGGGGCTCGTTGTACGGGCTCCCTCCTACTACAAGTTATATTCGGCTCCCCCAATAACTTCCGTCGCGAGCATTTAACTTTCCACATCGCTCCGTTTAAAAGTGGCTATCAAGCACTACTTGGACGCAAAGCTTTCGCTCGCTTTAATGCAATACCACACTACGCCTCCCTAACACTCAAGATGCCCGGTCCACGTGGCATCATTTCAGTGCACGGAAGTATCAAGCGATCTCTGCGCGCCGAAGAGAGTGAGGCTGCCTTGGCAGCCGCACACTAAAGGCGCCCGGGCCAGCAAAAGCATCCAATAGGTCATCAAGACCTCAGACACAACTAATCAAGTCCGGCGCCGCTACTCATATCAAATAAATGGTCACACCCCTATCTTTCAAAAGTACAAGGGGCTCAACGCACGCAGATGAGTGGCGATTTCTTCTTATCTTGAATTATACATGGTTTCTTTAGAAAACTATCCTTTTGCACGACAACCTTTTTACCTAAATTCCTCTCTTTTACAGATTATCATCGTGCTACACCCATCCAGGATACAGCACAACGGAGACACAGGCGCAGACGTGCAGCAGGGACCCGACCCAAGGATTCTTTTTAGATTAAGACCCTGCGTAAACCTTTTTTACTGTCTCTTGTTGATACATATCCACCGTTGAGAAGGATGCTGACGTCTTGGCATGTGGCCATGCCAGAAAAATGCACGTACCTGGACACAAGGGGCTTCTTACAAAGGCCATTCTTCAGGCCCGGTTTATACCACAAAGACCGAATACCCTAGGGAGTGTTCGGCGTCGCGAGTTTGGCCCTATATGCATCAGCTCCGAATCATTGTCTTTGGTCAAATGTTGGGTTTGCCCGGCTCCTTGTTTTGGTGCCTTACGTTCCGCTTTACCGGCTAAGGTAGCACCAGGAGAACTACTGCGATTGTGCCCTGGTTCATCCGGACGAGCGCCTCAGTAGAGAAAGCCTAAAACTGACTGTCATGATCTAGCGTGAGACTGGTCAACCACTCGATGACCCATGGGAATGTTAGAATTCCTCCGCCTTAACGAAGGGCCACTTTCTGGCTAGGCATATACGCACCCCGGGGTCGGGAGAGTGCGGAGCCACCAGGGGCTATCTAGTAGCCCCACTGTCAAACTCCCATGGCTAAGTGAAAGTGTTAAAGCATTATAGTCCGGTTGCCTCGCTCGCTCCGCTATCACCTCCTTAATAGGACCAAGATGTTGGGTTAAGTGTGAACTCATGTTCCTGCGGACACCTCTGCATTATATGCGTGGGGGTTGAAGCCGATGACTGCAATCTTTTAGGTTATACACATGTATACATAAACGGCCGCCCAGGAGGCATCACATTACTTTCAGGCAAAAGTATAAAAGTAGCCTCATAAAAATTTAAAAAGCATTTCGCTTACAATGAGATTACATGTCATTCAAACATAATATTTTTTGAGCACTGGGTCTCTATCAAACGAGCACCCTCAAGAACTTCCTCAAAGTAGTGCTCAGCAGCCCTTCGACCTATGGCCGAATCCTGCGCTGCAACAGTGGTAGCATCCATCTCTGCCCAGTATGCTTTAGTATGGGCAAAGGCCATCCGTGCGCCTTCTATGCACGCCGACCTCTTCATCGCATTTATGCGCGGCACCACATTGAGGACCTGCTACACCAAGCTGAAATAGCTGCTCGATTTTGACCTTCCGGGCCATAGTTGATCCACAACAGACCTCATGGAGAGTCCGGACAACCTATTTAGTTCGGCCCATTCGGCTAATTGGTCCGTCAACAAAAGAGGACGCTCGGGAGAAAGGAATTGCTTCCAAAACAGTTGGTCTACTTCACGGTCCGTCTGACTCTGGAAGTACTTGGCCACATCGGCAGCGCTCGCCACCAAATCCATATACGCATCCTCCGAACTCCACAGCCGATCCAGAGGGGGATACCGTGGATCTCTGTACTTCCTCTGCAGCATAAAGGACTTCTTGGCTACAATATCCCCGGCTTCCTGCAGTTCCTCCTTCTTTGCCCTCATAGCAGAGCGGAGGTCTTTTCCCGTTACAGCAGCCTTCTCAAGGTCCGATGCCTTTGCCTAGTTTTCCTTTTCAAGAGCCCAACAACGGTATACGGCGGCTTTTAATTCTACGGCCATATTGTCCATCTTCTTCCGACTCTCGCCATGTGCGGCCTTCTCGGCCCGCAACTCTTCGGCCGCCTTCAAAGCAGCCGCATTACACAATCTTGCTTGTTCCTTGGCTCAGGCAAGTTCCGCCCGCAAGGCTTCAACAGTGGCAGCTCCATCTGCAGTCATAACATGTTAAAAACACTGGCATCATACTCTTCCTATGTGGCATTTACCATACAAGGATACTTACCCTGCGCCTCGTCAAGCCTTTTGTTAACAAGCTCGATGTCGGCATCTACCGCATCCAACTGCCGTTCTAAACGGGCAAACTGGCTAGTCCGGCTGGCCAACGGAGCTTCCATCTCCTGCACATAAAGGCAGTATGGTTATTACCTGGGTGTATGATCCTCCGCTCGTCATCGTTTCCGACGACAACCAGAGTCTCAGGGGCTACTGTCTACACAGGGCACACCTAACATGTGTAGGACTATTACACATTCCTTTTTACGTACCTCAAAGCCTGTCAATAGACTCATAAAAGCTTCATGCAATCCGCTTTCGGCGGACGATATCCTCTCCATCACCATATTCATCAGCACACGGTGATCATCTGAGATGGCCGCTCGCCCCACCAACTCCCTCAGAACGTCCGATCGCACACTAGACAACGCCGGACTCTTTTGTCTACCCTCTTCGGGAGCCGGACACTGGGAGCCTCGGGGATCAATTGGATCACCTTCTGGCCTCTCCGCACTCGGAGAGGCCCTCCGCAACGACACTTCAGGGTCGCCCGCTTCCGGAGCGGAGGAGTCCGGAGGAGGCGTCTCGCTCTCCATCATCTTTGGAAGAAGATCCCCCGAAGACGAGCTCATTTGAGAGGGGCTAAGGCCTGAACTGCACAAATATATGCGGTGGTTATTTTCTCAGAAGAAAAAGATGGCATATCTGTACTATTAAAGTTTTCGGGTCACTTACGACTCCCGGGAGAATTGATCCCCCCGCGGACTTTGTGCGGCAGCACCGCCCCCCAAGGTAGGGCCCCCAGTGGAAGATTTCTTCTCCCGTTTGGAAGCTTCAGCTTCCGAATTCCCGGGCGCAGTCCTTTTCCTCTTCCGGTCGTCTTCCTTCGCGGAGACGCTCGCTCCCTCGGTTAGAATAGGCAGCATTGGGGGCCCGCGTCCGCCCGCATTACCCTCCACAGTATCTTCCTTCAAGGGATCCGGGCAAGGTGCGGTCTGGAGCATCTTTTCCAATACCGGATTCTCCAAACCCTCAGGGAGGGGGGCCGAACACCGAATCAACTTCGCCTTTGTTAGCCAGTCCTGGTCGAAAAAGCAAACCCTCAGAAATAACTTCGTAACGAAGGAAAGATAATATGTTCGACCGAAGGATTCTTTACCTGTTCAGCGGCGCGGTTACTGCTCAGGCCCACGTCCTCGGTGATTTCCGGACACTCTACTTGAGGTCCGAAGAATGACTTATACATATCCTCGTGCGTCAGGCCAAGAAAATTTTGAATGGCACGCGGACCCTCGGGATTGAACTCCCACAAGCGAAGGGGCCGACGTTTGCAAGGCTAGACTTGACGAACCAGCATAACTTGTATTATCGCGACCAAACTGAGATCTCCGTTGAAGAGATCTCAAATGCGGCTTTGCAGTAAAGGCACGTCCTTGGCTGGACCCTAGCTCAGTCCTCTGCTGATCCATGACATCAGTCGTGGTGGAGGGCCCGAGCAAAAAACGGGGGCGGCCGCCCACTTGGCACTTCTAGGAGTCGTGATGTAGAACCACTCCTGTTGCCACAATGCAGACACCTCTGGGATGGAACCTTTGGGCCACGGAGCTCCCGTCATCTTGCGTATTGAGGCGCCTCCACACTCTGCATGTTGCCCTTCGATCACCATCGGCTTTACTTCAAAGGTCTTGAGCCATAAGCCAAAGTGGGGGGTAACCCGGAGGAAGGCCTCGCATACGACAACAAAAGTCGTGATATGCAGGAAGGAGTCCGGAGCTAGATCATGGAAATCTAGCCCGTAATAAAACATCAAGCCCCTGACGAAAGGATCCAGTGCAAAACCTAGACCCCGGAGGAAGTGGGGGACGGACACAACGCTCTCGTTGGGTTTGGGAGAGGGGACGGCCTGCCCCCGGGGAGGCAGCCAATGCGATATTTCGGCGGTCAGATACCTGGCCTCCCTCAACTTTTTGATGTCTTCTTCCGTGACGGAGGAGGGCATCCATCGGCCTTGAAGGCTGGATCCGGACATGACTGAAGGTTCGGAGCACCTGACCTGAGCTTTGGGCGTTTGAGCTTGAGGCGGGGGAAGGATTCGATTGAGCACGGGAGGGAAAAGTAAAAGCTTTGCCCCTTTATAAAGAGGGTGGATATCAAGTGTCCTCCCCGTGTCCGTTTGGACTTGCCTATGATCTAGGAGTCCTAGAAGCGGTTGGGTTACCCACGCCTGTATTGATGAGAATCCCGTAATAAGGGGACACAATCTCTGCTTTAACAAGACGTGCCAGGGAAACCACCTCGCATAACACGCTGAGGTGGGTAATTAAACGACTCGGATAAAGACTTGGCCGTGGCATGTCGCACCACAAAATACGTCAGCAGATTAGATTTGTATAAATATTATTCTCCCTATTGCGGTATGTGGAAACTTATTTTACAGAGCCGGACACTATCTTTGTGTTCAAAATCTTCTATGAAGTACTTGGAGGAGGAACCCGCCTTGCAATGCCGAACACAATTTGCGCGCAGGACTCGTCGTCATTGAAGCCTGGTTCAGGGGCTACTGAGGGAGTCCTGGATTAGGGGGTGTTCGGATAGCCGAACTATACCTTCAAGCCGGACTCCTGGACTATGAAGATACAAGATTGAAGACTCCGTCCCGTGTCCGAAAGGGATTTTCCTTGGCGTGGAAGGCAAGCTTGGCAATACGGATGTTCAGATCTCCTACCATTGTAACCGACTCTACGTAACCCTAACCCTATTCGGTGTCTATATAAACCCGAGGGTTTTAGTCCATAGGACAACATACACATCAACAATCATACCATAGGCTGACTTCTAGGGTTCAGCCTCTCTAATCTTGTGGTAGATCAACTCTTGTACTATCCATATCATCAATATTAATCAAGTAGGATGTAGAGTTTTACCTCCATCGAGAGGGCCCGAACCTGGGTAAAACTTCATGTCCCCTGCCTCCTGTTACCATCCGGCCTAGACGCACAGTTCGGGACCCCCTACCTGAGATCCGCCGGTTTTGACACCGACAAGCACCACACGTGCAAATTCAGCAGCCTTTTGCATTCCAACCCGTAATTCCTGATCATGACTGGATAATTAGATAACATCCAGCTCTCAAAGGATCGCCTAGACTGGGAGAAGTTCAAGGAGATCAAGAACACGCTCTAGACAACGATGGTGCAGCCATAGGTCTACGCCAGATCTAGTAGCAAGGGGACCACATACAAATGCGCGTGAAACTCAGTTAGCCACACGCCGGCTTGCTCGGTTTAGCGCATGCCAGCCCACTGGGGTGATCGCTCGCTTTGTTATCCATGGGGTAGCCCTGGCGGCTCCTTCAAGCAATCAGTAATTGGTCAACCCTGACATAATGCCACTGCCCTAAAACCACCAAGACCCGCTTGACCTGACCACATGACCGTAGATGGAGACATGTTCCAAAAGCTCCATAAGAATGATGGACCATTGAAAACCACACCTTTGGTGACAATTCCAAAGGAAAGGTATTGGGTCTTGGTAAGATGGCCATTTCAAGAGAAAACTCTAAAAAATGGCATGCTTGTTGAATCGCTTGGTTACAATCTTCTTTTCATAGATAAGCGACACCCAACTATGGCTTGCCCGTGCTATTTACGGAAGTTGATTATCAAGTCTTTCGCAAAGATGATTACACCATCGTCTTTACCTGTACTAGATGATCTGTTGCGCCCTTGGTGCAAAAGCCAATTGCAACCGAGAAGTTAACCAAGTTATATGCCAAATGCAACAAATAATTTAAGCAAACAACACGAAATATATTTACATGATTTGATGTTTGTCCACACATGAGCCCTTTGCTTAGGTGGGTTAGTGAAGTCTAAGCTTTTTTTTCCTGTGGGCCTGCACTTATTTCGGAATTGTCAAAATAAGGACTTTGAGCGGGGCCATGAGCGCCTATTCCAACCATGCCCATGTGGTCGGGCACCCGACGTGTGCTTAGTCCATTGACTCGCCACGACATGACCGTGTGTTTGAGCACCCCGCCCCCGTGTCCTGTGTTATCTATCGTGCACTGTTTGCTTGCAAATCTATCGTGTACCATTTGCTTCTGAAAGTGGGTGATCATGACAACTGTGAGATTGGGCTTGCATGACGCGGTAGGTGTGGACCATGGCATAGAGCACAATCATTACAATCAATTGTAGTCAATAAGCCAAGTAACCTATGAACAACATGTTTTACGAATGATCCGCAGAAGGTGCCTGGTTCCCTGCAAAACTATGAATAAGCAAAAAAAGGCGAAGCCAACTATATGAAATAAATTTCAATGAACACACTCAAAAAGTAAAACAAACTAGTAGGAAAAAAATCTTAGGGAACTATGAGAAAGTATGATTGTAACCAAATGGTAGGCCACAATATGATGTTAGTCAAATGGCTTTCATGGCTAAGGAGGAGTTTTCTCTGCCCTTCTTTTCTGAATTAGTTTTTACAGCAGCTTGGAACATCTGGACTCTCAGAAATGCAAAACTCTTCAGAAATGAAAGACCAACCTTTGCTGCTTGGAGGAGAAATTTCTTACATGACATAACTCTATTCTTACAGGATAAAATGTAAATATAGGGATAAACTTCTGGAAGGGGTCTCTTCCTTGCCTTAATTGGTTTGACTGGCCATTTGGCCTTCTGGCTATTAATTTTTTGCGGAGAGCCTTCTCACTCTTGTATAGGTAGTTTTTTTCTCTTTGTTAGTCTGGTTTTGTTATAGTTGGTAGGTGTTGTAACTTTGTATTTCATGAAATAAATCACAATGGGGCTTTTGCCCTGCAGTACATAGTAAAAAAACAATATGATGTTAGTTTAGTTTGATTGAATTGGTTTTGATTGTCATAGCGAAATAACATAGTCAAACACGTCACAAGAGCAAAGCAGGGCATATGGAATATGATTGATTCATTTAGATTGTGCATGCCAACCCGCTCCGGCCTTGGCTCAAACACAAATATGGCTGAGAAGGTAAGCGAAGTATGTGAATTATATTTCATTTAGTAGTCTACTGACCCCCTCGAGACATAATTGTCGATTCTACATGTTTTCTTCTATTTTTATTTGTTTTTTCTTCGGTTTCACTTGTTTTTGTCAGTTTTTTTCTTCTTCTTTTTAATATTTTTCAACTCGTGCCTACATTTTTCATACACATATTACATTTATGGATACATCAGGAAAAAATTTATACACATTTCACATTTTTCAAATATATGTTTTGATGTCTATTTATTTTTCATACACATTGCACGTTTTTGGTATACATCTAATTTTCTTATACACGATTAACATTTTTAAATACATTTTTTGAATATCTTTTTTCCAAAACATGTTAAATATATTTTAAATACACATTGAATTTTTTAATGACATAAAACAGATTTAATTATGTAGACATTTTTATAGTGATAAATATATATTTTATATGCCACAAATTTATGAAACTCACAAACATAAAAAAAATGTAATTTACATTTTTAATGATATGAAGCCTTTTTTTTGAATTAAAGAACATTTTTACATCATATAAACATTTTTTGAAATCTCATGTTCATTTCTTTTGAAATACGTGATCATTTTTTAAATGTCGCAACCATATTTTTAATGCTATATATATTTTTTATATTTACACTAACAGATGTTTTACACCGTGTTAACATTTTTTATATTTGCAGAGAACGTTTTTTATTTTTGAAGTACATTACTTTTAAAAAAATATGTATTTAGAATATATTATAAAATATAAATAAGGAAAAGTAAAGAAACAAAGGAATGAAACTGGTCGAGTAACGTACTGGGCCGGCCAACTTAGCGCGTTTCTAGGCAGTCGTACTTATGTCTCGGTAGACGCAAGACAAAGACGTGCCCTAAACCCAGTGCCCCCGAGTACTCTCAATCGCCTAGAGAAAATAAGAGGACCCACATACACGGCGGACAAATATGGCCCATATCGATAAAGTACATTACAGGAGCTGGTACGAACTTCACAGAGGCAGCAGAGATGCACAACGGATCACTCATCCAGCACGGTTGGATAAAGCCAACCATACACAGTCAAAGTTTGTAATCTGGCTGATGCTTTTCCACTGAGCTGCGCTGCCCGAGCGAATTCCGAACTGTATCGGGCGGCAGCTTGACCTCATCATAAAGTAAGTTAACAAACAACTAATCATACATCGAAACAGAGTCAGCAAGATCTCTCCGTAAGGCTAGCCACAAAGCAACAGTCATTGATGTGGCAAGCATTGTCCGGTTATACCTGACAGTTGACAGCCTCCTAATTTATGTACAAGGGTTGGTGAGGCACTTATCCATTTTTGGCCATAATTCGCATTTACAATAAGCTAATAATCGAGCTGGTGGCAGTCGGATAAGACCAATCGATGTGGATTGCATTTGCGCGGGCGAGTTTGGTGCGGTAGATGGGTTTGCCTTTTTCCGGATCGTTTTCGGTGTGAATGAACGCCTTGTATTTTAACTCGTTTTGTTAAGGCTAATATGGGCCATGGTAAGGAAAAAGCTAGTCATAATACGTGGGTTTTGGGTGGTTGGAGAAGGCGGCACAACTGAGAAAACGTCAAGGCAATCATACATGCGTCTCCATGGATGGATAGATGGTCTAATGCTTCGCTGGATTTGCGTTAGTTTGACGTCGAGTTGAAAGAGTCACCAGTCAAGGAAGAATTGAAAGAGTCATCAACGGAGCATATATATTATATACAAAATAAAAGACCGAACTTGTTGTTGAGAAAGGTGATGACTGGAAAGCAATCTGTTTCCCCAATAAAAAAACGAATGCAAGCTGAGTAATCTAATGCATCATTATAACTTTAGATTCAGGGAAGTTATTGGCTGGACCGTGTCAGATCTTGCTATCTCACTGGGGCAAAGTGCAAGGCCAGCCGACCGCTTGCCTATGATGGACTTGGATCCTCAACATCAACAAGTTCACGCGGGCTTTATGTTTACGGTGGCCTTGGCACGAATAGAAGGAGCCCATAAAGTTCTGGGTCGGAAGTGGGAACCCATGTGATGAGGAGGGCCTCAACTTCTTCTACGCCTGTACCACCATCACGACCGAGAACGGTGCAAGGACTCCATTTTGAAACTCCCTTTGGCCTCTTGGACGCAAGTCCAAAGACATTGCTCCGCTCATTTACGAGACTTCCTCCCGGAAGCATTGGAAGGTACGGGAGGCCCTCAACCTCAAGGACAATGTGTGGATCCTCAAAACCAGATCGCCCGCATTTCCATCGAGCATGTTGCGCAATTCTTCACCCTTTGAATGCTACTGCATGAGGTACCCCTGGATGAGATAGCCGATGATGACATCCTATGGAAGCACACAGAATTCAGGCACTACTCCGCGGCCTCCGTTTGGAAGACTTGGGCCCCACCAAAATGTTGGGAAACGTGGTAATAATTCAAAAAAAATCCTACGTGTCATCAAGATCAATCTAGGAGATGCTAGCAACGAGAGAGAGGGAGTGCATCTTCATACCATTGAAGATCGCTAAGCGGAAGCGTTACAAGAACGCGGTTGATGGAGTCATATCGCGGCGATTCAAATCGCGGAAGATCCGATCAAGCGCCAAACGGACGGTGCCTCCGCGTTCAACACACGTACAGCCCGAGGACGTCTCCTCCTTCTTGATCCAGCAAGGCGAGAGGAGAAGTTGAGGGAGAGCTCTAGCAGCACGACGGCGTGGTGGCGGTGGAGCTCGTGGTTCTCCGGCAGAGCTTCACTAAGTACTACGGAGGAGGAGAAGGAGGAGTTGGAGGAGGGGAGGACTGCGCCAGGGGAAGGGGTGCGGCTACCCTCTCTCTCTCTCCCTCACTATATATAGGGGGAAGGGGAAGGGGGAGGCGCCCAGGGGCGGCGGCCACAGGGGAAACCCTAGATGGGTTTGGGTGCCCCCACCCCTAGGAAACTTGCCCCCCAGGCCGGGAGGGGCGGCTGCCCTAGGGAAGGCGCCCCCACCTCTCCAGGTTACGTGAGAGGGGGTGGGAGGGGCGCACAACCCCTTAGTGGGCTAGTGTGGCCCCTCCCTTGGCCCATAAGGCCCCCCAACGCTTGTCGGGGCCTCCGAAGCACCTTTCGGTCATGCTGGTCGTCACCCGATACTCCCAGAACAATTCCGGACTCCAATACCCTTCGTCCAATATATCGATCTTCACCTCCGGACCATTTCGGAGTTCCTTGTCACGTCCGGGATCTCATGCGGGACTCCGGACAACCTTCGGTAACCACATAATATTCCCATTACAACTCTAGCGTCACCGAACCTTAAGTGTGTAGACCCTACGGGTTCGGGAACCATGCAGACATGACCGAGACACCTCTCCGGCCAATAACCAATAGCGGGATCTGGATACCCATATTGGCTCCCACATGTTCCACGATGTTCTCATCAGATGAACCACAATGTCGGGGATTCAATCAATCCCGTATACAATTCCCTTTGTCCATCGGTATGTTACTTGCCCAAGATTCGATCGTCGGTATCCCTATACCTTGTTCAATCTTGTTACTGGCAAGTCTCTTTGCTCGTTTCGTAACACATGATCATGTTACTAACTCCTTAGTCACATTGAGCTCATTATGATGATGCGTTATCGAGTGGGCCCAGAACTACCTCTCCGTCACACGGAGTGACAAATCCCAGTCTCGATTCGTGCCAACCCAACAGACATTTTCGGAGATACCTGTAGTACACCTTTATAGTCACCGAGTTATGTTGTGACGTTTGATACACCCAAAGTACTCCTACGATATTCGGGAGTTGCACAATCTCATGGTCTAAGGAAATGATCTCTGTTGGAAAAGGCAGTGCCTAGGAGGCGCTTAGGCACGCTTAGGTGCTAGGCAATGGCCAAACGCCTCGCCTGGGGCATAAATGGAGGTCTAGGCAGGGCAAGCAAGGAATTGCCTACCCAAGCAAGAAATCATGCATCATATTGCACCTATATGCCAAACGCGTTATATTCCAATGCAATAGACGGTAATTAACTTATTTATATGCCCTAAAATAATATCAACACCCATATAATAATCACAAATACACGATGAGTAAAACCAATATTACTGCCTAGGCCACGCCTAGGATGCTTAGGCACCGCCTAGGCACTAGGCGAAGGCCAACCGCCTTGCTTATGCCTACCGCTTTTTCCAACCTTGGAAATGATACTTGACATTAGAAAAGCTCTAGCAAACGAACTACACGATCTTGTGCTATGCTTAGGATTGGGTCTTGTCCATCACATCATTCTCCCAATGATGTGATCCCGTTATCAACAACATTCAATGTCCATGGTCAGAAAACTACGACCATCTGTTGATCAACGAGCTAGTCAACTAGAGGCTTACTAGGGACATATTACAATATATGTATTCACACATGTATTACGGTTCCCGGTTAATACAATTATAGCATGAACAATAGACAATTATCATGAACAAGGAAATATAATAATAACCATTTTATTATTGCCTCTAGGGCATATTTCCAACAGTCTCTCACTTGCACTAGAGTCAATAATCTAGTTCACATCGCCATGTGATTAACACTCATAGTTTACATCGCCATGTGACTAACACCCAATGAGTTTACTAGAGTCAATAATCTAGTTCACATCTCCATGTGATTAACACCCAAGAGTTTACTAGAGTCAATAATCTAGTTCACATCACTATGTGATTAACACTCAATGAGTTCTAGGGTTTGATCATGTTATACTTATGAGAGAGGTTTTAGTCAACGGGTCTGCAACATTCAGATCCGTGTGTACTTTGCAAATCTCTATTTCATATTGTAGATGTTGCTACCATGCTCCACTTGGAGCTATTCCAAATGGTTGCTCCACTATACGTATCCGGTTTGCTACTCAGAGTCATCCGGATAGGTGTTAAAGCTTGCATCGACATAACCCCTTACGCCGAACTCTTTATCACCCCCATAACCGAGAAACATTTCCTTATTCCTAAGGACAATATTGACCGTTGTCCAATGATCCACTCCTGGATCACTCTTATACCACCTTTCCAGACACGTGGCAAGGCACATATCTGGTGCGGTACATAGCATGGCATATTGTATAGAGCCTATGGCTAAGGCATAGGGGACGACCTTCGTCCTTTCTCTTTCTTCTGCCGTGGTCGAGCATCAAGTCTTAACTTCACACCTCACAACTCGGGCAAGAACTCCTTCTTTGACTGATCCATCTTGAACTCCTTCAAGATCATGTCAAGGTACGTGCTCTGTGAAAGTCTTATCAGGCGTCTTGATCTATCTCTATAGATCTTGATACCCAATATGTAAGCAGTTTTACCCATGTCTTCCTTTGAAAAACTCCATTCAAACAACCCTTTATGCTTTCCAGAAAATTTACATCATTTCCGATCAATAATATGTCATCCACATATACTTATTAGAAATGTTGTAGTGCTCCCACTCACTTTTTTGTAAATACAAGTTTCTTGCAAACTTTGTATAAACCCAAAATCTTTGATCACCTCATCAAAGCGTATGATCCAACTCCGAGATGCTTGCTCCAGTCCATAGAAGGATCACTGAAGTTTGCATACCTTTAGCATCCTTAGGATTGACAAAACCTTCTGGTTGTATCACATACAACCTTTCCTCACAGAAATCGTCAAGGAAACTTTGTTTTGACATCCATCTGCTTGATTTCGCAAATGAAAATGCAGCAACTGTTAACATAATTCTAATAGACTTGAGCATCACTATGATTAAGAAAGTCTTATCACAGTCAACTCCTTGAACTTGTCGAAAATTCTTTGAGACAAGTCGGGCTTCATAAATGGTGACATTACCATCAGTGCATGTGTTCTTCTTAAAGATTCATTTATTCTTAATGGCTTGCCAATCATCGGGCAAGTCCACCAAAGTCCATACTTTGTTCTCATACATGGATCCTATCTCGAATTTCACGGCTCCTAGCCATTTTTTGGAATCCAGGCCCACCATCACTTCTCCATAGCTCATAGGTTCATCGTTGTCCAACAACATGCCCTTTAAGAAAGGGTTACTACTCGGAAGTTGTACGCACCCTTGTCGACCTACGAGGTTCGATAGTAACTTGATATGAAGCTCCATGATCGTCATCATTAGCTTTCTCTTCAACTGACGTAGGTGCCACAGAAACATCTTTCTGTGTTGCGTTGTTCTCTGGTTGAAGTGAAGGTTCAACAACCTCATCAAGTTCTATCTTCCTCCCACTCAATTCTTTCGATAGAAAACTCTTTCTCGAGAAAGGACCTGTTTATAGTGACAAACACCTTGCCTCAGATCTGAGATAGAAGGTATACCCAATCATCTTCTTTGGATATTCTATGAAGACACAATTGTCCGCTTTGGGTTCGAGCTTTTCTGGCGGAAGCCTATCGACATAGGCATCGCAGCCCCAGACCTTAAGAAACAACATGAGGTACATCCTGGATGAGCTAGCCGATGATGACATCCTATGGAAGCACACAGAATCCGGGCACTACTCCGCGACCTCCGCTTACAGGGCACAATTTTTGGGCTTGGTCCTCTCCCCCATGCACCAAATGGTTTGGAAGACTTGGGCCCCATCAAAAGTCAAGTTTTTTGCTTGGCTCGCGCTTCAGAATAGGATCTGGACTGCTGACAGATTGGGGAAGCGAGGATGGCCTAACTGTGGCCCTTGCCCCTTGTGCCGACGGATGAAGGAATGTGACCCTCATCTTTTCTTCAGAAGCCGCTCTACTCTCAGGCTTTGGAATCTGGCTATTCAGAAATTTCGCATCCATGACATGGACACGTCCGCATGGCACTTGTTCGACTCCGTTCAGGCTTGGTGGGCGAGCACATGCACCGCCGCCACCACCGACAAAACAACAAAGGCATCGATTACCATGCTAGTGCCATGGGTCATCTGGAACGAGCGCAACGCAAGAGTGTTCACGCAAAAGAGCGCACCCCCGCAAATCTTGCTCAACATCATTGTCGACGAGGCAAACATTTGGATCAAAGGGGCAAAGAAACTAGGGTCTTTTTTATTGCGAGAATAATTCTCATGCCGTAACATGGGTGTGTGTTGTAACAAACTCATTCTCCTCCTTATTTAATACTCCCTCCGTTCCTTAATATAGGGTGTATAGTTTTTGGCACGAAAATTAAAGAACGCACGTGGAGGAAAAATTTCCCAAATTTTGGGCGAGATTACACCTGACTAATTGACATGAGAAAATAGAGAAGCTTGCCTAATATAAAGAAATGTAATCAAATCCCTAAAAACATTATCCAGAGGAGTGGTGCAACGCAATACATCTTATATTTCGGATTTTTTCTCAAAAATCTATATACCTTATATCAAGGAACAGAGGGAGTATATGAGACAAAATCTTTTGCCTCCGTTTCAAAAAAAAAACTCTAAATACGGGTCCTGCTATATACTCCCTCCGTTCATAAATATAAGTCTTTTTATAGATTTCAATATGGACTACATATAGATGTATATAGACATATTTTAGAGTGTAGATGCACTCATTTTGCTCTATATGTTGTCCGTATTGGAATATCTAGAAAGACTTATATTTAGAAACGAAACTGCGATGGATTATTTCCAAAAAAAACTTGCTGCGATGGTTGTGGCCATTTCCTATTTTGCGCCTTCAACGCCTGTTACTAGTATCCCAACAACTTCACGCACGCCCTACCCCACCGAGAGGTCCTATTGGACGCTCGCGAGCGGCAAACAGCGGAGCATTCGCTGAAGAGCACGCAAAACGGGCCGGCCCATTTGTAGGCGCTGAATGTAAAAACTTACGAAAGTTAAGCAGATTCCTGGTCTCGAACTCCCTCCTGCACGCTACAAACTAGCGTTGTTAACCAGTCAAGCCAGCCACTCAAAATGGCCATAATGCAGCGCAAATTCTTAATTAATAGCTACAGAGGCGGACCAGTTTTTAAAAAGTTTCACTTGGGAGAATGTGAACAAATTTCCTTCAAAAAAGCCAATAATTTTTTACATGTGAAAAAATCAAAACTCGAACAACTTCTAAAATATGAATTTTGAAAAAAGTGAACAAAAACTGAAAACATGAACAACCTTTTTTATATAGGCTGATTTTTTTTAAATATACATTGAACGTTTTTGTAATATACGCTGAACAATTTGTAAAACACACTGAACATTTCTGTGATATACACTGAACAAGTTTTCCAAATACACAATGAACATTTCGTAGTATGCGTTGAACAAATTCTTGATATACGATGAACAAGTTTAAAATACAAGGTGAATAATTTCTTAATATACGATGAACATTTTTTTAATAATATAAGATGAATACTTTTTAATATATGATGAACATCTTTTAATACATGGTAGACCTTTTATATACTAAAGAATGTAAAACAGAGAAAAGAAACAGTAAAAAAGAAAAGAAAAGAAAGGAACAAGCAGAGAAAAATAAAAAGAAGAAAAAGTCAAAAATAGAATAAAACCTAGTAAAAACAAAACAGAAAAAACTGGTCCAGGAAACCTTCTCGAAAGTTCCCAAAACCAGCCAGGAACCTTCACGAACGTTCCCAAGATCCCGCAACGAAGAAATAGAAACGAGAAGAAACAGGTGGGAAGCTGAATCGTGGGCCGGCCCAAGTGGAAGCGACAAGTCTTGCTCTTCAGCGAAGCTACGAAGATTTGACGCTAACGAGCGTCATATATGAATGAATTACCCCCCCCCCCCCCCCACACACACACCCCTCAAAAAAAAAACTTCACGCACGCCCCTGTTCGTAGCTGCACTCAGCCCATTTAGATTCTTCTTTTCTCTTTCCCACTGTACGCGCCTCTTTACCGTATGTTCGGTCAATCTATGTAATTTTGTTTCTCAACGGTTTTAGGAACCTTCTAAAATGTGACACCGGTTTTATCTTGGAAGATTTTCTCATGGTTTTTCAGGACATCTTAGTTTTTCCTTTTTCTTTTTCATTTTTCACTTTCTTTTTCAAATTCATGACCTTTTTCCACAATCATCAACTTTTTAAAGCTTCACGAACTTTTCCTAAATTCATGAATATTTTTTCAAGTTGTGACTTTTTATAAAATTTGCAAGCATTTCTTAAAATTATTGAAGATGTTCAAATCCGTAACGTTTTTCTATTTCATGAAATTTACAAAATTCGGACACAAAAATCAAACTCGTGAACTTTTTTTGAAGTTAATGTACTATTTAAAAATATGTGCACATTTTATCCATGAAATTTCTTAATTTCATGAAAGTTTTTCGAATTCATGAACTCTTTCAAATCCATGACCTTTTGATTTAAGCTCGTGTTTTTTTTAGTTTCGAAGAAAAAGCATGTCATGAAATTATATGAAAATTGCAAAAAAAACAAAAAATTTAATTTTGCAATTATTTGATTTTTAAATTTGTGAACTTTTTAAAATCCTTGAACATTTTTAAAATTCGTGATTTTTTTCCAATTCATGAATTTTCCATTGGATTTGCATATTTTCAAAAAATGGATGGACTTTTTCCAATCTATGAACGTTCTTTTGAATTCCTGAACTTTTTCAAATCCGCAAACATTTTTAAAATCCATATTTTTTTTAATTGATGAACATTCTTCGGTTTCATGGACTTTTTCATATTCTTGAAGTTATTTCAAATTCATAATCTTTTTTGAGCAACCAAACATTTTTATATTGTACAAAATGTTTTCTTGAGAGAAGTCAAATCATGCCCAGCCAATCAGGAGTGCCGCTACAATGTCATCGATCGAGAACAAAGTTCCCTCCGCGAACCAGTGAAAAGCATCCAGATTCCGTCTTTCCTCCACGTAACTGCACCTTGTTATTTTGAACGAAACATATCTGCAGCCAGGCGACCAAATCCTACCACAACCAGCGAAGCACTGGTTGTCTCCCTGGCGCTTAAGGCACTGCAGGGTCGTAGCTACGTGCCGCCGCCAAATCCTATGGGCGCCTTAAGCACCGAATACAGCCTATTTGGTACAAGGCGCACACCCCCTGTACAAAAAACTAACCAACTGGATCACATCACCGAATGTGCTAGTATCCTTTTTTTTTAATCTTTATAAGATGCAAAAACGCAGCCGTTTTGATGTTTGCTTTCCTTTTCCTTTTTCTTTTTTTTTTCTATCTTGTTTTTTTTTTCTTTTTCCTTAAATGCGTGAAAAATTTCACATACAATGAAATTACTGCCAAACTGATGAACTTGTTTTTAAATTAGATGAACTTTTCCAAAACTGGTGAACTTTTTTCATATTTGATGAACTTTTTTCAAAATCAAAGAACATTTTATTCAAATCAATGATTTTTTTTCAAATTCGATGATTTTTTTCCAACACTCGATGAACTTTTTTCAAAATTGATGACCTTTTTTCAAACTCGGTGAACTTTTTTCTAAATCCAATGAACTTTTTTCGAATTCAATGAACTTTTTTCAAATTTTGATGAACTTTTTTCAAGGTCGATGAACTTTTTTCGAACTCGATGAAACTCAATGTTCGATGACCTTTTTTCAAATTCCGATGAACTTTTTTCAAATTCAATGACCTTTCACCAAATTTTGATCAACTTTTTTCAAATTTGATGAACTTTTTTTAACTCGGCGATTTTTTTTAATTTGATGATTTTTTTCTAAGAACGAGAGACATACTGTAGCAAACCGGTTTTTTTTCCTAAAAAAAGTCTATACTGTAGGAGTTTTAGAATGAAGAAAAAAAATGGTCGAGCGGGAGCCAGCGATCGATCGGGCAGCGAGCGGCGGCACCCAGCGATCGAGCGAGCGGGGGCACCCAGCGAGCGCTGCTGAGCCAGGCCCATGCTAGCGACTCACAGCGGGCGCTGGAATCGCCAACGGGCGCTGAAGGCACCAAGGACGAGGTCTCTGTGCCACCCGCTGCCCTTAGGAACGGCCCACTGTAAAGAGCCGGAACTGGGTCGGCCCAGTAACCAATTATCGCAATGTTTTGTTGTCAAGATGATGTCATGCGTGTTTTTCGTTTATTCTTCAAATTGCTTTTTTCTATTTTTTTGTATTACAATATATATTACTCATATTTTACATAATTTTTAAAAATGTTAGTCTTGCATATAAAATGTTAGGCATGCATATAAAAATGTTTCTGTGGTATACCAAAAAGAAAACAATGTGAATGTACAAAGTACAAAATGTTAATCATGTATACTAAAAATGTTAATCATAAGTACGAATAATTTTCTTGACAGTTATAAATGTTTATACAAATATTAAAAATGTTCATGTAATTCAAGTAAAGATTTGAACACTCAAAAATAATTTATGTCATAGTTAAAAAGAACTTAACAACTTAACACAAAGTGTTCGTAATTTTTTAACAAAAGAGCGTACAATGTACAAAAAAATGTTTGCATAGTTTGGAAAACTTTTTGTCATACATAAAATGGTTTAACTTATATTTAAAAATATTTAACACTAACACGTATGTGAAAACTATATTCAATTTTTTTGACATAAAATGTTAAACATGTATTTAAAAACTATTAAACATGTGTAAAAAATACATTACATGAATACAAAAAAATGTACAATAAGTATGAAAAGTAGATTTGTGTTGAAAAAACAAAAACCAGAAAACCGCCAAAGAAACAAAAAAGAAAAGAGAAGATAACAAAATCAAGAAGAAAACTAAGAAAACCATAGTATAAAGAAGAAGAAAAAAACGAAGAAAACCATTGAAAAAATAAAGAAAATCGAAAGCATAACGAAGACAAAGAATATCAACCAGAAAATAAAGAAAACCAGGGAAAAACAAACAGAAAACAAGAAAAGGGAATGAAAACCAGACTGAACCAACCGAACGCAGCAACCCGATGGAGTGAGCGAAGGCATATACTACCCCTATAAAAGAAAGAGAGGGGCAGATCCAAACAATCTGCACCGTACCTTTCTCAGATTTAACGTCCCAGATTCATTCCATATTTAACACCAAGCCACTAACCACGTCTTACCGCTAAACATGAGGATTTAAATGAAAAAAAACGTCCCGATTCCCTCACCCACGAGGCCACGACCCTCCCGACGCCCGCTCCCCTGGCTCTTCGCAGCCTCACCCCTGCACCCCCAACCGCCCCGCCTCGCCGCGCACTGCCGCCCCTGTGCCCCGCCTCCGCAGCCGCCCCGCGCACCTCCCCGCGCACCGTCCCGTGCCGCCGCCCCTCTCCCCGCCTCCTCTGCCGCCGGCCCGCGCGCCTGGCGAGGGCGCTTCGGCCGGCCGACGGGGCGAGGGCGAACGGCGAACATGGAACAATGACACGCGCGGAACGGGCGCTGGCCAGCGTGTCCGGCCGGACCTGAGACCGTGGCGCGCACTGCCCAACGTGGAACACCTGTCTCTTCCTGGCCGTCGGTGACCTCTCGGTTGCCACCTCCGGCCTTATCTCCTACGGAACAAGCTACTCCATCCATCGGTATCTAGCCACCACCTCATCTCTTTCCCTCTCAATTCATTCTTCTGTTGTTTGTTTTTCAACTGTAGCAAAATTCATTGCACCCTGCTTGTGATTACCTTCATCATCGTCACTAATTTTGAAAGTTTTCAATACTAACAACTTCAACAGTACGTACAATTACTTTCTTCCTTTATTCTGTCAACGTCTAATTTTATAGAGCTCTACATATACAAGACTGACCACACATTACCCCGTTTCCCCTTGAAAGACCATTGAGGAAGAATGGTACTGTAGCGAGGATTTCATGAGCATATATTCTGCCCTGCCTAGAAGATCTTCACAACTCTCTATGCCCTTCTATATATGTTCAACATTTCTAAGTTTATATCCGCATATGACTAAGAAAGGAATGGATGTACCAACATTTCGAGTGCATTATTGTTCCATTTAGATTCCAGTGGAGTTTCTTAAATATATCGTAGATCTATTTTTTACACACAGGTTGCAAGATCTGAGGAATTTGATTGGAGTGCTTCACATGGTGGCCCTTTGATTTCTCCAACTCTGGCATAATTGCATTGGAATTATTTCTGATTAAGTATTAGCTCTTGGATTACTCCTATGGTAACGTCTCTTAATCCGGATTGCACACACTGATTCTACATTTCCCCTGATTTTCTTTAACCAATTCTACATTTCCAGCCTCAAGGTGGATTATGATAATTTACTGTTTTATCTTTGTACTGGGAAGGTTTACATTGAAGTTATTCCTGCGTCGAAGATTCCATACAAATCTGAAGAGCTGTAAATTGTTATGGTATTCACATTGCTGCTGCTGCTGAATGTGTTGTGCTTCTCACCACTCATGTTCATTCTTGTGTTATGCCCATAAGGAAATATAAGGTGCTGAACTAGTCTTTTTGGTGCATGGCTGGTCGTTTTGGTGTTTCTAGGAATGCCTCTGCGGCAACACACAGGTGACTGATTTCAGCGACAATTCTTCTATGAAGTGTGTGGTTCACTCCACCTATTACAAATGTTCGAAACCTAAAAGTAGGTTTGCTCTCTTCTATACATGTATGTGTGCATGATTTGTAGTAAAATGTAGTCAAAGTTTGTGATAACTCAAGAAACAAAAACATGTAGTACATGGATTTTGTCTGGTGTGAGAACAAGTCATAAATTTAGTGCCATTTCTGTAGGAAAGAAAAAGACAGCCATTTCTATTTTTCTGTTTTTTACAGCATATAATGTTACATTTGTGTATAAACCAATCTAGGGAAATTTGATTGTCGCTTTGGCTCCTTTATACTTTTGCTTAGATTTTTAGTAGTTTAGAGAGCAAGTAGTATGATGGTCGACACTACCTGTTCGACAGAATGTCAGCGTGCAGTGCTTTATACCGTTTTGTTCCAAAATTGTAGCATGAGGTGTTATCTTTTATAGGTCTTCGCAAACTCTTAGAAAGGCAAGATATAACTTCAGTTTTCTTTGGTGTTCACCAATGTGTTATAGCGCAGCACCACTCCAAGATGACGAACTATGTTTTTCTGAACGTACCTTGTGAGGTAAAATGGGTTATCTGGCTTTGTAATGTTGTTTCTTGACGTTCTTGGGATTCTGATTTGAAATATTTCCCCCCTTTCATTCCAGTTGTTCAAGTAACATATATCATGCTCGTGCGAGGCTACATGCTCACATGATGGAAGCAATTCATAGCAAGTAAAATTTGCTCTTGTTGTTTCAGAATTACACTTATGCATACTCAATATTGAGTGTTGTGATGATGGTAAGAAGTGTGATACAGAGAACTTGCAAAGGTGCAAAAAAAGAACAAGGAGCCCATGGCTAATGCTTGCACTCACATTTTTCTCACAGGTTTTCACTCCATACTTGGATATGCTCTACCATTGTTTGCTTGATTAGTATTTTCTTAGTAAAGAACAAAATAATGTTATTTTCTGGTCACCTACAATAAAAATTATTTCTTTTACCTGCATTATCATTTCTTGTTCTTCTCTCTTTAACACAAATATGCAAAGATGGAAGATAAACACATGATCTACTCTACTGACTACAGATCGTCCTTTCTCGATCAACAGGCTGGTACGAGATGTTAAAATGGGTTCCTATTTGTCTACCATTATTCTTCTATATCAAAAGTGTCAATTCCATCGATTTCTTGCTTGTATGTTGTAACGCCCTCGATGCGGCTATATCTCCCACGTGTCGAAGCACGACTTAGAGGCATAACCGCATTGAAAGCAATGTCGCAAGTGAGGTAATCTTCACACAACCCATGTAATACATAAGGGAAAGAAATACATAGTTGGCTTACAATCGCCACTTCACACAATTACATGAATAAAGCATTACAACATTCAAATACAAACAAGGTCCGACTACGGAACCAAAATAAAAGAAGAACCCCAAATGCGACAAGGTCCCCGATCGACCCCAACTGGGCTCCACTACTGATCAACTGAAACGAAACAACACAAAGGATAAGATCTTCATCGAGCTCCTCCTGAGCTCAGTTGCGTCGCCGTCACGGTTCAACGGCACCTGCAAGCTGGTTTTGGAAGTATCTGTGAGTCACGGGGACTCAGCAATCTCACACCCTCGCGATCAAGACTATTTAAGCTTATGGGTAAGGTAAAAGGTATGAGGTGGAGCTGCAGCATGCGACTAGCATATATGATGGCTAACATACGCAAATGAGAGCGAGAAGAGAAGGCAAGCACGGTCGAGAAACTATGATCAAGAAGTGATCCTAGAACAACCTATGTCAAGCATAACTCCAACACCGTGTTCACTTCCCGGACTCCGCCAGAAAGAGACCATCACGGTAACACACGCGGTTGATGTATTTTAATTAAGGTCAACTTCAGGTTTTCTACAACCGGACGTTAACAAATTCCCATCTGCCCATAACCGCGGGCACGGCTTTCGAAAGTTCAAATCCCTGCAGGGGAGTCCCAACTTAGCCCATGACAAGCTCTCACGGTCAACGAAGGATATACCTTCTCCTGAGACATTCCGATCAGACTCGGTATCCCGGTTCTACAAGACATTTCGACAAGTTAAAACAAATCCAGCAACACCGCCCGAATATGCCGACAAATCCCGATAGGAGCTGCACATATCTCGTTCTCAGGGCACACTCAGATGAGACTAGCTACGAGTAAAAGCAAACCTCAAGTTGCCCCGAGGTGGCTCCGCAGGCAGCTCGGTTCGGACCAACACTCAGAGGAGCACTGGCCCGGGGGAGGGGGGGGGGTTAAAATAAAGATGACCCTTGAGTCTGCAGAACCCAAGGGAAGGTGGTAGGTTGTTAGTGCAAATGGTAAAACCAAGGTTGGGCATTGCTGGTGGAGTTTTATTCAAGGCGAACTATCAAGGGGTTCCCATTATTACCCAACGGCGTAAGGAACGCAAAATCCGGGAACATAACACCGATATGACGGAAACTAGGGCGGCAAGAGTGAAACAAAACACCAGGCATAAGGCCGAGCCTTCCACCCTTTACTAAGTGTATAGATGCATTAATTAAATAAGATATATTGTGATATCCCAATAAGTAAACATGTTCCAACAAGGAACAACATCTCCATGTTCCAACAAGGAACAAACTTCAATTTTCACCTGCAACTAACAACGCTATAAGAGGGGCTGAGTAAAGCGGTAACATAGCCAAACAACGGTTTGCTAGGACAAGGTGGGTTAGAGGCTTGGTTCACAATATGGGAGGCATGATAAGCAAGTGGTAAGTATCGCAGCATAGGCATAGCAAAAGAGCGAGCATCTAGCAAGCAAAGATAGAAGTGATTTCGAGGGTATGGTCATCTTGCCTGAAATCCCGCAAAGAAGAAGTACGAGTCCATGAAGAAGACAAACGGACGTAGACGAACGGGTCCTCACAAATGCGACGTTATCGGAACCAACCCGAAGAAGCAACACCGGAAAGGAGCAAACAACATAGTAAACAACCACCACATAAGCATGGCATGATGCGCAAACAAGTATGATTCATGTCCGGTTTAATGAAGCATGGCATGGCAAAAGTGCACAAGCAATCCTACAAATTAAGTGGAGATCAATATGCAACGAGTTGCCTATTGACGAAACACCACAACAAGTTATTTAGTTTGATCTCGTTTATGTGCCCAACAATATTAAATGTTGGTTAACATGGCAAGAGGTGGAGCATGATGAAACTATCTAACCTAGGTAAGTTTAAATGAGGCCGGAACAACAAAACAACAAGTCCGGAAACTCCTCATATGCATATATTAGGTTTGGTACTGTTCTGACCTAAACATAATTTTAGAGTTAATAAACATGCAAAACAAGTACACCATGTTAAACTAGACATTTTTCTACCCAATTTACATATAAAGTTTATTAAATTCGGAGTTACGGTTATTTAGTTATGAAATAAATCATTTTAGCATGGCATAGGAGCAAATCTATACAAACAGCAATTTAAACATTTTAAACATGGGTGAAAGTGACATATTATGAAACTACACAAAATTCTAAGCAACTTTCATATATAAATTGTTTTAATCCGATGCACAGTCATTAGGTTATTATATGCATGAAGTCCAAGGGTTTTTCTGCAAAACTGTAAAACATTGGAAAAACACAAAATCGCAGCAGGAAAAAAATAAGTCACGGGCCGAAACTGGGCTGCCCAATAGTGCAGGGGGGCTCGGGTGCTGCTCACCACGAGCTTCGGCCCGGTCCAGTGGTGAGGTGAGGCCAGCAGTGGGGGCGCAGCTGGGCCTCGGGCGCTGGCAGGCCGGCCACTCGGGCGCTGGATGGATCTGGCGATCGATCAGGTCAGCGAGGCAGGGCGGGTCAACGCGAGGCGATGCTGGAGCTGGGCTACGCGCGAGGCAGAGGAGGGGTCGACGCAGACGAGAGCTCGAGCAGAACTTGGCGCTGATCGTCGTCCTTGCATGCTTGCCCCACAGAAACAGGGGATGGCGTCGAGCTGGCTTGGCGGTGTCAGGCTTGAGGAGGCCGAGGTCAACGAGCGAGGGCTCGTCTCCCTCGCAGAGAGACGAGGTCGGCAGTGGCTTTGCTGGAACGGGGGAACGACGGAGGCGCGGGAACGGCGAGACTCCGTCGCGGCAGGGAGCTCGGCGGACTGGGTCGAGCTGGAGGAGCTCGGGGCCTCAGGTGCGGGAGCAGAGGGGGCCGAGGCGCCATGGCAGGGGAACGGCAGCAGCGGCGGGATACTTGGCGGCATCCATGGCCGGCGGCGCTGTACGGTTCCTCCAGAGACACGATAGAGAGAGGGAGCACGCGGTGAGAGAGAGAGGAGAGAAGGGCGAAGAAAGGAGAGGCAGGGGCGCAGGGGAGCTGCTGGACCGGCGACTGGACTCGGGCAAGTCGCCCCTGGATCGGGACGAGGAGGTTGCGGCCTCAGGTGCAGATGGCGAGCTTCTGCGGTGGCGCTGGTTCGCTGTGAGAAAAAGGAACAAGATGTGGGGGATGGTCAGAGAGGAGCAGCGTGATGGGAAAAAGGAAGGAGAAGGCGCGGAGGAACGGCGACGCGAACTGGGCATCTCACCGGCCCGGCATGAACGGGAAGCTGGAGACGAGGGAGCGGCGCAAGTTGGTCGAAGGCGGTGGCTTCAGGGCAGGGGAGCTCAAGCTCCTTCTGCTGGGCCTCGGCGCAAGGGGACATGAGGCTGGATCTGGCGCGGCTTGGTTGGATCAAATGGAAGGCGGAGGAGATTGGCTTGTGCTGAAAATGAGGGGGATTTGGGAGGGGATGGATTTGGATCGAGACGAGATCCCAATGTGGGGGAGGAGTGGCGGCGGGGAGGGACAATCCTCCTAGGTTTTAGGGTTAGGCTAGATTTGGTAGGTGGTGGTCTATTAATATAAGGAAAAGAGGGAGTTTGGATCCTCCGATCGAAATCGGACAGTTCAGAAAGAATAGGCTAGGGAGTCTAAATAATAAAATGGTGATATTTTGTAGACGTTAGGGGATGATCCGGACACAACGGTAGAGACAGCCCGGGTCGGGTCCGGGACAATTTTCGGACGCGCGCGAGGAGGGCCGCGGGCTGACGAGAGAGGTTAGGTTGGACCTGGCGGTAGGTACTGGGCTATGTAGACGGTCTCGAGCTGAGAGAAGAGAAGAGAGGGAGGCCCGGCGACTATTTCCGGAGACCGAAAATGTCTGACGTTAGACCGACTATAATGTCGCTATAGTTATCCGTTGGGCTATCAAACGAACTCCGAATGCGATGAAACTTGGCAGGCGGCCTACCTACAACATAACAACACCACATGCCAACTTTCAACCCATTCCGAGAACATTTCCCGGCCACTTATGAAATAATATCCCGGACATGCCGCGGGCGCGCGCAAGTGTGTCTGGGCTCAGAACGGACAACGGACGAAATGAGGAGACCGGGACGAATGCAAGTTTTGAAAACATGATTATGCAATGCGGAAGATGACATGGCAAGATGCGACACGCAAGCAAATGACATGACAACGACAGCGAATAACTGGAAGACACCTGGCACAGCGGTCTCGGGGTGTTACAACACTCCACCACTACGAGAGGATCTCGTCCCGAGATCTAGAATGGCACCGGAGAGAAAACGGAAGAGGAAGAGAAAAGGTAAAACTAAGTTGCTCCGTTGACAAACGAGTGAAACCAAAGAACCTTGAAAAGGTTAAGCCAAATTGAAATAAAGAATACAACTAAGATGAATAAAGTTGAAAACCTCTGTTAAGAAAGTGGAAAAAGAAAGAACTGATACGGGTAGCACTTCGGTTGAAAAGGGATGAAGCGTTGATAAAATGAAAGAGCTTGAGCAAAAGGGACACAACACTCCGGTTAAAAGGATAAGCATGACAAGGACAAGGTCCTGACAAGAACAAAAAGAAGGGTTGAAGATAGCAACATCACAATGCCTCCGGAACAAAAGTAAGAATGGAATGGAGTGAACGAAGGGAAACACGATCTTGAGGGAGCACGCTGACACCAAAATCTAGAACGGAATTGTTGGAAAACCAACAACGAAAAGGATAAACTTGATATGGTCTTATGGAATACATCTCAGATTATGAGGTGACAACCTGCCACTCACGGGAAGAAGAATTGAATTGATATGGACGAGACAAGAAAGTATTTCCCCGGGAGGATAAAGAAGAACTTGGGTCACTTATGAGCACCATAGATAGCAACAATCCTTAGGGAAGGCTTTTGGTGAAATATAACCCAAGATAATTCCAACGAAGAGGTTGATGGATTTAAAATATCTCATACTTGATAACTTGTGAATCATGAAAACATGAACTCAAATTATCAAGAATGACATAATACCACCCCAATGATATGGAAGAAAGAATTGCACTCCGGATTGCAAGATGAAGAAAGCTTGAGCTCCTTTGAAAAGGATCTCAATGAACACTTGAAGAAGGAATTATTTCTTTGATGAACCATCATGTAGCACCTTGATGAAGTACTCCGGTAAACAAAAGGATGACGAAAAGAAAGGGAAGTTGAAAACACAAGGTGAATCCTTGCAATTATTTGATGGATCTTTGGAATGATAATTGAAATAACTTTGAGCTCCGGAAAATAAAGATGGACAACTTGAATCGAGAATTTGATGAACCCCCGGAATAAGGAATTAATCACTTGGATGAAAGAAGAATAAGAATTACATTATACTTATCCTTCACCAATTTAGATTGATGACAAGCAACGGATTTGACATACTACTTATCCTCGTAGAAAGATTAAGATAGATATAGCGCAAACTTGAGAAAGTCTTCAACGATCCACCAGTAGAATTTGAAAAGCACAAATGCATAGATATGATACACGCAGGAAGAAAACTCTTGAACGAACCACCGTAAGAATTGCAAAGAGCGTATAAAACATGAAGACACACCGGGAAGAATTAGCAATTAAACAAAAATGCTTGAGAGAATTTAGATCCATGAGAACAAAAGATTATGAGCTGATTAGAGAATCCTTGATTTAGACACCGGTATGATTTAGAGTATGAGAGCTGAAAGCTGGAATGAATGAATCTTAGATGATGGGCTTCGGATAATCAAATAGAAAAGACTCTTGAATTGCTCCGGAAGGATGAAAAGAATTTCCACAATCTTTATGAGAGGATGGCCTTGGACTAGAACCACGAATCTATGAGAGAACGGACAAGATATGGAGGTAAAACTCTTCTTCGGTCTTCAAATGATGAGCAAGACGACGAGAAACACCACCATGAATTGTTTAGACACTCCGGAATGAAGAATAGAAAAGGTTGAGACAATGATGAAAATAATTTGAAAGATCTTGAAGAAATATGTATGACTGATGACAATTCATTCTTACGTCAAACTTTAGAAGATTTGAGAATAACTCCGGAAAGATTAGAAGAGTCAGGTAAGATCCTGGGAAAATGACCTGTGGGTTAGGGCCCACTCAAGAGAAACACCGTTGGAATGATTTAAGAGAGAGATTGCACCGGTTGAATTAAAATGGCTTGAATGAGATACCCATCTCGAAAGAGCTTGAACGAATGCAGAGTGGAAACACGAATCTTCGAGATATCTTTAGCACTCCGGAATAATAAATAGCGAGAAGTGGAATGATAATGAGGTGCACCGGCATGAGAAAGCATTGAAACGAGGAAAAAGGTATGATCAACAAAACTTGACTTGAATCCACCGGAGAAAGAAAAAGAATGAAAAGTGACGAACTAATAGAACATCTTCATGGAAACCACCGGGTAAGAACATTGACGGAAAAAGGAATGGAGAGATTTCACAAGAATAAAAGGATACTTGATTAATACATCGGATTCCTTGAAGAAAAAGGGTGGGAGGGCGGGAAAAGTAGAGGCAGCTTGGGACGAATGGAACAAACACCATTGAGAAGAACTGATACTTGATCTTGCTGATGTTGAAATGATCGGATCCACTTGAAGAGAAGCACACCGGTTAAAAAGGATTGACATGACAAACTCGATGATCGAGAAGGATTAGTGTTCACATCGGGGTATGAGAACACCTCTTATGAAAAGGTATGGAATCAATATTTTACTTCGAAGCAACTCAAATACCACAACTCAAAACAAAACAAAGGATTGGCTTGCAGAATAAGCCAGAACAAACATATGATAGAGATTTCGTTCGAAGTTTTCGTGGTGGGGCCTACACGGGCTCGATCGTACATCACCATCATGTACAAGGCAATGCACATGACATACGAAGCATCCCCGAGTCGGCATAGCCAAGGACTCTTTAAGACACAATGAGATCACTGTAAAACCAACCATGAATAGGCGGACCACTAGACGTCGAACCCAAATTTCATATCATACATCTGTCAGAAAGATATTCTAAGAGCTACTTGAATTCCCACTTATAAACTTCCAAAATTTTCTGGTTATGCAATCAGGTGTTGGGGATACGGGGGAAGCATAAAATCTTACCCAAAACTAGCAAATCCTACATCCAGCTGTATCCATCCTTCAACACATAACCAAGAAACCTTCAGAAATCATCTACCTCAACCTTCAAAAAGCATCTGTTATACGAGTTATGGCAATACTCCCGAACTCACGCCCCAGTACTGGGTGGCGTCGAGGTTATCTCACCAACAACTGCATAAAAGAGATTTTTGATGTCGGCGAACTAAACTCAGGTATTCCAGAACTGCAACGATAAAATTGTGACGACAACACCTCGGAGCTCAACTCCCTGGGACACTGCCACAACCCCTAAATGACAGGAGGCACCTAGAACAATGTTCTCGTCACAAAACCATCGGAACGATTCCAAGATACCTGCGTGATCCTAAATTTTTTTAGTGAAATTTGAGAAGAGAAGAGTCAAAACTCTATGTCAGGATGCCTTACCAGAGCGATGAAGGGACTGGGGAGTAAAAAGAATTCCTAAACTCTCCGATATATAATTCCTAAATGACTCAAAACATTTTTCTAGACTCAACAACGACTGCTAGTTCAATCAATCAGTGGGGGCTCCTAAGGTCAGGGAAGGCTCTGATACCAACTTATAACGCCCTCGATGCGGCTATATCTCCCACATGTCGAAGCACGACTTAGAGGCATAACCGCATTAAAAGCAATGTCGCAAGTGAGGTAATCTTCACACAACCCATGTAATACATAAGGGAAAGAGATACATAGTTGGCTTACAATCGCCACTTCACACAATTACATGAATAAAGCATTACAACATCCAAATACAAATAAGGTCCGACTATGGAACCAAAATAAAAGAAGAACCCCAAATGCGACAAGGTCCCCGATCGACCCCAACTGGGCTCCACTACTGATCGACTGAAACGAATCAACACAAAGGACAAGATCTTCATCGAGCTCCTCCTGAGCTCAGTTGCGTCACCGGCACGGTTCAACGACACCTGCAAGCTGGTTTTGGAAGTATCTGTGAGTCACGGGGACTCAGCAATCTCACACTCTCGTGATCAAGACTATTTAAGCTTATGGGTAAGGTAAAAGGTATGAGGTGGAGCTGCAGCATGCGACTAGCATATATGGTGGCTAACATACGCAAATGAGAGCGAGAAGAGAAGGCAAGCATGGTCGAGAAACTATGATCAAGAAGTGATCCTAGAACAACCTATGTCAAGCATAACTCCAACACCGTGTTCACTTCCTGGACTCCGCCGGAAAGAGACCATCACGGTAACACAGGCGGTTGATGTATTTTAATTAAGGTCAACTTCAGGTTTTGTGCAACCGGATGTTAACAAATTTCCATCTGCCCATAACCGCGGGCACGACTTTAGAAAGTTCAAATCCCTGCAGGGGAGTCCCAACTTAGCCCATGACAAGCTCTCACGGTCAACGAAGGATATACCTTCTCCCGAGACATTCGGATCAGACTCGGTATCCCGGTTCTACAAGACATTTCGACAAGTTAAAACAAATCCAGCAACACCGCCCGAATGTGCCGACAAATCCCGATAGGAGCTGCACATATCTCGTTCTCAGGGCACACTCATATGAGACTAGCTACGAGTAAAAGCAAACCTCAAGTTGCCCCGAGGTTGCCCCGCAGGCAGCTCGGTTCGGACCAACACTCAGAGGAGCACTGGCCGGGGGGGAGGGTTAAAATAAAGATGATCCTTGAGTCTGCAGAACCCAAGGGAAGGTGGTAGGTTGTTAGTGCAAATGGTAAAACCAAGGTTGGGCATTGCTGGAGGAGTTTTATTCAAGGCGAACTATCAAGGGGTTCCCATTATTACCCAACCGCGTAAGAAACGCAAAATCCGGGAACATAACACTGATATGACGGAAACTAGGGCGGCAAGAGTGGAACAAAACACCAGGCATAAGGCTGAGCCTTCCACCCTTTACTAAGTGTATAGATGCATTAATTAAATAAGATATATTGTGATATCCCAACAAGTAAACATGTTCCAACAAGGAACAACATCTCCATGTTCCAACAAGGAACAAACTTCAATTTTCACCTGCAACTAACAACACTATAAGAGGGGCTGAGCAAAGCGGTCACATAGCCAAACAACGGTTTGCTAGGACAAGGTGGGTTAGAGGCTTGGTTCACAATATGGGAGGCATGATAAGCAAGTGGTAGGTATCGCAGCATAGGCATAGCAAAAGAGCGAGCATCTAGCAAGCAAAGATATAAGTGATTTCGAGGGTATGGTCATCTTGCCTGAAATCCCGCAAAGAAGAAGAACGAGTCCATGAAGAAGACAAACGGACATAGACGAACGGGTCCTCACAAACGCGACGTTATCGGAACCAATCCGAAGAAGCAACACCAAAAAGGAGCAAACAACATAGTAAACAACCACCACATAAGCATGGCATGATGCGCAAACAAGTATGATGCATGTCCGGTTTAATGAAGCATGGCATGGCAAAAGTGCACAAGCAATCCTACAAATTAAGTGGAGATCAATATGCAACGAGTTGCCTATTAACGAAACACCACAACAAGTTATTTAGTTCGATCTCGTTTATGTACCCAACAATATTAAATGTTGATTAACATGGCAATAGGTGGAGCATGATGAAACTATCTAACCTAGGCAAGTTTAAATGAGGCCGGAACAACAAAACAACAAGTCCGGAAACTCCTCATATGCATATATTAGGTTTGGTACTGTTCTTCCCTAAACATAATTTTAGAGTTAATAAACATGCAAAACAAGTACACCATGTTAAACTAGACATTTTTCTACCCCATTTACATATAAAGTTTATTAAATTCGGAGTTACGGTTATTTAGTTATAAAATAAATCATTTTAGCATGGCATAGGAGCAAATCTACAAAAACAGCAATTTAAACATTTTAAACATGGGTGAAAGTGACATATTATGAAACTACACAAAATTCTAAGCAACTTTCATATATAAATTGTTTTAATCCGATGCACGGTTATTAGGTTATTATATGCATGAAGTCCAAGGGTTTTTCTGCAAAACTATAAAACGTTGGAAAAACACAAAATCGCAGCAGGAAAAAAATAAGTCACGGGCCGAAACTGGGCAGCCCAATAGTGCAGGGGGGCTGAGGTGCTGCTCACCACGGGCTTCGGCCCGGTCCAGTGGTGAGGTGAGGCCAGCAGTGGGGGCGCAGCTGGGCCTCGGGCGCTGGCAGGCCGGCCACTCGGGCGCTGGATGGATCTGGCGATCGATCGGGTCAGCGAGGCAGGGCGGGTCAACGCGAGGCGCTGCTGGAGCTGGGCTACGCGCAAGGCAGAGGAGGGGTCGACACAGACGAGAGCTCGAGCAGAACTTGGCGCTGGTCGTCGTCCTTGCGTGCTTGCCCGACAGAAACAGGGGACGACACCGAGCTGGCTTGGTGGCGGCGGGCTTGAGGAGGCTGAGGTCAACGAGCGAGGGCTCGTCTCCCTCACAGAGAGACGAGGTCGGCAGCGGCTGCGCTGGAATGGGGGAACGACGGAGGCGCGGGAACGGCGAGACTCCGGCGCGGCACGGAGCTCGGCGGACTGGGTCCAGCTGGAGGAGCTCGGGGCCTCAGGTGCGGGAGCAGAGGCGGCCGAGGCGCCATGGCAGGGGAACGACAGCAGCGGTGGGGAAACTTGGCGGCATCCATGGCCGGCGGCGCTGTACGGTTCCTGCAGAGACACGATAGAGAGAGGGAGCATGCGGTGAGAAAGAGAGAGGAGAGAAGGGCGAGGAAACGAGAGGCAGGGGCGCAGGGGAGCTGCTGGACCGGCGACTAGACTCCGGCGAGTCGCCCCTGGATCGGGACGAGGAGGTTGCGGCCTCGGGTGCAGATGGCGAGCTTCTGCGGTGGCGCTGGTTCGCTGTGAGAAAAAGGAACAAGACGAGGGGGTGGTTAGAGAGGAGCAGCGTGATGGGAAAAAGGAAGGAGAAGGCGCAGAGGAACGGCGACGCGACCTGGGCATCTCACCGGCCCGGCATGAAAGGGAAGCTGGAGACGAGGGAGCGGCGCGGGTCGGTCGAAGGCGGTGGCTTCAGGGCAGGGGAGCACGAGCTCCTTCTGCTGGGCCTCGGCGCAAGGGGATAGGAGGCTGGATCTGGCGCAGCTTGGTTGGATCAAATGGAAGGCGGAGAAGATTGGCTTGTGCTGAAAACGAGGGGGATTTGGGAGGGGATGGATTTGGATCGGGAGGAGATCCCGATGTGGGAGAGGAGTGGCGGCAGGGAGGGACAATCCTCCTAGGTTTTAGGGTTAGGCTAGATTTGGTAGGTGGTGGTCTATTAATATAAGGAAAAGAGGGAGTTTGGATCCTCCGATCGAAATCGGACGATTCAGAAAGAATAGGCTAGGGAGTCTAAATAATAAAACGGTGATATTTTGTAGACGTTAGGGGATGATCCGGACACAACGGTAGAGACAGCCCGGGTCGGATCCGGGACAATTTTCGGACGCGTGCGCGAGGAGGGCCGCGGGCTGACGAGAGAGGTTAGGTTGGACCTGGCGGTAGGTAGTGGGCTGTGTAGACGGTCTCGAGCTGAGAGAAGAGAAGAGAGGGAGGCCCGGCGACTGTTTCCGGAGACCGAAAACGTCCGACGTTAGACCGACTATAATGTCGCTATAGTTATCCGTTGGGCTATCAAACGAACTCCGAATGCGATGAAACTTGGCAGGCAGCCTACCTACAACATGACAACACCACATGCCAACTTTCAACCTATTCCGAGAACATTTCCCGGCCACTTATAAAATAATATATCGGACATGCCGCGGGCGCGTGCAAGTGTGTCTGGGCTCAGAACGGACAACGGACGAAACAAGGAGACCGGGACGAATGCAAGTTTTGAAAACATGATTATGCAATGCGGAAGATGACATGGCAAGATGCGACACGCAAGCAAATGGCATGGCAACGACAGCGAATAACTGGAAGACACCTGGCACAACGGTCTCGGGGCATTACATATGTATACTGACTGCAGATTTGCCGAAATTTCAGTTTGCAAAACCCAAGATCCAATCCATGCTTTGTCTTATACTACTGCTGGCCTTGTCCTTCCAAATAGATAAATGCATGATGGGACCGAGGTAGCTCCTGCAGATGCTTACTTGTTGTCAACATTAGATGATGATTTGTTTGGTGACTATTTTGAAAAATATATTCTCAGTCTAACATGTATACTATATTCACATGTTAGTTTTGTTTTTTAATTGGCTCATGGGTGTATTTCATATGTGTGTTGGCTGCATGAAGTTGCAAGTTTCTTTTTCTTACATAAGGGGAATATTGAGGGCTCTCACTGAAGCCTTTGCAAAATTGTCTTGTCTGGGACGAAGCAAATATTCAAGCTACGCCGGTTATTGTGTTATTTTAGTTGGGTTCATATGGCTTTAAAAGATTATTTCTTTAAAGGTATGTAATTTTTGGATCTATAGTTATATTTTCTATTGAAGAAGACAAGGAAATTCATAGTTTATCAGTTTACATTCTTTGTAATTTATCAATTTAAGTGAAATACTTGATGTAATTATAAACATGTGTGAATTTCGTGTGCTTCCAACATATACATTTTCATTATTATTAGTTGAAACCTCAGCTTTGAAATGTTGCCTAGAGCTTCAACATTATCTTGGGAGAGACACGTGGTGCTGTTAAACTTTCAATCTAAAGAACTTTAGTATGCGGTCAAAGCTTATTTTATCAAACTAAATGTTAGGGATATACTCCCTCCATCCCATAATATAACAATGTTTTTTACATTGGTATAGTGTGTAAAATATTCTTATAACTTTAGTATGTTGTCAAAGCTTATTTTATCAAACTAAGTGTGTTAGGGATATACTCCCTCTGTCCCATAATATAACAACGTTTTTTTACATTGATATAGTGTGAAAAACGTTCTTATATTATGGGATGGAGTGAGTATTTGTTAGTTAAAGATTGTACAGGATTAGATATGAATTGTTTCCATCTTATCTCTAGGAGGCGTCTTGTCCTTCAAATCTTGTACTCAATATATACTCGCTCTCGAGGCTCAGTAATATCATCCGCCGCATTGCACCAATCATCTCCCCTCTATTCCTCTTACACTAAGGGTAGTTTAATTTGTCCGAATCATCTCTTTGCAAGATGAATGATTTAGCTTCCTCTCTATCTTTATGTTTCACTCCAAATCAAAGATACGAAAAGAGTCCAGCAAAATGCACTGTAATTTTCACTTTTAACAAATCAAAAGAACTCAGTGCATACAAATTCAGGAAATCCCCCAAGGCCCAAGTTCAGAAGCTTGCACCAGCTCTGAAGAGCTAGAAAAATTCAATGTAGCTATAACGTGTTGAGAGATTGACACAAACATGTAGGATGAAGTGGATCCCTCTGCGAGCGAGTGGACACCATCACGTGGGTAGAGCTGCGGCCGTCGCGTCGGGGCAGCGGCGCTCTTAGCTCACATCAGCTTCGGCGACCGGTTCGCCCAACTCCTCTGGGGCATCTTTCCGCGGCGTTAGAAGATAGGGCTACACACCTCCATGCGGCATTGGCGCTCCCTCCGACTGCTTCGACTCCCTTCAGCGGCGTCGGTGGCGGCAGCTTCTACAGAGTTGAAACGAACGGGCAAATAATTTACCTATAATTATTGAGAGGGGCTACCTACAAAATAGGGTTAAGTGGGTGGTTAGCATTCCCGCATGTGATCTGCCCAATGCTCTGGTTGACGATTATAATGTTTCCTTCCACTTGAATGAGGTAGGTATGTTGTTTCACAAACAATTTGAAATTTAGAATTTTCAATATGTTTGACTAAATATAATTAGGATGTGCGTTGACGTACAAGCTTACTAGTAGAATGAAACAGCGTTTTGTTTTGTGGGAAGAATGAAACAGCTAATGGGTCGCCCCGTAGACTAGTCATCCACACATACGAGCGACACATAGCCCTAGCGTCCAAACAGGAGCACCGTCGCTCGTTGTCATAACGCAATAGCAACAAATGGGACATGCCAGTGCGCAAAAGAACCTGAATGGAACAAAAAAAGTGAAATGATCGTTGCCTGGTTATATCTATATCATATCTATCTATACCTACTAATAAAGACAACATGTATTCTTGATCCATCATGCTATTTTGCTGAAAACTCCTTCACGTTTTGGTAATCAACTAGTTGTCCAGTTTCAAGTCTGAATTTTGCTTTTGTAGAATTTCCCTGATGTTTCTCATAATCAACATGCATGCCAATTTTAAGTCTGATTTTCACGTTTGCAGGAAACTCCATCATATTGTGGTTAATCAACCTGCACTACATATCAAATGCTTTTTAAAAAATATTCATATCTTTTAAACCATAACTACAAATTTTAACATGTTATATACAGAATTTGATTAGAAAAATGTGTAGAATATGAATATGACGTTATTTTACCTGTTAACCAATTTAAAAGTGCTATTTAGGGTTCAACCTTATTTAATAGTGCATGATCTGTCTTTCTTTCATAGCGGTGCCGATCTGAATTAGAAATAAACACCTCATTAAAACCAAGATTGGAGACAAAAGAACATCTATAACCACGCATGCATGCCAAGAGAGAGGCGCTTTAGGATTGACAACATTCAAACGTGTTGCGATTGTGTGATCACTGAGGTCATCATCAACGAGGGTGATAAGGAGGATAAGTGACAATACAGATGAGATGGCATATGTTTTAATAAAGTACGTGAACCTATTAGGGGTCTTGAGTCATGATTATTCGGTTGGGGAATGGTGGTCTTTTTTTTGCCCGTTGCAATGAGCAGGCTCTTTTGCTAGTACAAACATACGTATTTTGTTTTTCTCGGATGAAAAAACGCACATACAGGGCTCTTGTTTTTTTTTTCTCGGCCTATTTTTCTCTTTTCTCTATATTTACAAAATTTCAAAAATAAATAAATCACAAATATAAAAAACATGAATTTAAAAAATGTTCAAGAAATCAAAAGAATGTTCACGGTTTCAAAATATATTCATGAATATAAAAATGTGCATGAATTAATCACTTATTTCAATCTTTTCAAAATGTTCATGATTTTCAAAAAATATTTTATTTGAAAATAAAAATATCAAGGGTTTTGGATATTTTCATGAATTGTCAAAATGACTGAAAATTTACAAAATATTCATGGCATAAAAAATGTTTGCAAATTACAAAAATGTACGTGAGTTGATTAAATATTGATAAATTTTAAAAAATTATGTGAAATGAATAAATATTTATAAATTTGATAAAATCACGAATTCAAAAACTGTTCAGACTTTAAATGTGCATGAATTTAAAAAAGAAGAAAAATAAAAAAGGAAACAGTAAAACCAATAGAAAGGGGAATGAAAAGAAAAAAAACAGAAAAATAACCGGACGAGAACCAGAGAAACCTGTGAATAGAAAATCTTCTCAAAGTTCCCAATACCGTGTGGAAATCTGCAGGCAATTCCTGAAACCAACCTATTCCTTAGTGGGTCGGTCCCATTGAAGCACATAGCGACGATTTTAAATGATATGTATCTTTTTTTTTGAGGATTTAAATGATATGTATCGGACAGACGGCATATCATTTGCTCCTTAAATTTCTCTCAAAAAATCATTTGCTCTTTAAATACTCTATATCTAAGTGGATTTTTCCTCTCCAGTTTTACTAGGCGATGTGTTTTGCCCCGTCTAGTTTTGCATGAGCGGGTCGGTTTCCCTCTTTAGTTTTTTCTATCTTTTTTACTATTTCATTTTTCTCTTCTATTTTTTGAACATCAGTACAGATACAAGCGCTCATATGTACACGCATACACTGAGAAGCGTTGATGGGTCCTGACTCCGGAATTGGCTATACGGCAAAATAATCCGAGAAGCGCTCATATATTCCATTTTCCCCTTTTCTGAACATCAAGTCCCTTTTTCTCTTCTGGTTTCTCCGTTTTCTTATGTATGTTTCTTTATTTTTTTTCTTCTGGTTTCCGATTTTATTTGTATATCATCTTTTCCTTTTTCATAAAATAATTTTATGTTTTCGAATATAAACATTTTTAGTAAATATTTGATATGTATATAATATATTTATGTGTGAATATTTCCAGAATACACGCTTGAACATTGTATAAATACACACTAAGCATTTTTAGCACACATAGAAACACGTTGAACATTTTTTTAAATACACAACAAATAATTTAAAAAAAATTGTAAACATGTTTAATGCACAATGAACATTCTCGAATATATAAACATTAAGGGTTAGGATAATTTTAGACCGAAACCGTTTTGAATCAATTTTCATAGAATACGGTGAAAGATTTTTGACATCCGAACACAATCCTATGTAAACCCGAGTCCAATTAATAGGATATAGTATATATGATGTTGTAGGATAATCCATTTTTCTAGCCGGGTAATTCGACTTTTCCAATATGGATATCCGATTTTATGGGTAAAACGTGAAGTATTAACTAGTAATAGTTGAACAAGCTTGCTAATTATTTATTTGGCTTAAATTTATTACTTTCTAGTGCTTCATGTGCATTTAAAGTGTATAAGTGGTCGCATGTACTATTATATTGATGCTACATTATCACATGGTGGCGCTTCTTTTTTCTACGTGGTGAGAGGGTGCGTGTGATTGATATTTTTTTATAGGCCGGTTGCTATTGATTGATTTAGAAACTGTTGGCCCAGTCAAAATCGTAAACCAAATTCAAAATTAAATACCTCAATTAAATGAAAAGTTTCAAAATTAGGAAACATAGTGAATTAAAAGAATTTAATGGGATAGCTTGAGAAAGTGTTGACTCGGTCAAAATCGTTTGTCCCAATTCTAAATTGAATACCTCAATTAATCATGAGGCCTTAAAAATTAGGAAGTATAGTGTATAGTATAAAAGAATTGAATGAGAGAGCTTTAAGAAATTCTTGACCCGGTCAAAATCGAGGCCTCCAATTCTAGTCGGAGACCTCAATTAAATGTGGGCTCTTCAAAACTAGGGAACTTAGTATTACACAGGATGAACATCATTAATTAACATGAACTAAGAGTGGCTTCATCAAAATGTATGCGCAATCCAACAATCATGCTAGATGCTTGTGCTTTCACCAATCACAATATTTTTTATTACGCCCTTCTCGAGGATCCTTTGTTCACAAATAATTGTCTTCTAGGTGCGTGAAGCACTTTTTGGGTAGATTGCGAAATACCTCCCTTTCAGGACAAAAGCATAGACTTGTTCGATTTTCCGAACGCCCCAAACCCCCCAACATAGCAGCATTGAAGGACTAAAGCTGATGAAATCCTGGTCCTCCTCGATTCTTTGGGATTGCATGTATGTCCCAAGCTTGCCAATGCGTACCTCTTTTGGCCAGTGATGTATCCCACTAACATTTAGACATCGACATTGTGAATTTGGAGGACAACCCTTTGGAGAGCTTGAAACAACTCATTGAATACATTTGGGCCATATATTTGTCCAGAATTTTGCCAACGTTTGCCATGACCCTTTACTATATATGTCCAAAATTTTGTTCAAACGTCCAACACTTCTAATATCAGCTTTCAGGCATACAAGGTAGTCGTTAGCGAATGGAGTATGTGAAATCTAGGGGCCTTGGTAGCTAATTCGTAGACCCTTATCAATACGACCATCGTCATAATTCTTGAGAAGACAAGATAAAGCTTCACCACATGAAAAGAATAAATATCAAGATATGGGATATCCCTGCCTTATGGACCTTTTCAGAATGGAAGGTCCTCTAGGTGCTCCCCATTAGCTTTTACCTCCATACAAATAGTTGAGACAACATTTCATGATCAATGTAACCCATTGGTCAGCAAACCAAAATTTTTGCATGACCCCTTTAGGATTCCTACTCCACTTTGTCATAGACTTTTGTGGTGTCTAGGCAGCTTTTCGAATCTTATGCTTCATGGAGTGCACACACTGATAGGCTGTCAACACGTTGTACATAATTAGTATGCCAGGAACAAAGGCGCTTTGATCCTCTTAAATAACCTCATCAAGAACTGGGTGAATATGGTTAGGCAAAACTTTTGAGCTGGTCTTATACATCACATTACACAACACAATAGGTCTACATTGATATATCTCTTGCAGTGAGTTTATATTTAGAATTAAGACGATGACAATGTGATTAATAATAGTTGGTACACTTTCCCCATTCATGAAGTCAAGCACCGCCCTAGTCACATCATCCTTGATCAGATTCATTGGCGCTGGTTAAAGCTAGCGGTGAAGCCATCAACACCAGAAGCATTTGGCGGCCTGATAATCTCCAAGTGCAAGGAATCATCATAGCAATTTCCAAAGGTGGAAGTGGTAAGTATGGAGTGTCGAACCCACAAGGAGCTAAAGGTAAGATCAATATTCTCTCAAGTCCTATCTGCCACTGATACGATTCTACATACACCAAATGTTTGCTTCCATCTAGAAACGAGAAATAAAATTATGTTGTGGGTATGAAGAGGATAGCTTTGCATGATATCGGAGAACTAAAATATAAAAATAGGTGATATTAACATAAAATTAGAATATATTACAAATAGCGAGTGTGGAATAATGATGGGTTGGTGTGCGGATTTGTCGTAGGCAATTGTTAACAAGATCGGTAATCATTATTGCAATTTTATATGAGGAAGAGGCATAAGCTAATGTGCTTTCTCTACTTGGATCATATGCACTTACGATTGGAAATCTAGCAAGCATCCGCAACTACTAAATATCATTAAGGTATAACCCAACCATAGCATTATAAGGTATCAAGTCCTCTTTATTCCCATACACAACAACCCCTCACTCGGATTTAAGCTTCTATCACTCTAGCAACCCACCATATGCGAATCATGAACGTATTGCAACACCCTACAACGGGAATCCTTCACATGTGCGTGACATGGAAGGCACCATAGGACAGCACAAAAATAAAACATACAACTCAAACCAATCTAGATCATCAATAAACCCGAAGAACAAAAGAGATCTACTCAAACATCATAGGATGGCAACACATCATTGGATAATATTATGTGGCATAAAGCACCATGTTCAAGCAGGGGATTACAGCGGGGTGCGGGAGAGTGGACCGCTTAAAAGAGATGAGGAAGGTGATGAAGAGGGAGATGTTGATGAAGACGATCATCGTGGCGATGGTTCCCCTGACGGCACTCCGGCGCCACTGAGAGAGAGGAGGAGAGAGTCTCCCCCTAGCGGTTCCTCCTCCATGGCCTCCCCCTAGATGGGAGAGGTTCTCCCTCTGGTCCTTGGCCTCCATGGTGATGATGGCCCCCTCCGGCAGGGTGCCTAGATTGATTTTTCATGGGTACAGAGGTTTGCAGCGGCGGAACTTTTCATCTAGGGTTCTTTTGAGAGGTTTGGGTATTTATAAAAAAATTGGCATCGGTCTCACGTCAAGGGGTGCCCGAGGGGCCCACAAGCCAGGAGCTAGCGCCCTGGGGGGTAGGGCACGCCCCTGGCTTGTGGCCACCTCGTCCACTTCCTGACCCAACTCCGGTGCTTAGGGGGTGATGCAGAGCATCCTACGGTCATCACCATGTCAAGAGTCCGTTTGGCAAGTGACACATGCGACATCTACTTCACATACATAAAGGTGAATCATCTCCTTTACGCGTGTTCACTTGACCCCTTCGAGGATGGTATACTATGTGACACTCCTCTCATGTGCATACATAGGTATTGTTGGAACACCACGGATGATGAGGAGGAGTGTGAGCGCAAGTGTCACTACAAAAAAAGACACATCCGTGACATTTTGGGCCGAACGATTTTTTTTCCTGTCATGCTTATGACACTTCTATGACGGTAATTATGACAAAACCCGGTATCATCATAGATGTGGTGGGGTCCTACTTCTATGACAAAAAATCATGACAGAAAATGGGTTTTTCGTCCTGGGCGGGCCGGAGACGGAGCTGCATGACATTCTTTGGGCCGTCCATGATGAAAAAACCTATGGTAGAAGCGAGGGTGAGGAAAATATCGGGGGAGTTTCCGGTTACGGTGGGTGGTCAGGGGCCGAGCAATGCGCGTTTCTCTCGTACGTACGCGCGTGTGTGCGAGGCGTTGTGCTCTAACTGAACTCGAGTGAGACGTTGGGCTCTAACTGAACCCGAGCGGTTGCACTGCAGACTACGCGTTACTGAATCCGAGCGATCGATCGATCCCTTGCTGTTAACCGAACCTGAGTGATTCCTTCGCTACTACTGCTAACTGAAGCCGATCGAACCCTGCTGCCCCCTTCCCTGGATGAACAGTGAGCATTGTTGAAGGGGTTTGGATGAACAGTTCCCGATGGGGGTTGGATGAACAGGACCCCGTGGTAGTAGAGGCCGTTGCCCCTGGATGAATAGGACCCCGATCGATCGAGCCGGTGGGGGGGGGGGGTGGATGAACATGACCACGTGGAGGGCTGGACGAACAAGACCCCGTGGAGGGCTGGTTGAATAGTAGCCGGTAGAGGGCTGGACGAACAGTAGCCCGTGGAGGGGTGGTTGAACAGAACCCCGTGGAGAGGGCTAGTTGAACAATAGCCGGCGAAGGAGTGTGTGGTGGAGGCTGGATGAACAGGAGCCCGTGGATGAATAGTCGCAGTTGGAGGCTGGAGGAGGTCGACGGTGGATGAACAGTAGCACGTGGAGGCTGGAGAAGGTCGACGGTGGAGATGAACAGTATCCCGCGGAGTCCCGTTTTGCGGTACGCCACACCCCTCTCGATGAACATGACCCCCGTTTCGACCATAGTGCTCCAACACAAGTCTGTTTCCTCTGTTTTGCGGTACACCACACCCCTCCCGATCAACAGGACCGCGTTTCGACCGTAGGAGGTCCGTTTTCTCCGTTTTGCGGTACGCCAGACCCCTCCCGATGAACAGGATCCCGTTTCGACCGTGGCCGGTCGAACATAAGGCCGTTTCCTCCATTCTGTGGTACGCCAGGCCTCGTTTCCATCGGCTGTTCCGTCCAAGCCGGTTGGCTCCCGATGAACAACACGCGTGCCGTTGCCTCCCGATGAATACGACACAATCCGTTGCTTCCCCATGAACACGACGACGACGCAGTTTCTCCATTCCAACCCAGCCATGTACACGATTCCTGGCCATGCGTATGCGCGAGTAGTCGTTCGAGACTGCCGATATGTACGTACGTGGCCGTATTTACTTTCTTGCACCCTGGTCGTTGTACGTAGGTGTACATGCTACGTGTGCGCCTCTACTACGACACGTGCCCTTCCTTACACGGCCACGGTTCATTGCTGCAGCCTGTAGACAAACCGATCATATGTACGTACATGTTCGCGACCAGAATGACAACACTACGTACGCTTCGACCAGGTGGGTCCCGGCTGTCAGGCACTTCCTTGCGTGCGAAGATGTAGCTGGTGGGTCCCAACTATTAGGGGGTGAATCATTATTTTTTGCCTGTAATATGGATGCACTTCCTTGCATGTGAAGATGTAGCTGGTGGGTCCCAACAGTCAGGGCAAAAACGTTTTTTTCACGAAATACGGTGGCCCGTCCGGTGGATCCCTGCTGTCAGGTGGAGGAATCATTATTTTGCGTGTAATAAGGAGGCATTTCCTTGTGTGCGACCGTGGACCCAGCTGTCAGCCTCTTCATGTACAGTCCACGTTCGATGGATGTCATTCGTTGACCACATTGACCACGGCGCGCCGAGAGCATCAGGAAGGGAACGACACGGAGCCGGGGAAGACTCGACAGTGGTTGCCCACGTGGTGGGGAGTACGAGGGTTTATTGGTCCGGCTGCCATCGCCGAAAATAACAGGAGGTGTGGGTGAGTAGAGGAATGGCCTGGCCAGCAATGGAGTAGGGTGGGGCGGTGCGGCCTAGTGGCAGCACAGCCGGCCATAGGAGGCGGGAGCAGGTAGTCCCACCGGCGCTGGTTTGGGCGGCTAGAGCAAGAAGACCAGAGGTTGAAGAAGCACTACGGCCGTTGGACGGACATCGTACGGTCTCTGCAGCTAGAATCGTTTATATTGACTAAGTTGACAAAGCCCTTGGTACGCGTCAACTTAGTAGGCCCACAGGTCAGCCTCCGAAACGGTGCGCCCCAGATGTCATGGGGAGGAATCATTTTTTGGGCGGCTGAAGCTAGAATATCCGAGATTGAAGAAGAAGCACGACATCCGTTGGATGGACATCCAACGGCCACTGCTGCTAGAACCGTGTGTTGACTATAAGTTGACAAAGCCTTGCATACGCGTCAACTTACTTTTTTAGGGGACGCGTCAGCTTAGTAGGCCCACAAGTGTGTGGCAGAGAACTTATAGCCCATTTGCGATTTGCAAGAATGTACAACCCATTTTTGAATTCTAATGGAATTTACTACAGCCCATTTACAGTTTGTTAAAAGTACATCCCATTTTCTAGCTAGGACAACGATTAATAATTTCAACCAACCGTTCAAAACAGAATTCAATAAAATTTCCCAAATTTTGATGGGATCCGAAATATTTTTATCCCGAAATTTCTAGTCAGATTAAATACAATTTCAATATAAATTTGTATTACGTAAAAATTCCAACGAAACATTGCGCTCGCAACAATTAATGAAATTAAAATTTTCAAAATCCAAAAAAAATTATAAACTAATTACGTGTTTGGTGCATTTTTTATAGTTACTGCCCAGTTTTTATAATGACATCCCATTTATTATTTCTTAAAGCCCATTTTCTTGTTAAGCCTAATGCATCCCTCCTTGGAAAGATTTGCAGCCCAGCGGGGCGGAGAATAACAAGTTGATCTTGCCTGGGTATTCCTCAAAAAAATGTATAGCTGGGCTAGCCATTTTTAGCTTGAAAAAAATTAATATCTGGGCTGGATATCTGGCCTGGGCTAGACGGGCCATAGCCCGCCCAGTTAATACCCTGCTCTCCTCTGAACAACAACGAAAACATCACTCAAGAAAAACTCTGCAGTGCTCACACCTCAAAAACACAAATACTGCTCGAGCTGCTTGGTCCCAGCTGTCGGCCGCTCCTTGTGCAATTATCTCGTTTATTGACTACATAGGTTGACAATGGTGTGGGACCGTGATGTCAGGAAACCAGGAGGAAGCAAAAAATATTATAGTTGTATATAATAAGGAGGCACTTGCGTATGTGCGGCTATGGCCCTGGTGGGTCCCCACTGTCATCCTCTCCAAGTAAAGTCATCTCCTCATTCCTCATGTCCGTTGACCATGTTGACAACGCGAGACAGCGGCGCCACGGCGAGCGCAACAACTCGAAGGACGACGGAGAGGGCCTCGTGGGCCCTACGGATGGTCTGATACAGCGCCCGCTACTCATTCGGGAAGCCAGGACCATAGGGCCACATGCCCACTGACGGCATTGTCGTTCGCTTGTTCACCGGTGCTCGTTGAGGAGACGGAGGTTGTAGCACAGATCCTCCTGCGCTGGTAGCTCTTCCGCCATTAGGGCGTCAAAGTGCGGCCACACCTGCTCTAAAGTGAACACGACATGAACCGGCTTGGACAGTGGCGTCGGCTCATGGTCGGAAGCTATGTCCATCGTCTGATTGTCGACGATCAGCTCGGCGAGCTCGTTGGCGAGCCAGCATGTTCGGCTGCTGGACCGACCCGCTGCCAAGCACGAGTCTGACTGCCATGGCCCACCCAGACCGCCTCCCTCTCCCTCGCGCGCTTTCCATCCGAAACGGTCAGCGCCACCCGCCCCGCTTCCCGGTGCAGGCAATTGCTCCGCCTTCAAACGACACAAGTGTCGTCCGTCCGTCCATCTGCCGCCCACATTAATGATACACGGTTGCCGAGGCGGCTACTCCGGCACCACACGTCCGTCCCTCCGCTGCCCACCATTGCTATATAAACTGTTGCGCCGGCCATAGCCGCAGCCATCTGCCTCCGTTCCCTTTCTCCTGTCCACACCACTACTGCCCATCATGCCTTCCTCGCGCTCCAGCGCTCTTCGAGACGGGTGGACGATGGACCACAAGGAGATGGCAACCATTGCTGCCAACTGGATGGACGGCAGGCAGCCGGCGCACGACGACGCCCCAATGGATAACATGGTAGTCGATGATTCGACACCAACCCCCTCCTCTGCGCCATCCTCGCCGGTGCATTGCACCATGACCATCGCCAAGGCACGTGCCCAAATACATGGACACGGTGAGGCAGAAGCGTCACGAGCAGTTCCGGGAGGCGCAGGCCGACGCCGCCTACAACCACCATCTCCTCCAGGAACACCTGCAGGCGGAGGAGCAAATCACCGCGGAGCGGGCAGAGCAGGAGGCGCTGCTCGACTCGTACCGCTCGCCCACGAGGGCAGCCTCGAGCGCTAGCGGTACCGCATGCGGGTGGCAGAGGCTGCCGGCCGCCTACAAAGAGGGCGATGAAGCGGGCGAGGCGCTGTTTGGCGAGACCAAGGACGAGGCAGAGGACAATGCCGGCTCCGACGAGTCCCCGCTCCGCTGGCGTCGACGAGGCCCTGCTCCGCCGAGGCCCCGCGGAGCCAACAACGAGGCAGAGGACACCGCTGGCTCCGTAGAGGCCCGCCCCGCTGGCACTGAGGCGGAGGCCTCGCCGGCTTCGGCGAGGCCCTACCCGCCGAGGCCCCACCCCGCCAACAACGAGGCAGAGGACATCGCCGGCTCAGCCGAGGCCCCACTCTGCCGGCAACGAGGGGGAGGATTTCCCTCGCTCCACCGAGGCGCCGCCCCGCTGGCAACGAGAGAGAGGACATCGCCGACTCCGTCGAGGCCCCGCCGCGCTGCCAACGAGGCCGCGCCACACAGAAAACGAGGAAGAGTAGAACACGGTAGGTCGCCGCCGCTCGGGTCCAAGTAAGGCCACCGCTGCTACCCTCCGGTTGAAGCCAAGCTAGGCGGGTTGACCATTGACGGCCGATTAGCTTCTTGGCGGCGACGTGGAGTCGGAGAGCTATGTTGGAGAAGGACGCTGCTTCAGTTACTTAACTGCTGGTGCAGTTGGGTCACTGACACGTGGGCCCAACAGGCATCTGGGCCACATGTCAGTTACGCAACTGCACCTGCAGTTAAGTCACTGAAGCTCAGTCCGCTGGAGAATAAGCTTCTGTTCGGCTCAGCCGGACACAGGTGGGTAGATTCGGTTAATTAATTATACCTCCAGCGCACCCCTTTTTAGTTGAAGAATGTATGAAATGTAATGAAATCCGGCATGTTTATATGAAATCCGACCGTGTATGAATGAATTTAGTTCGATTAGTTCAAATTCTTGTATCACTGGCATTGGATGAACATGCAAAACAATACGTACTAGGATTATTCCTAGGGTGATCACCTCGTTTGCAGCAGTTTCACATGTACTCCATCTGGTCCTTTTTAATCTGTATACGAGTTTTGTCTGCAGTCAAAGTATCTCTACTTTGACCAATCTTTTAGAAAAAGTATGAACAATCACAATGTAAATCAACTGACTTGAAAGAAATCTAATATGCGAAGTAAAAAGGAACAGAGGGAGTACAAAGAGTTTGAGCTGCTTTTTAGCGTTCCTGTACATTGCAATCAAACACACAGGCCTGGCAATTCATAGAGAACATTCAAAACAATCGATGATTATGCATCTCAGTGATTCACATGTCAGAGCCAATATTTACTTCACAACTAAACAATAAAGAAAAATCGATCGATGCTGCTGACAGCAAAGGGTGTCCCATTCGAAAATATCAAACGCATGTCTTCTTGCTAACATCAATGAGCAAAATTTGACAAGGTTGTCCCATTCCAAAATGTCAAATGCGTGTTGTTTTGCGTACATCAATGAGCAAACTTTGACAAGGTTTTCCCATTCCAAAATATCAAATGCCTACGATTGTGGAATGGGCAGGGTTTGCCATCAGTTCGGACATTGACATGGCACCTCGTGCTAAATAAACCAGCTGTTCTTTTTGTGCAGTTCCACCAAAATCAACCAAATTCGCGCGTAGCTTGTATGATTTCGCCTTTATATGTTGCAACGCCTTGAACATATCGGCACCTCCTTTCTTGTGGTGGAAATGAATGATTCGATGTATTCATGAACATTTTGTGCAGTTCCCATTGAAATCAAGCTGAGCACCCCTGTTTGCACAAATACAAAATAAGTGATTAGTATAAAGCAAACTGTACTATGAATTGACAGTTTAAACAGGCACCTACATGGTCCATGTAGAGCACACTTTAAAAAATGGAACTCACCGGAAAGAATCCTAGAACAACATTGTACTTGCGCATCACAGCAAAAAAGATGGAGATCTGTCAGTCCTTCTGAGTTGAAGTTAGTTTGGTCTTGTGGGGAGTAATGTAAGCATCCTTCAACTGCTCCTTCTGATGAGAAGATAGACAGGGCTTCTTCATCCTGGCATAATCGGAACTAGTCACTTCACGTACTCCATATTCTTCTTCAGAGGAGGATGATCCTGTTGTGCAAAGACAAGAGGACAACTAAATGCTAGCATCCCTGTTTGCTCGAAAAAAGGAAAGGAAATATTTAAAACAGCACAGATGAAGCACTTCTCAAGGACAATACCACTTTCTCATGACAGTATCTAAACAGTACCACAACACCAATAGAGATGACAAAGCTCAATCATATGGATGAAATCCGTGGGCGAGTAACAACCTTTGTCAGGAGGCTTATTGTGTAGAGCATACAGATCAAGCACTTCTCCGGAACCATCTGTTGTTATCTACTGTGGTTGCCATGCTTACTATATACTCCTCGATTAGTTTAATGTTTCCAACATCTTCTTGTGCAGTTCCACTAAAATATATGGTATCTTCAAAGAAGATCCCTGTTTGCACAAGTAGAGATAATTACATATTACATTAAGAGTGGCATCAAATCAGTGGCAAAACAATTGCTCGTTCCAGCCATAGCAATAAATTAAGATGCAAAACTATATCATTACTTGTGTCATCACAGTTCCAGTGCTTCATTACAGCACCGGGAGTTGATTTTTGTTTTTCTTCCGCTTGTTCTTCCCCTTCATCACTTGGTTCAATAACAGACAAGCTTCGCCTTCAATGTAAGATTTGGCATGTCAATTAGGGAGCACAAGTATAGCACTAAACAACGACATTAATTTTCTGATGAAAGTGGCAAAATACAGGCCAAAAGTTGTGCAATATCCTTATCTTACCTCAATGGGATATTACGGTGCACATACAGATTGGAAGTCTTGTCTCCATTTGTGCAGTTCACTAAAATCAAGCAACATTACCGTACAAGTAGCACAACATATGAAAGCACACTGCACAATCATGTGAAAGAAGGCTAGTACTGACCTCTCATGACGCGGAATTCAAACAACTCACAAGAAGAAGATCTGAACCAAATTTGCCAACACGGATAGGAAGTAAGATCTCCTCTTGTGCAGTTCCACTAAGATCAAGCAATCAAGCAACGTTGTCGGTGTGACATTTTGGTTGAACTGCACAAAACACTCTTAAAACAAAAGTGTTTTGTGCAGTGCAACAAAAGGTCACAATAGCAACGAGGTGAAGTAGATAACCCTGTTTACACAGAGGTGCAAAGGAAACAACAAGTGGTCAATAACGGTGGATGACACAGAAGCCAACAAAAAGAAGCATCTAACTTATCTAATTGGGAAATAAAGCAAGACAGTAGCATTTCTCAAACGGTGGCATTGATTCATATTAACAGAGAGATTATATTAACAATAAAATTCGTTAAACATGTAATTTGCTTTTAACTGTGGCATTGCATCAATTTTCCAGCGGCATTATTAGAGGGTGTTTGTTTACAGGGACTTTTTGGTGTAGGGACTAAAAAAAGTCCCTTTCAGTCCCATCTAAACCAAACAGGAGGGACTTTTAGGGACTAAAAGTGGGCATTTGGGACTAAAGAAAGAAGACCCCTAGGGAGAGTCTTTTTGGGACTTTTTCCAACAGTTGCCCCTGCCCCGCATCACACCTTATCTCTATTAGTTCATTACTAGGGGTAACATGGTCTTTTAGCATGTCATTTAATAACCTCTAGTCCATGTATAGTCCTTGGAACCAAGCAGGTAGGGACTAGGGACTTTTTAGTTGGGACTAAAAAAAGTCCTAGGACTTTTTAACCAAACAGGGCCTTAGATTAACAACAGCTAAAGAGTTGCACGGGACAATGGACTCACCATCACCATGTGCATCTACCGATGTATGAAGGGGTGATGCACAGTCTGTTGCAACAAAGAACAAACAACCAAGGAGCATATTTGTGTTGGTCCCTGTTTTGTTATCTTTAGACACCTTTCCCTACGTGAGCGCAGCAAATCTAGTCCTGCTGAAACTCTACAGCCTTGTCCCCCAAAACAAAAAGATCAGTTCGTTACAGATGTGCGTACTGCGTTTGTCATTGTTTTCCCTTTTCGACCAACGTAGGTGCTGGATAGCCAGTCTGTACTAGTACTTTCCCCCTTCCTTTCCTCTGATTCATGCTATACAACTTTCCCCACTACTTTCCCCCTTCCTTTCCTCTTTGAACCACGTCCTAGATTCATGCTATACAACTTTCCCCACCACTTCCCCCTTCCTTTACTTTTTGAACCACGTCCTAGATTCATGCTATACAACTTTCCCCACTACTTTCCCCATTCCTTCCTCTTTGAACCACGTCCTAGATTCATGCTATGCAACTTTCCCCACTACTTTCCTGTTTGATCCAACACCAAGATTCGAGTGCAGAAGCGGAAAAAGCCCACATGCAGCTAGAGCAATGCATGTGGAATAAGTAAATTATACCTTAAGGTTCTTGGGGTGTGGTTCGGTGGGCGACCGGAGGCCGTTCTGCCCACACTATGTACGGCGACAAGGAAGAAGGGGTCGGAGGCCCTCCCGCGCCGCCGCTGGGTGAAAGAAAACAACTATGCCGATAGTGGATTCCCTCCCTCGCCGAAGGTGACAACGTTAAGCCTCCTTCCCTTCCCGACGGATGGATTGTGCCGGCTCTTTGACTAGAAGTGAGGGGGAGAGAGAGAGGCCAACAAAGTCTTGTTTAGATCTGGAGAGGGTGAGATAGTATGAAGATAGCAACTACAAGCGTTGAGGCTTCAGCGTGTATATATAGAGTGGAGAGAGAGTGTGAAGAGTGCAAACCCTAGAAAACAACAAAATTATGCTCAAGTGCGATTATCGAACCCGAGACCTCAAGTTTGATGAGCGAACAAGATAACCAGCTACACCACCCTCACGTTATGTTTAACGAGAGGAAAGTAACCTTTTATACATTCATGCATTCGTGTGACAAGCATGCCATGTTTTTTTGTGTGGGAGTCATTGGGATTTAAATCATAATCATGTCATGTGGCTTTGGTGGTAAGGTCTTTTGGGATTTAAAGCAGTGTTGGTAGTACAGAAATAATGCAGCCTTAGTCACCTTACCTCTCTCCACGTAGTACGTTGGGTCCCACCAGTCAGAGGGTGAAACAAACAAATTTATAAGAAAAATTAAAAGCGACAGCGGTGTATCTTACCTCACACATCTCGCTACTACTCGTGAACACTGTCCAATTGATCCCTCTGTTCGCTCACATACTATTTTCAGTGAATCCTTATTATAACACGCACACAATTTTGGCACTTGTATTCGACCTAAGTCAGTGTGCCACCGTATCTCGTACTACTCCCTCCGTCTAGGTGTAATAAGTCATGTTAGAAGGTGTAGTGGGACAAAGGTGCAAGCAGATTGGAGGAGAAGGAGAAACTTGACCGGTCCTTCCTCCAATCAAAGCCCTGATTTCTGTCTCTAAACGCAACAATTAATCACAATAACTAAGACATGCCATTTTAGCTATCATGCAGGGCCACGTATTAACTCGCATGCAAGCCGACTTTGATTTCTTGACTGATCAACGCGTAGTTGTGCTGCATGCATTGGGTTTCCGGGGGAGATAACAAGGCAGAGTAAGGAGCATTTGGTTACATTGCTAGGCTGGTCATAGTGGTGAGTAACTTGGACTAGTAACATGCATATGGATGATAACATGCAAGTCTTCATTAATTGAGATATAGAGTCATTTTATCTCAGTGTGTGTGTGTGTGTGTGTGTGTGTTTAACAGCACGTGTGTGTTAGAGAGAGCGACACATCGACCTACTCCTACAGAGAGATGGTGTGTAGTGTACGATTTAGCCGCAAGAGTCGGTGCAGCCTCTCGTTTCTGGGCGTCCGGTTGGAACATGCGGATAGCTGCCACGCCCGCTCCTAACCAGCCTGGCCCACCCAAAGCCCCTCCATCGCCCCCGCGCGCTTCTTGCCTGAAACGGTCAGCGCCGCTCCAAAGAATCGGTGCCGCATTCATGACTAGGAAGAGCGGACGCGACCTCCCACTGGCGCCTACGTTGAAGGGAGAAGCGGATTCATGAGTGATGGTTGCTTCGTCCGTCCAACTTACTGCTGGGTCTATGTGATTTGATGGCTCATTGCTCATTATTACTGAGGTGGTACGACTGCTGGATGTCCCACGCTTTCGGCGAAAGGAGGTACTACTAGATTACAATTTTCTCCATTCTTACAGCGAGGAAGTGCGAAAGCAGTGAAAACACGCAGGCTCAGTGATTACATGGCCCATCTCACACTATCACCATATTTTCTGGACACCGTGCGACACCTAACTCTTTACATCATACTGTACTAGTATAGTACGTTCTGTAATTTCTCAGCGAGATAAATTTGTACAATGCTATGAAGCTTCCAGCTTCTGTTTCATGTATCTTGCGTCCAAGGTTGCCTGTTGCAACATTTCATTAAATACAAAGGAGACTAACATGCATGCTATTGCATATCAATGATTGACAGATCATAGCCAATATGTACTCCCTCCGTTCTAAAATAAGTGTCTCAACTTTATGCAAACTTTAGTACAAAGTTGTACTACTACTAAAGTTGACACTTATTTTGGAACAGAGACAACTAAAGAAAAAAATGATCCATGCAGTCCTTAGCCCTTGAACCGTAAACCCTAACCAGGCTTTAATTTGCTGGCAATGTTGGAGCTTCCGAAGAAATGAAGTTTGCAACCCTTTGACCATCGGATCATTTTGTGCAGTTTCACCAAAATCGAGAAGAGCATCCTGTGGCAAAGAAATTGAAGAAGCGTGATTAGAATAAGATTACTGGGACTAGTTGATGAGACATAAACTCATCAAAAATACAATACGTAGAAGCTAGTAGAGGTATGTGCGGGGCAAAGAAGTAGAGAAATATCCACATGGAGTGATGTGGGCAGCTGGAGCAGTGGTGCAAGTCGGCTGTAAAGGAAGTTGTACCTGAGGGATGTCGGTACGCAGCTCAACCTAGAGGAGGGCGGTGGGAGGCGGCAACTGCCCACGTCGCGACAGTGAGCAAGGGACAAAGGCAACGTCACCGGCTTTGTGAAAGAGAACGGCGGGGACCCCTGATCGGGACATGTTGGCAGTGCCTCCATATGAACCTATTTATATTGCGTATGTGCCACTGAAGAAAAAAAACTTTATTTATAAATGACGCGGCATCGTTCATGCGTGGTTCCCGACCCTCCATTATTTATAAGTGAGTAACTACTACTGGAAGTGTCAAATTTTCACGTGGGCTGCATCATCTTACATAAATGAGCTCCACCGTGTCACGTGTGTGGTCGGGGAAGATGCAAAAGACGCAAAGAGTGCTACTAGTACACTACGTGCGTGGGTGCGTGCACCTCTTCTCTTCGAGCATGGTTATTAAAAGTATAGCCCACTACTGTACTACCACGCGGTTATTATATATATGGGCAAAGAGTATAGGCAGTAATAATGACTAATAAGCTGTGAAATCATGAGGCCCACCTTTCTCTATGTTTGACCGAGGAAGCATCCATCATTTCACTCCTCGTTGAATATCCATCCGCTGCTACCTCCGTGAATAAATAAAAATCTGCTTCTACCTCCATAGCATGGTTAATAATATACCCATGTCAATCACGACGTAGAAATATCGTTCACTGATACAATAGGGCTCTGGATCTAAGGCTGGTGATTTTTTTTACTTTTTCTCTTTCTCTTTTTGTCTCATTTACTCATTTTACATAGGACCACGTGTAGAGGATGGCTATTCCTTTCGATGGGACTTCTTCATCGGGTTTAAGACTAAGGCTGGTCATAGTGAGGAGTAACTTAGACTAGTGACATGCTTTTGTTACTAGTCCATGTTACTACCTTCATAATGGGTAGTAACATATAGATAGTAACATACAAACCTTCATTAATTGAGACATAGACTCATTTTACCTCGGGGTGTGTTATGTTACAGTAACATATTATGTTACCACAAGCATCTCTTCCCTCATTAACTCCGTGCCACATAAGCAAATTTGTCTTGGGATGTGTCATGTTACTACATAAGTTACTCCCACTATGACTAGCCTAAGCAGCTCCGAATTATGCCCGCTGCCCACCACTCTGAATCGTGCCATCTATGATAGGGAGTAGTCCCATTGCAACAATGAGGCCCACTAGGTCTAGCACGTCCTGTAAGAAGAGTCTGTCATGCAAAACATACATCTTGTTGCCTTCTTCCTCATACAGTAAGTACCACTGGTACGTACTACTAGTACTACTACTCGTTCTCCTATAAACCTTGCGCTAGGCATCTCCAAAATATTAACCTTGCGATTGGCTCTTTGCCTCTTCGGGAAGTCGAGCAATAATGGTACTCCAGTATATATCGTTCTGGCTATATGAGACCGAATGAATTGTTGCATGTCCACCACGTGGGCGAGGGAGAGTGCGTACTATTACATCTGTTTCAATATTGACTACATACAGAGCAAAATGAGTGAATATACACTCTAAAATACGTCTATATACATCAGTGTTTGGAGTATGTACTAGTAGTTCATATTGAAATCTACTAAAGGACATATATTCCAAACAATATGATAATCTCTCTAACCAAGGTAGGGACGAGGAGTAAACGGAGGGAGTAGTAAAATTTTCTCCTCGTCCTGCGAGCCACCGCGCGCGTGGGCGAGGGAGCGGGCGTAAGGCGTAGTAAGCAAGCTTCACCTCGTCCTGCGAGCCACCACGCCCGTGGGCGGGGAGACGGCGTACTAAGCAAGCTTCTCCTCGTTCTGCGAGTTGACGGGACACATCAAAAGTAATACGCACAGAGCATCCCGAGTGTATAGAGCATTGCCTCTAAGGTAGGCCCCACATGGTTTGCCTCTTTTTTAACATAACGCGTCAAGTCGCAATTTGTTTGTTCACCCATGGTAGACGATCCTCCATCAAGTGGACAACCAGTACATGTGTCAAATTACCACGTGGGCTGCCTTTTCATACAGAAATGAGCTCCACCGTGTACCCGCGCGGGTGTGGTTGGGAAAGAGACGGGAGTACGTGCGCCGTGCGTGCACCTCTTTTCTTCGTGCACGTCCCCCACCTACGTGGGTGTGTGTGAGAGAGATACAAACCTAGACAGATGGCGTGTGCGTTCGTGAGTGTTTTTTGTTTGGGGGTGATTTCATGAATGTATTTATGGGAATATGTGTCGATGACATCTCACACAAAAATTTGACACATGCAATGTGTGTGAAATAGAGGCCTATCGGTATCATATATAGAGGGGGCGATCCACGAGAAGAGAGGGAGGGGTCATAGATATCGATAGAGTCGAAGAGAGGATCAAGTGGGTGGGTGCGAGATCGATGAAGAGAGCCATCGAAATTGTGTGTGTGCAAGTCAAAGATATAGGGCGACTGACCTACCGGAACGTCGGAGGGCACAGGGCAAGTTTGTGTGTGGCAGGGAGACATGACTAGAGCGCTCGATGTATCGGTGTGTGTGGGGGGAGGAGGGGGAGGCAGAGGCCTAACTAGAGAGGTAGAACGACTCGTATATGTGTTGAGAAGGAGAGACCCAGCTATGTCTTGAGGGAGATCAGTCGACATCCATACATAACTGAAGGACGGGAAATAGGTTGGGACAGAGAGAGAGAGAGAGAGGAGAGAGAGAGGGGAGGGAGAGGGGTAGAGTGCTGGATGGGTGATGGAGTTGCTTCTCGAAGATGGTGGGAGAGGCCTACTAGACAAACTGAGGGTAGAACTGCAATATTATCAATAAGAGTGGGGATGTGTTCCTGTGTGTGCATGTGCGTGATAGATGTGTCGGGACGCATGCATGGATGATGAAGGGGAACCATGTGTTTGGTAAGCAAACCTAACTAGATCGGTAGATCAATTGTTGTTTGTCGGAGGAAGGGAGAGACATAACTAATGAGGTAGATCGATCGACGCGTGGGAAAAAACGAGTTATAAGGACCTAGCTAGCTATATGTATAGCGGGAGATCGGTCGGTGTACATCCATTTGTTAGAGGCAAATAAGGCCCAGCGAGACGGATAGACAGAGAGAATGGAGCTAGGAGGTGGTGCGAGATGCCGAGCTACTAGCTAGATAGGGGGAGGAGTGTGTGATTGTGAGATCGATGAAAAGAGGGGCGAGAGTTTACACGTGTGTGGGACCATATGAGAGACACGAGGCATGGACACAGAAAGGAGGAGATGGAAGGTGCGTGTGTATGTTGTAGGCAGACATCGCTGGAGAGGTTTATCGATCGGTGTGTGTCGGAAAGGAGTTGTGGAGACTGTGGGAGAACGACCTAAAAAAAAGAATGTGCGCGATGGATAGAATGCTGAGGGAGGGGGAGGGCGAGGAGGGCGTGTGCATGCACGAGTGAAAGTTAGTGCTAGCTACAAAGGTTAGAGGATTGTGTGGGTGTAAGAGACTAACAAAGATGATAATTTGATATGAAAGTGGATTCATATATTTGAATAGGAGATCATAGTGTTATAAACATATGCATGCATGAATATAGCGGTGATACGCGTGCTGTGGTTTTGCACATGTTATACCATAACGTGATAATGCATGGCGTTTGCAACTCACAGCTAAATGTCGAACAATCTAAACCATACTATACATCGAACAATCTCACATTTTATTTGAATTTGTGATAATGTGTGGCGTTTGCAGCTTACAACTAAATATCGAACAATCTAAACAATACTATATATCGAACAATCTCACATTTTATTTGAATTTGTGGTAATGTGTGGCGTTTGCAACTCACATCTAAATACTTGTAGGAGTAGGGGGCGGGGCACCATACATTATGTGATAAACACATTATACATATGAGACATGGTTTAGATTATGAAGATCTAGCTAGAGCTTGAAATGTACTGTGATTTGAAATCAACATAAAGTGGATTCAAAAAATCGAGTTCGAGGTCATATAGTACACATAGTTCATATCTAACTCGACAATAATCATGTGGTGTGCTGTGAAGATAATACACAAACGATGGTTTAACTTGACAATAATGATGATTGTAAATCTTATTAAAATAGAGAAACAAATTCAAATGGTTTGACTTCACAACAATCATTATTGCAGATCTTATTCAAATAGAGAAACGAATTCAAATTTAGTTCATATTGAAGCGGTAGTATATACGTTTGGAATGCACTAAAACATTCATTTGAGTAGCAGGTTGCATGCATTATACACGTAGCGAAATATTTTAATAGAACATAACATGAATTCAAAGTTTTGAATGGCATATGTAGTGTGAATTGATTTGGTACAGTACACATGACTAGACTCTCTTGTGCGGTGCGAATTGATTTCTTTTTGTTTTTTCGTTGACGGAAGGGCGAATTGATTTGGTACAGTACACGTTAGGCTTGTCCGAAAATTTCAACCCGCGCCTTTTTACCCCGAAATATTTAAGATACTTCTTTGTCTCGTTGTGCTCCGAAAACTCCCTCCATCTCAACCCGCGCCTTGCTATCCCAAAATTACAACGTGCGCGAAAACTCCCATCTCCTACAAAATCCCGACACGTGAAATGCCCGTGATACCCCTGAACCGAAAGAACCACCTAGCACAAATTGGTGGGGGTACTTCCGTAACTTACCCCACATTTCGGAAAAGCGCGTCCCTAAGCCATGGTTCCCCACTCCCATCCCATTAGCCCACCCATTCGTACACCGAGGCCGCGAAAGCCCATGAAGCCCCACACCCTCCTCCATCCGCCACTCAGCCGGAGCCTCTTCCCCGACGCCGTCGTCCACAACAACACGTCGACGTCCTTCATCCATCGTACCGGATGAGGATCCGTCATCGATCTCATCGTCCCGTAGGTTCAGCCACCCCGTCCTCCACCTCCAAGGAGCTGCGCCGACATTCCCCTCGTCTTTCGCACCACCTCCATTCCCACACCGCCGTCTTCACCTACACCACCGGAAGAGCAACATCATCACCATTTCCTCAGATGAAGCTGAGGCCTAATCGACACCACCAAAGAGGTTGTACACTAATCGCTGCATTTTCTTCTTGATTCGATCTCACGGTGCTGCCGACGCTCGGCCCCGAGCCGACATGGCGCGGCTCCATCCACGGCGGCATCACCGGCCACTTCCTCCATGACGTCGCTCCCTCGGCGGCGACATCGACATTAGTAGGAGTTGATGTTGCTTTATCTCTCGCTCGCACTGCTGCTCTGCTCTTGCTCTCAGTCCCCCTGCCTGGTCTGCTCTTGCTCTTGCTCTAGCTCGCGCTACTGCTCTCGCTCTTGCTCTTGCTTGCGATGCTGCTCCGATTTGGCTACACTTAAGTCGACTGAATCGACTTTTGGGTCAGTCGATTTTCAAGGGGGTGGGAGGGGGGTTCGCCGGAGTTAAGGAAGAACCAGCCGCAACGGGAAGGGGGCTCGCCGGAGAGGTACCCCACTATCAATCTTAGGGTTCAGGGTGGGGGCGGTGGTGGACGATGGTGGTGGGGCGGTGGCGTGGGGATTGCGGAGAAAAAGCTCGTCACAGGGGAGGGGGCCTAGAGGGATGGCCAGGGCGGCGGCAAAACGGTGGTGGGGAGTGATTTCAAGGCGGGCGAGGTGGCGCACCACCGGCCACGGGCATCGGGGGGGGGGGGGGGTTGGCCAGTGGTGTCAGTCGACTAATGCTGCTACACGGCCAACTGCCCCGGATCTCGCACGCGCTGCTGCTACTACTTTTCTGCTACTAGTACATTCAGTTTCGACAACAAAATTCAGTTTCGACAGTTAAGTTCAGTTTCGACTGTTAAATTCAGTTTCGACAGTTAAGTTCAGAGATGAGTAGCTGATGTATTTTACATCTAACACTTTGTTGTTATGTATTTTACATCATCTATTGGAGATGCTATTACAATTCCATCCAGGTTAACGTTGTCTCTCTTGTCCTGCTTCAGCGTCGGCGTCGTACAACTCACCAGAGCTGCTCCAATGACGAAGCCCTCCATCACAGTGGAGCAGTACCCCGGCTCCATCTCAAGATGCCTAAGATGTTATTCCCCTCCTCCGACAGCCAAGTCAGCCGGATCATCCTCACTGACCAACCCAATTACGCTGAGATCGACATGGCTTCGCCAAAGAGGTTATACACTTGTTGCATCTCTTTTTTACTCTACATGTTATATATGTTGTCCACTGAGCACACGTAGTAACGTGATACGATTTGTTTCTCCTACTATATGACAATCAGTGAGGTACCAGGCAACTTAGCTATCCGTGATGGACTCTCTTGAACGCCATAATTATTTATCTCTGCGCGTTTGAGCTGTCCATTTGTGGATGGGTGTCGTGGAGTTGTCACGACAGATGTCCTCATGAAAGGACTTAGTCGTGGAGCCATCGCTACGGGTTAGCTTAAAGGGGTTAAAGCGGACAAGGGACACGAGAGTTTATACTGGTTCGGCCCCTTTAGATGAAGGTAAAGGCCTACTCCAGTTGTGATGGTATTGCTAGGGTTTCGATGACCAGGGAGCGAATCCGCTTTGCCTGGCTCTCGAGTTGTTGTGTGTTGTCCCTAAACCGCCGCCGGGTCATCCCTTTATATACACAGGTCGACGCTCGTCGGCTTACAGAATCCCAAGGCCGGATCATAACGTGTCTGGCTCGGTCTCTATTCCCTCTAACTTATAATACAAGTTACATATTCATGCCGGTTTATGTCTATAGGCCTTAACCTGCCTTTGGGCCTTGGGCCTTCTTGAAGCGCCACCATCCTTGTCTTTATGGGCTTTGAATAAAGTAACCATCATGGGGATAATCCAGCTTCTCCTAGCCGGTTTACACCTGGTAGTAATATCCCCAACATTAGGCCCCAGATTGATTTGAACTTGTTCATGTCAATCTTCAACACTTAGAAAAATTCATTCCCTTGCATCTTCGGGTGAGTCTTGTAAACCGCCATGACGTCATCCTTCAGATCCGTAGTAAACCACCGTGATGTCACCTATTCGTTGAAGCCAAAGATGCCCTTTATTAATGAGCATCCAACCATCGAGGCAACAACTTTATTAAATATCCATTTTGAGCTCCTCGATTTCCGCACCTGTCACTTATCTCTTCGCTTTATAAATAGGGTTGAGGCCCATTTTCCTTTTCCTGCACTGCCTCTTCATCTCTTCTTCCTCCTCGCGATGCCCCTGCACCTAAGCGCCGCCACCGTCGTCGAGCTTTGCCTCTGCATCACCGTCGGTCGCTGCATCGACCTGACTGGACCAGAAAAGTTCGGCGCATCTCCTCCGTTCCTGTAACACTGGTAAGCCCTTTCTCTTTCCACCCTAGATCTTCGCCATTAGGGTTTTGTTTTCATTAGAGTTCATCGAAGTTCTAGAGATGTTCTTCCTTGTCCTTCTTGGTAGAATCGTAGGCTAGTCTTAGATCTATTTTAGCCCTTGCGCGACCATAGCCACAATCTCACCCTTCCTTATTAGATCACTCCTTTACATAGATAACAACTCTTCTGATTCTGACAAACTGGTTAAACACCTGAAGTTTTTTAGGTCTGAATATATTCCAGTTTTCTGTCACCCCTTAGATCTGAAATCACCATTTAAATATGTGAAACATGTTTCCCTCACTTAGGTATTTTTAGATTTGTACCCTTCACACCAATATAGGCGGTTTAACTTTTTTTTAAGTATCATAATCCGGTAGGTACCATTAGTCCCCTTATAAACCGCCGATTCACTTATACTCCGGTTTAACAGTATGCATAACCTCTGCTTCTGTTCACTGCTTTACCATTCATAAACAATCATAAATCGGGACTTTGCAACATCTTAACCCTTACATACTTATCCTCCCTATGTCAGTTGATTTTTTGCAAATCAATTGGTACCTTATCATTATATTTCTGTAATTTTTGCATGTGTAGTCCCCAAGGGCCAGTTTATCTTTCCAAGATGAACCGGGACTTTTAACCAATTCTCCGACTTGAACAAATGTACATTAGCCCCCAAGTGCAAAAGATAATGCTTGCATTGTACTTGGGACTTATAAAAATTTCTGATAGTAAAGCAAATATGCATTAGCCCCCAAGTAGGAAGTGCATAACTTGTTGTGTGCTTGGTACTTCAAATATATATATCCCACTGATGATATGTCATTCCTTTATAGGCTGAGCTGAACAAAAGGGACTGCCAAACTACTGATCTTCAAGAAAACATCAAATCTCAGCAAGCAGAGGCTTCCAAAGCCAAGGATGAACCGACTAAGGCCTTAGCAGCCATGGAGAAGCTGAAAGAAAATTTCAAGAAGGAACGTGCAGATTGGGATGTCGAGAAGGCCGCTTTGGCGAAGAAAGCCGAAGATGAAGAAGCAGCACTTAAACTGGTGGTTGAGGAACTGACCGGGTTAAAGCGGCAAATAAACGCTATGACTTCTGCTATGTTTGGTAAGTACCCTCATTTGGTATGTGTCAAGTCCCCTTTTCCTTATCAGTTACCGGTTTACTGATGCTCGCAATGTCATAGGGACCCACATTACCCATCTGGGCTCCGATATGCGGATGAAGCTGAAGGCAGCCTACACCTTGATATAACAGCTGTATTCCGGATCCCAATGGGCTATCTGCACCGCTGCTTACAACAAGCCTCCTCCAACATTGATAAGAGAAACCATCGAGAGGTTGTCTATGTTGCCTGCCCGGTTGGAGGAACTTAAAAAATCAGCTGCAAGGTCAGGCGCACTGACGGTGCTAATCCGGGCCAAGGCGTGGATTCCAGATCTTGAGCCGTCAGAGATTAGCAAAGGCTATCCTGGTGTGAAGGAAGACGGTTCAGAATTCAATAATGACGACCTCCGAAGGCTGACAAGGGAAATGCGACCCATAGCAAGCAAATTGGTGGAAGAAACAGATCTATCTCATTATGAGCCGGTTTATGACGCCGATCACAAAAAATATGCTGCACCGACGCATGATGTACAAGATCTTGTTCCGCCTATTCGTAAGCACACTTATGCCTCTGATATTGATCCTCCCGACTTTATTCATGAAGAAGCCATTTTCCAAGCTTTAACTGGGATCGATTGGGCAACAATTGATTTCCAGCGACTGGGTAGGGATGAGGAGGATGCACCAGCTCAAGATGACCCTCAATCTTCAATCCGTCGAGATGAAGAATCTTAAACCGGAAACCGGTTTAGCCATTTGCCAAATTTGTTGAAACAACTATCCTGTGTGGGCACTAAAGCGCCTTGTAATAGGCTAGTTCAAACACTTGTCTATTTATGCCATCGAGCATACTTGTTTTGCTTGACATTGATAACTTGCCATGCTTTTGGTATCTATTGTATGCATAATCCTCAGTGGCTTTATTTAACTTGCTCCTGCATATAAGAACTTGAAAGTGCCCTAGTAGTTTACCACTGGACGGGTCATGATGCCCAAAATATATATACATAGCCTGGCGGTATAACCAAGACTGTAATAATCAAAAAATAGATGATACCTGTAATATATCTCGTTGGCTGACCAACTGTTGTTGTAATAAGGGTGATAACACTAATCTGGAGTGTTGATGACTCCTTGCATCCTGGTCGGTTCATACCGAAATCTTTCCAGGTTATGGCAAGCACCGGTTTATGCATATACTTGTGGTGACCTGTAGTCAAACCAAACCTAAGCAAATTATTGCCGGATTAAAACTGACCATGTACTGACGACTTAGCATTGAAAGCCATGCCGGGTTGTAATAAACACCGGTTTATTAGAAAATATTCATAAGTCCCTTATCAAAAGAGGTTAAAACATTTGCAACAATTACAAAAAATATGCAAGGCTTTTCATGGGCTGCCAGGCCCTAAATCGAGGCTTTTCATGGGCTGCGAGGCCGCTGAGTTAAACCATTTTTCAAAGCCTTTTAAGATGGACCTCAATCTTTAACCAATCATCATTTTAACTTGGACAAGTTTAGGGTCTATGAGATTGACTTGTCAAACGTTCGATGGGTCATACCAGGTTTACCTGGATGGAGTGACTTACTTAAAGAGGCAGGATAACCCGGGGTTTTAGGTGAATACACCTGGATTCCAAGCCTGGCTTGATAGCCTATTACAAGGGTGCAAGCTCGTTGTTCTTTGAGAAGCACGGAGCCCCCAAGTAATATTTGAGCTATGCTTAGTGGTTACCTATGTTTGAGTTATGCTTTATGCAACAGACTCTCTTTGGTTCCACATAATTTCCTTTTGGCTTTAAGCCTATAAAGAGGTGTAGCTATGGTGTAAATACAACCATGCCCCCTAGTGATTTCCCTTTTTGGTCTTAAGCCGATCAAGAGGTGTAGCTATGGTTCGAATACGACCAAGCCCCCTAGTGATTTCCTTTATATCTGTGTGGCTTTATAGGCCGGGTTAAGAGAACTCTGCTTTATAAGTAGAAGCCCCCATGTAACCACACATGATGTAAAAAAGAACAGAGACCCCGCTTTAGCTGAGGCTCTGGTTTATTATATAATATATACATTGTCATAAGTATGTACATAAGAAGAGCCTGTGTCTCAAGTACAGTAAGGCCGAAGAAGAGCTATATTCCATGGCCGCTGGGTCTCCTCCTCCGATTTGCGTGAGTCTTTGTGCTCTCGAACATCGATAAGGTAGTATGACCCATTATGAAGATTTTTGCTGACCACAAAAGGTCCTTCCCAAGGTGGGGATAACTTGTGCATATCAGTCTGATCCTGGATGAGCCGGAGCACCAGATCGCCCTCTTGAAAAGTTCTGGTCTTAACCCGATGGCTGTGATAACGTCGGAGATCTTGTTTATAAATCACTGAACACGCCGCTTCTAGGTCACGCTCCTCATCTAACAGGTCCAGTGAGTCCTGTCGTGCTTTCTCATTCTCAGCTTCAACGTAAGCCGCCACTCGGGGCGAGTCATGACGGATGTCTCTAGGGAGAACCGCCTCTTCTCGTAAACCATGAAGAAAGGCGTGTAACCCGTTGATCTGTTTGGTGTGGTGTTGATACTCCATCACACAGAAGGTAACTCCTCCACCCAACAACCTGGCGTCCTCTTTAAAGGAACCATAAGCCGGGGCTTGATTCCCCTCAAAATCTCTTGATTTGCCCTTTCTGCTTGACAATTAGATTGAGGGTGAGCCACTGATGACACATCAAGCCGGATGTGCTCACGTTGAAAAAATTCCTCCATAGCACCCTTGGACAGATTAGTACCATTATCAGTTATAATGCTGTGTGGTAAGCCAAACCAGAATATCACCTTTTTGATGAATTGAACCGCCGTTGCCCCATCACACTTGCTGACTGGTTCTGCCTCTACCCACTTGGTAAATTTATCAACCGCCACCAATAGGTGGGTCTTCTTATCCTTGGACCTCTTAAAGGGTCCAACCATATCTAGCCCCCAAGTTGCAAATGGCCAAGTGATTGGAATCATTCTTAATTCCTGAGCCGGAACATGAGTGCGGCATGCAAACTTTTGACAACCGTCACATCTCTTTACCAAATCCTCAACATCAGCATGAGCCATTAACCAACAGAAACCGTGACTAAAAGCCTTAGCCACCAAGGATTTTGAACCGGCATGGTGACCACAATCACCTTCATGGATCTCTCGCAAAATCTCACAACCCTCTTGAGGAGACACACAACGCCGAATCGCTCCTGTGATGCTGTATTGATGTAGCCCCCCGTTGATAATGGCCATTGACTTGGATCGCCGGATTATCTGCCGGGCCAAGGTTTCATCATCCGGTAATTCTCCCTAGTTCATGTAAGCCAGGTATGGGACTGTCCAATCCAGTATAACATGCAAAGCCGCCACCAACTGGGCCTCTAGGTCAGGAATAGCCAACTCCTCCTCTGTGGGTATCTTGACCGACGAATTATGAAGCACGTCGAGGAAGACATTAGGTGGCACCGGTTTACGTTGAGAGCCTAGACGACTTAAAGCGTTCGCCGCTTCATTCTTTCGCCGGTCTATATGGTCAACTTGATAACCCTTGAAATGACCAGCCACTATGTCCACCTCTCATCGATATGCAGCCATGAGTGGATCCTTAGAATCCCAAGTGACAGATACCTGCTGAGCCACCAGGTCCGAGTCACCGAAGCACTTAACCCGGCTTAAGTTCATCTCCTTAGCCATCCGAAGACCGTGGAGTAAGGCCTCATACTCAGCTACATTGTTAGTGCAAGGGAACATTAAGTGGAGAACATAACAAAACTTGTCACCTAGTGGGAAGTTAATATGACTCCAGCCCCCGAGCCCTCCAATTGTCTAGACCCATCAAAGTGAATGGTCCAATATGTGTTATCTGGCTTTTCCTCCGGTGCCTGCAACTCTGTCCAATCGTTGATGAAGTCCACAAGTGCTTGGGATTTGATTGCTGTGCGAGGCGTATATTTTATCCCGTGAGGTCCAAGCTCAATAGCCCACTTGGCAATCCGGCCAGTTGCTTCTCTGTTTTGAATGATATCTCCCAGAGGGGCTGAACTAACCACTGTGATAGGATGACCCTAAAAATAATTCTTGAGCTTCTGGCTTGCCATAAAAAGCCCATACACCAGCTTCTGCCAATGAGGATACCTCTACTTTGATTCGATAAGCACCTCACTGATATAATAAACCGACCGTTGAACCGGATATTCCTTTCTAGCCTCCTTGTGCTCCACAACAATAGCCACACTAACAGCCCGGGCATTAGCAGCGACATATAGCAATAAGGGCTCTTTATCGACCGGAGCCGCAAGGACAGGCGGTTCAGCTAACTGTCTCTTCAAATCCTCAAACGCTTTATCAGCCGCGTCGCTCCAGACAAAGTCATCCGTTTTCTTTAGCATCTGATATAAAGGGATAGCCTTCTCCTCAAGGCAAATGATAAACCGTCTCAAAGCCGCAATCCGACCCGCCAAACACTGAACGTCATTGATACATGCCGGTTTAGCCAGAGAGGTGATAGCTGTGATCTTCTCCGGGTTAGCCTCAATGCCCCTGTTAGACACCAGAAAACCCAAGAGCTTTCCCGCCGGAACACCAAAGACACATTTGGCCGGATTAAGCATCATCTTATAAACCTGGAGGTTATTAAAGGTTTCCTTCAAGTCATCTATCAATGTTTCCTCCTTCCTAGATTTTACCACAATGTCATCCACATATGCATGAACATTGCACCCAATCTGCTTATGAAGACAATTCTGAACACAACGTTGATAAGTCGCCTGGGCACTCTTGAGCCCAAAAGGCATAGATACATAGCAGAAGGCTCCACAGGGAGTTATGAAAGATGTCTTCTCCTGGTCCTTAACTGCCATTTTGATCTGATGATAACCAGAATAAGCATCCAGAAAACATAATCGGTCACAACCCGCCGTAGCATCAATAATCTGATCAATACGAGGGAGGGCAAAGGGATCAGCTGTACAAGCCTTGTTCAAGTCTGTGTAGTCCACACACATCCACCAAGTGCCGTTTTTCTTAAGAACCAACACCGGATTAGCTAGCCACTCAGGGTGAAAGACCTCCATGATAAACCCTGCAGCCAGCAGCCGAGCTACCTACTCACCAATAGCCTTACGCCTTTCTTCGTTGAAGCGGCGAAGAAACTGCCTGACCGGTTTAAACTTAGGGTCTATATTAAGTGTGTGCTCAGCGAGTTCCCTCGGTACACCTGGCATGTCAGAAGGCTTACATGCAAAGATGTCCCGGTTCTCACGGATGAACTCAATGAGCGCGCTTTCCTATTTGGGATCCAGGTTAGCGCTGATGCTGAACTGCTTGGATGAATCGCCAGGAACAAAATCAACCATCTTAGTGTCCGTAGCCGATTTAAACTTCAACGCCGGATCATGCTCCGTAGTTGGCTTTTTCAGAGAAGTCATGTCCGCCGGATCAACATTGTCCTTATAAAGCTTCAGCTCCTCTGTGGCACAAACCGACTCAGCATAAGCCGCATCACCCTCTTCACATTCCAATGCAATCTTCCTGCTCCCATGTACTGTGATGGTCCCCTTATGACCCGGCATCTTAAGCTGTAGATAAACATAACACGGCCTCGCCATGAACTTGGCATAAGCCGGTCGTTCGAACAGGGCATGCTATGGACTCTTGATTTTCACCACCTCAAAAGTCATTGTCTCGGACCTCGAATCATGATCATCTCCAAAACGGTTTAAGACTCTTATCTGTCAGTCCCATAAGGCAGAAGGTATCATAGTAAAGGATATTGATACTGCTCCCCCCCATCCATAAGCACCTTGGTGAACTTATACCCCCCAACTTGAGGTGCCACCACTAAGGCCAGATGTCCCGGATTATCAACCCGGGGTGGGTGATCCTCTCGACTCCATAAAATGGGTTGTTCATACCAGCGCAGATACTGAGGCACCGCTGGTTCAACAGCGTTCACAGCCCTTTTATGAAGCTTCTGATCGCGTTTACACAAGCTAGTGGTGAAGACATGGTACTGCCCGCTATTCAACTGCTTCGGATTACTTTGATAACCCGATTGTTGCTGCTACTGATTCCCCTGATGGTTATAACCTCCCTGATTACCCTGATTTCCTTGATTACCATGTCCAGTTTGATTGCCTTGGAACCCTGAACCGGAGCTGTTACCTCCATAACCCGGCCCATGAAATCCACCTCCTGAACCGCCTGGCGGGCCATTGTCATATTGAAATAGATTGGAATTTTTGAACTCTAGCATAATGAAGCAATCCTTCCAAAGATGCGAAGCTGGCCTCTCCTTTGATCCGTGTTTTGGGCAAGGCTGATTTAGCAGGCGCTCAAGATTGGGACCTGACCCTCCACCCCGCTGGGGCGGTTTACCCTTGTGACGCTGACCGTTATCCTGGGCATTGGTGTTAGCCACAAAGTCCAAGATATTGTCTGCCTTGCGCTTACCATTGTTCCCATGACCTACCAGATTATGCTACTGCCCCTTGGCACTGCGTTCTTTTTCCCCTTCCCTGGTTTGTCATCCTCATACTCAGGGTCTTTGGTACTATCTGAATCGGCATATTTCACCAAAGCAGCCATAAGGGTTGACATGTCATTGCAGTGACGTTTGAGCCTTCCTAATTTCAGTTTTAATGGCGTAAACCGGCAATTGCCTTCCAACGTCAAAACTGATGTATCCGCGTTGATGCGGTCTGACGAATGCAGAATAGCTGAGACTCGCTTCACCCAATGGGTTGTAGACTCCCCATCCTCTTGAACACAAGCGGCCAGGTCCACGATCGACATAGGCTGCTTACACGTATCCTTAAAATTCTGGATAAACCGGTTTTTCAACTCGGCCCATGACCCAACGGAGTTAGCCGGTAAGCTCTTTAGCTAAGTACGAGCTGTCCCCTCCAACATCATGGTGAAGTACTTAGCACACAGCGCTTCATCCACATCCAGCATCTCCATCGCCATCTCATAACTCTCAACCCATGACTCGGGGGGTAAATCAGTAGTGTAATTGGGCACTTTACGAGGGCCCTTGAAATCCTTGGGTAGTCGCACATTACGCAAAGCGGGGGTGAGACACAACACCCCTAAAGAACTGAAGACCACACCTGGCTCCACTGAAGTGTTAGGACGAACCGGAGTAAGCTGACGAGCCGCATGATGTGCTGCTAACTCAGCTTCTCGACATGCACGACCATGATCCACCACATCCTGCGCATTAGCACCACCACCCACCGGGTTATACCCTCGCGGCGAGTTACGGTGACGTGCACTGCTTGACACGGTCGGTTCATCGACATGCCTGCTGTAACTCCGACTCGAACAGGGGGTGGAGTGAATCCTCTCGCGACTATGCGAATAAGCCTGCTGCTGGGTTAAAGCTATCTGAAGGAGCTCTCTGGCCCGTCATGCCTCAATTGCCACTGGTGACTCACCATCGATTAGGAGGACGGCCAATCGTGAAGCGGCGACCACGATATTATCCAGTGGGTTGGAGTAATGACCCGGGGGTGTCGGAACATGTTGTGACAAGATGTTATTCTGATGAGGCGGGTCCATCGTACGCGGCTGAACCAGTGCCCCGGTTGCTGGTGCATCCGTCCGGTTTATCACTGGCTGGTTACTGGTTCCTGCTCCTGGCGTGTTGAAGAGGTTTCTTGGCTCATAACCTGACGGGAGGTGCGACCGGTATCTCCTCCTCATGACATCATCTGAGGCACTCTGATCCAGCCTAAGCCGGTAGGCCTGAGCCTCTAACTCGGCCCGTTCTATAGCCATCCTGGCGTTCTCTGCTGCCAGGTCCGCCTTAGCCTGAGCTATCTGATCCTTCACCTTTGCAATCTCTGCGTTGTGTTGATCCTGGTTTGCCGCATCCACCTCCGCTGCCAGCAACATTGCTAAAGCATCGAATAAATCAGACAAAACCTGAGCAGGAGTCGGCGCAGAGCCCCCCTGCCCCTGCTGGCGTTGCTATTGCTGAACCGGAGATCATTGCCGCAGCGGTGGAAGAGTGTTGTGCTGGCTGTGTACCGGCCATGAAGACCACAACTCGGTTTGGCATATCAAGGGGGTCCAGAATATTGTTGCCATCGGAACCTCCACTAATCCGGCCATCCTATAGCTGATATGGGACTCGGTCTCTCCAGCTGAAGACTCGTCGTCGGAGCAGACAACGGTTTCTCCACTAGACGTCGATCTATCCTCATATTCCGCTCCATGGATAACTCCCACGAAGGCGTGCTTCACAGCGGGCTGAACCGGGACAGACCTTGCACGCTGAGCCGTCTCGATGATGTCGGTGCAGATGTCCGGCTCAGGGCCCGGTTCGCCGATCTGCCCGATGAAGACATGAATGCCGCCAAAGGGAACCCGGTACCCGTACTCAATTGAACCGGTCTTGGGACCCCATCCCGCGTCATTGATGTAGAGCTTGCCGCGACGACTCTTAGTCATCCGGCCACAACGTATCCCATGAGTCCTTTGAAGCTGCCCTTCAAGAACTCGGAACCATCGTGCGATAGGCCCACGGTGGGCGCCAAGTGTCGTGGAGTTGTCACGGCAGATGTCCTCATGAAAGGACTTAGTCGTGGAGCCATCTCTACGGGTTAGATTAAAGGGGTTAAAGCAGACAAGGGACACGAGAGTTTATACTGGTTCGGCCCCTTTCAATGAAGGTAAAGGCCTACTCCAGTTGTGATGGTATTGCTAGGGTTTCGATGACCAGGGAGCGAATCCTCTTTGCCTGGCTCTCGAGTTGTTGTGTGTTGTCCCTAAACCGCCGCCGGGTTGTCCCTTTATACACACAGGTCGACGCCCATCGGCTTACAGAATCCCGAGGCCAGATCATAACATGTCTGGCTCGGTCTCTATTCCCTCTAACTTATAATGCAAGTTACATATTCATGCTGGTTTATGTCTACATGCCTTAACCCGCCTTTGGGCCTTGGGCCTTCTTGAAGCGCCATCATCCTTGTCTTTATGGGCTTTGAATAAAGTAACCGTCACGGGGATAATCCGGCTTCTCGTAGCTGGTTTACACCTGGTAGTAATATCCCCAACAATGGGCCTGGGAGTTGAGCTAGTAGGGCAGTGGCCTGGTTCCAAAGTAGTAGAAGTAGTACAAAAACATTTTTTGAGTGTAGGCTTTTCCTTGCTCAAGCCTACCTACTAGAATCGCCAGTGCTTGAAAGGAAAAGTGAAGGAAAAACATAGGAATTGGAAAGTTTCCTATGGTACTACTATTCATGCATTTGGTTCAAAGGAATGGAGCAAAGGAAAATTGTAGGATTTGTTCCTTTAGTGTCTCTTTGAAAGAAAAACTGTAGGAATTGTAATATCCACTTGTCCTCCTTTTCAAATTCTTATTCATGAATCACAAGACTAAGAGATAGTAGCATAATAGCATTATAACCGTACATTTTCTTGAGGTTTGACTTAATCTCACCATGCTTCTTTGCATCCTATGATCTTCCAATTATTGTGAACCAAACACCCAGATTGGCAGAAATCCTGTGTTTTTAAATTCTCTGTTTTTCACGTGCATTTCTATCTTATTACTATGTATTTCCTATCCCTGCATTGTTGTAATCCTCCAATTCAAACGAGCCCTTACAGAATCACTTCTCTTACAGATAGTTGTCAAAGAAAACCTTGTGTGGTTTGTCCCGCTCCTGCTGCGCCGTTGTCCACCCCAGCTCAACTGCTCCAATGACAGAAGGGTCCAACACAGTAGGGATTCGGCCTCCAGACTGTCTTTCGCCCCCTCAGATCTTCTTCCCCGCCGCGGGCAGCCATGACAACTGCATTACCATCACCAACCGAGTAAATGACCTCGAGGACTACACGGGTCCGCAAGACAGGTCGCACTCTTTCGTGTCTGCTTATGTTATGCATAGCTTAATATTACATGCTACTTTATCGTCCTGTTCACCGATTAGACTGTGAGTCAGCTCCAAACTAATGGTCAAACTTGAGTTTTTAAATGGTTGTGGGGTACATATCGGGGCCGCAATCAATAGTATCTATCTACTATCTGGTTAATCTCTGGTGTCTACTATGAGTTTCATGTTGGGTGGGAAACCAACAGTAAAGAAGCCATTATCTGTATTTTTTAACTGAAGACATTATCTGCCTGCTATCATTGGTTTTGGGTTTATCCACAGGTTGCTACCATCACTCTGGATTTCTGCATGCACTCCTTACATAATCTCAGTATGTTTTATTCCTATGCATGTCAGTTATTGTACACAATGGAACTGAACATGTAGAGCAAAAGAGACGAGTCTTGCATGGCAATAAAATTTCATGCAAACGTCGCTCCATGGTAGGCGCAAAAGCAGCCCCCCTCCACCCATTTCAGATTGTAATCGAGAGGAAGATATTTGTTCTGAGGGGGATTCAGAAGGAGAAGACCACTCCTATTTACCCCCTGTGGTCTTCGCTCTAACTTGGCATGCTGATGTTGGTTATATCATGCATATGGTGCCTTGCATTGCTTACTTTATACATCAAATATGTCATCTGCTTAGTTTAGACATGCTTTGTGTGAATGCCATCTGTTTAGTTTATTCATCGTTTATGTGAATTATGCAACGCCATCTTGTTTAGCCAGGCATCATATATGTGAATTTTGCAATGCCATCCTGCTTAGCCAGACATCTTATATGTGAATTATATCATGCCATCCTTTTTTCCGTTACGTATTACATTTTTCAACAATTTTAGTACATTCAACTACCCTTCGTGTGCATCAGCCATTTGACATGGTGATGGAAAATTCTGGAGTGAAAACAAGGTCATTAGAGCAGACTATGCTATCTGATGAAGCACATATCTCACTGGTTACGGATAGCTCCTCAGAGAAGGATTCAGAGACAGATGACCAGTCCTATTTCCCCTCGAGGTGTATGCTCTAACTTGGCAGGGTTATGTTTCTCATATCATGCGTATGGTGTCTTGCATTGCTATGTCATTTGATTAGTTTAGATATGCTTTGTGTGAATGCCACCTGTTTAGTGTCTAATTACCATATATGTGAATTATGCATTGCCATCTTGTTGCAAGACATTATATATGTGAATTATGCAATGATATCTTGTTGCAAAGGCATTATATATGTGAATTATGCAATGCCATGCTGTTTAGCCAATTATCTTGTATGTGAATTATATCATGCTATCATTATTTTGTATTACGTGTTCCATTTGTCGATAATGTTTGTATATTCAACTACTCTTCCTGCGCATCAGCCATTTGAAGCGGTGATGGAAGTATCTGGAGTGAAAACAAGGTATTCAGAGCAGACAATGCTACCTGCTGAAGCAGACATCTTGCTGGTTACAGAGAGCTCCTCAGAGGAGGATTCAGAGACTGATGACCAGTCCTATTTCCCCCCTGAGGTTTATGCTCAAACTTGGCAGGGTTATATTACCCATGTCATGCATGTTCTCTTGCATTGCTTAGTTTTTACATCATATATGGATTGCCATCTGCTTACTTGATTACTATATAAATCATATATTTGAATTATATCATGCCATCATGTTTACATACACATCATCTATCTGAATTATGGCATGGCAACCCATTTAATAAAGACATCATATAGTTATATCATCTCATCCTGTTTAGTGTTTACAGTCATCATATTTTGAATTATGTCATTCTATCCGTGAATTATATCGTGCTATCATGTTTCCATTGGCGGCATGTATGTGAATTATGGCATGCCAACCTATTTAATAAACACATTATATAGTTATATCATGTCATCCTATTTACATAGTCATCATATTTTGAACTATGTCTTTCCATCTTCTTTAGTTAGCCATCATAATGTGAAATTATGTCATGCTATCCTATTTATTTAGCCATCATATATGTGAAATCGTGTCATGCTATCATGTTTGGTTAGACAACATAAATGTGAATTATTTCATGCCCTCTTTTATTCCCCACTATCCATTGCACCTGTCTATCATACAATGTCTATACATTCAATTAATTTTCTTGTTTATCAGCCATTTGAATTGGAGAGGGTGATGGCAGTATCTAAGGGAGTAACAACACAGTCTTCAGAAAAGATAGTGCTACTAGTTGATGCAGATAGAACCACGGTTGTACTTGCCCAAGAACCAGCCCTACCACACATAACCACTACAAAAAAAGACACATGCGTGACATTTTGGGCTGAACGAATTTTTTTTCTGTCATACATATGACACTTCTATGACGATAATTGTGAAAAAACCCGGTATCATCATAGATGTGGTGGGCTCCTACTTCTATGACAAAAAATCATGACAGAAAATGGGCTTTTCATCCTGGGCGGGCCGGAGACGCAGCTGCATGACATTATTTGGGCCGTCCATGACGGAAAAAACCGTGGTAGAAGCAAGGGCGAGGAAAATTTCGGGGAGTTCCCGGTTACGGTGGGAGGTCGGGATCGAGCGATGCACGCTTCTCTCGTACACGTACGCGCGTGTGTGCGAGGCGTTGGCTCTAACTGAACCCGAGCGAGGCGTTGGGCTCTAACTGAACCCGAGCGATTGCACTGCAGGCTACGCGTTACTGAACCCGAGCGATCGATCGTTGGCTGTTAACTGAACCCGATCAAGCGATTCCTTCGCTATTGCTGCTAACTGAAGCCGATCGATGCTGCCTCTGGATGAACAGTGAGCGTTGTTGAAGGTGTTTGGATGAACAGTTCCCGGTGGGGGTTGATGAACAGGACCCCGTGGTGTTGCCTCTGGATGAACAGGACCCCGATCGATCGAGCCGATTGGGGCTGGATGAACAGGATCACCCTGTGGAGGGCAGGATGAACAGTAGACGGTGGAGGGCAGGATGAACAGTACCCCCGTGGAGGGGTGGTTGAACAGGAGCCCGTGGAGAGGGCTGGTTGAACAGTAGCCGGTGGAGTAGCGCACGGTGGAGGCTGGATGAACAGGAGCCCGTGGATGAACAGTCGCAGGTGGAGGCTGGAGGAGGTCGACGATGGATGAACAGTAGATCATGGAGGCTGGAGGGGGTCGATGGTGGAGATGAACAATATCCCATGGAGTCCCGTTTTGCGGTACGCCACACCCCTCCCGATGAACAGGACCCCCGTTTCGACCGTATCGCTCAAACACAAGTCCGTTTCGTCCGTTTTGCGATACGCCACACCCCTCCCGATCAACAGGACCCCCGTTTCGACCGTAGGAGGTCCATTTCCTCCGTTTTGCGGTACGCCAGACCACTCCCGATGAACAGGATCCCGTTTCGAACGTGGCCGGTCGAACACAAGGCCGTTTCCTCTGTTCTGCGGTATGCCAGGCCTCGTTTCCATCGCCTGTTCCGTCCAAGCCCTCCCGATGAACACGACGCATTTCGTTGCCTCCCCATGAACACGACACATTCCGTTGCCTCCCCATGAACACAACGACGACGCTGTTTCTCCGTTCCGACCCAGCCATGTACACGAGCCCTGGCCGTACGTATGCGTGAGTAGGCGTTCGAGACCCCGCCCGTATGTACACATACGTGACCGTATTTTTTTTTTGCACCCTGGCCGCCTCTACTACGACACATGCGCGTCTCTACATCCACCAGTATATATGTACGTACACGTTCGCGACCAGAATGACAACGCTACGTATGCTTCGACCAGGTGGGTCCCGACTGTCAGGCACTTCCTTGCGTGCAAAGATGTAGCTGGTGGGTCCCAGCAGTCAGGGGGGCGAAATACGGTGGCCCGTTCGGTGGGTCCCCGCTGTCAGGTGGAGGAATAATTATTTTGCACGTAATAAGGAGGCAATTCCTTGCTGCGACCGTGGACCCAGCTGTCAGCCTCTCCACGTACAATCCACGTCCGATGGAAGCTGTTCCTTGACCACGTTGACCACGCCGCGCCGAGAGCACCAGGGCGGTGGACGACGGCGAGCCCTAGGAAGGGGACGACGCGGAGCCGGGGAAGACGCGGCAGTGGATGCCCACGCATAGAGGAGTACGAGGGTTCACTGGTTCGCTGCGGTGTGAGGTTGCCATCTCCGCAGAATAACAGGGGGTGTGGGTGAGTAGAGGGATGACCTGGCCAGCGGTGGGAGTAGTAGGGGGCGGTGAGGCCTCCGCCGCATCGCAGCCGGCCACGGGAGGCAGGAGCACGAGGCACGACCGGTGCTGGTTTGGGCGGCTGGAGCAAGAAGACCAGAGGTTGAAGAAGCACTACGATCGTTGGATGGACATCGTACGGTCACTGGAGCTAGAATCATGCATATTGACTAAGTTGACAAAGCCCTCCATCCCCGTCAACTTAGTAGGCCCACAAGTCAGCCTGCCACTATACTGGGTCCCAGCTAACAGGGGGAGTATTCATTTTTTGTGCGTAATAAGGAGGCACTTCCTTGCATGCGAAGATATAGCTGGTGGGTCCGAGCTGTCAGCGGTGGAAACGTTTTTTTCGTGAAATACAGAGGCCCTTTCGGTGGGTCCCTGATGTCAAGTGGAGGAATCATTATTTTGCGCGTAATAAGGAGGCATTTCCTTGCGGGCGGCCGTGGACCCAGCTGTCGGCCTCTCCACGTAAAGTCCACTTCAGATGCATGTCGGTCATTGACCACGTTGACCAGGCCGTGCCGAGAGCACCAGGGCGGTGGACGACGGTGAGGCCTAGGAAGGGAACGACACGGAGGCAGGGAAGACTCGACAGTTGTTTCCCATGTGGAGGGGAGTATGACTGTACGAGGGTTTACTAGTTCGTCTACCATCGCCGGAGAATAACAACAGGTGTGGGTGACTAGAGGGATGGCTAGGCCAGCGATGGGAGTACGGTGGGGCGGTGAGGCCTACGCGGCAGCAGAGCCGGCCGCGGGGAGGAGGGAGCAGGCAGTCCCGCCGGCGCCTATTTGAGCGGCTAGAGCAGGAAGAGCAGAGATTGAAGAAGCACGACGGCCGTTGGATGGCCATCCAACAGTCCCTGCTTGTGCGTCAACCTTTTTTAGGAAAGCCTCAAATCTGTGGAAAATAGCATACAACCTATCTGCCATTATTTCTAATAATTTACAGCCCATTTGCTAATTATTAAGGTTTTTTTGGAGCCCATATTATTTTTGTTAGCATTACAGCCCATATTGTGGCCACGATTAAAAATTATACGAAATTTTGCATATTTCGGTGCGGTCTGAACTATTTTTAATCCCGAAATTTTGACTCACATTCAAACTGATTTTAAAAATAAATGTATATCAATATAAAATCCAACAAATTCTCCACGCATAAAAATTAATGTAATTTCAAATCTCGAAATGAAAAAAGATATTTGAAACTAATTGCTGGTTTGATGTGTTTTAAAAATGTACAGCCCATTTCTCATTACTGATGGGCCATTTTCTCGGCCAGCCGAATGAAAGCTCTCCTCGTCTTGAAAGATTTGCAGCCCAACAGGCCTGACAAAGTGACTTACTTAGTAAATCACAAAAAAACTGGGTTGTGGCCGTGGACCCAGCTGTCAGCCTCTCCACGTACAGTACTCTTCCGATGGAATGTCGTTGACCATGTTGACCACGCCGCGCCGAGAGCACCAAGGCGGTGGACGACGGCGAGGCCTAGGAAGGGGAAGACGCAGAGACGGGGAAGACGCGGCAGTGGATGCCCACGCGGAGAAGAGTACAAGGGTTCACTGGTTCGGCTGCGGTGTGAGGCTGCCGTCGCCGCAGGGCCTGGCTAGTGGTGGGAGTAGTAGCGGGCGATGAGGCCTCATCGGCAGCACAGCTGGCCACTGGAGGCAGGAGCAGGCGGTCTCCCCGGCGCTGGTTTGGGCGGCTGGTGCAAGAAGAGCAGCGATTGAAGAAGCAGCAGGACCGCTCGATTCAAATCCAATGGTTACTGCTGCTAGAATCATTTGTTGACTAAGTTGACAAGCCCTGCTTACGCGTCAACTTAGTAGGCCCACAGGTCAGCCTCCCAATCGGTGCGCCCCAGATGTCAGTGGGAGGAATCATTTTTTTCGCGTAATAAGGAGGCCGTTGATTGCGTGCGGCCAGGCCAGCGGAGGGAGTAGGGTGGGTTGGGGAAGCCTGCGCGGCATCACAGCGGGCCACAAGAGGAGGGAGGAGGCAGTCCTGCCGACGCTAGTTTAGGCGGCTAGAGCAGGAAGATCAGAGATTGAAGAAGCACGTCGGCCGTTGGATGGACATCCAACACTAACTGTTGCTAGAATCGTGTGTTCACTGACAAAGCCTTGCATAAACAAGTCAGCCTCGAAATCTGTGGCGTGTACAGCCCATTTGCTATTATTTTCATAATTTTTACTCATTTTCTAATTTATATGGAATTTATTGCAGCCCGTTTTCCATTTTTAGAATTGCTGGCCATTTTCTGGTCAGTACCAGGGTCAAAAAATTAACTAAATATGTGTGAAATTTTGAAAATTCGCAAATTTTTGCTGGGGAACGAAATATTCTTAATCCAAAAATTAATAGCCATACTAAAACAAATTTAAAAATAAATTAGTAATATGTCCTGTTAAATCCAATGAAATACGTATAAGATATTAGTGAAGAACAAAAACAAAAAAAAGAAACTTATATACCATTTGCTATAATTTTTTTGGAATTTTCAACCCCTTTTGATATTACTTTTAACAGACATTGACCATACTCTTAAGCCAGGCCGGAATGCATCCCTCCTCGTCTTGAAAGATTTGTAGCCCAGTAATTCGGAGAAAACAAATAGGCCTAGCTTGGGTATTCTTCAAAAAGAAATATTGGGCTACCTATTTTCCCAAAGAACTGGTGCATGAGCATTTAGCTTTATTTATTTACTTATTTATGTTTAGGGGACCATGAGCATGTACCTGGGCCGGATTCATGTGAGAGCCTCCCTTCCAGTTAATGATGGGCTTCTCTATTGGGCCTTCATCAATGGGCTGCATGTTATCAACAAGTGGAAAATGTGTTCTGAGTTTCAAAAAAAATGTGTTCCATACGATAAATAGTATGCGCTACGTACGGTATGGTGCACTAAAGGATCGAACTGTGCAACGACTTCCAAAACATTGTGTTTGTCATTCTAACAACACATTTATTCAACCAACAGACGAAATATACTATTGATTGTACATTGAAAACAGCAGCAGCAACAACCAGGGCTGGGGGTGCAATAGAAGCAGTAAGCACGGCAGAAGAGTGAAGACGCAGCTCTCTCTTCCAAACCAAACATCAGCCATCATTACAAAAGGGATATCAAAAAAGAACAAGTGTATGCATCAAACTAAATAAAGATCCTACTACACCAAGTGTACGCATCTAACTAACTGGCTCAGTTAGACGTTACTATTTAATTTTTTTCGAACGGAGGCAAAAGAATTGCCTCGTCGGTTAATTAAGAAGAAGAGAATTGCCCGGTTAATCTACGGAAAACCGGGCTAAAACCGAAGACGTTACTATTTATTAAGCTGCACTGGAGTCGCAGATGGAGAGGAGTGGGAAACTTCACTGGTTCGGGTGTGCGGCAGCACAGCCGTGGTGCCGCCCACGGGAGACAGGAGCAAGAACAGAGGTTGAAGAAGGAGCACGACTGTTGGATTAACATCCAACGGTCCAGCTGCTAGAATCATTTGTTGATTAAGTTGACAAAGCCGTGCATACACGTCCGCTTAGTAGGCCCACAAGTCAGTCACCAAATCTGACGTGTCCCAGCTATCAACGGGATGAATAATTTTTTTCGCAAAACAAGGAGGCACTTCCTTCCGTGCGAAGATACAACCGGTGGGTCCCAGCTGTCAGGTGGAGGAAACATTTTTTAGCTTAATATGGAGGAACTTTCCTTGCGTGCGACCATGGACCTCGTGGGTCCCAGCCGTCAGGCTCTCCACGTAAAGTCCTCTTCCGATGAATCTCGTTTGTTGACCACGCCGCACCGAACGCAGCGAGGCGGTGGACGACAGCGAGGCCCGGACGGGAATGACTCAGAGATGGGAAAACGTGGCAGTGGAGTCGCAAATTGAGAGGAGGAGAAGGGTTTTAACTGGTTCTGTTCCAGCGTGGGGCTGTAGTCTGTGGAGAATAACAGGAGGTGTCGAGGGGTGGAGGGATAGCCTGGCCGGCGGCGGGGTAGCTCTTTGCAGCGATGCGTGCTAAGCAGAGCCACTAGCCGCCGGAGGCCGGACCAGGCGGTCCCGGTGACGCTAGAGGAAGAAGACAAGAGATTGAAGGTGCATGTTGTCCGTTGGATATAAATCCAATGGTTGTGGATGACACAATCATTTGTTGACCAAGTTGACAACGCCCTGTGTAGGCTTCGACCTATTGGCCCACATGCCAGCCTGCAAAAATGTGGCATATATTTAACCCATGTTTTCTAGAATGTACAGTCCATTTGCTGGGCTCAGTGAACAAATAATTTCGCGTCAATCAGGCCCATTTATATTTTCTAAGAAATCCCAGCCCATTTGCACTTCCTTGAAATACACGTATTAGGTGGGTTCGTTATATATACTCCCTCAGTCCGGAAATACTTGTCATCGAAATGGATAAAAGGGATGTATCTAGATGTATTTTAGTTTTAGATACATCCCTTTTTGTCCATTTTGATGACAAGTATTTTCGGACGAAGGGAGTATATTGTTATGTTAGAAGGAGCAATTAATATCAAAGAATAAACTAGAGAGGCACATTTATATATATATAATTAATAAATTAGCAAGTTATTGCTCAAAATAAAAATGAGCGCATTATTATTAAATTGGTCCTTAAAATCTTCGCAAGCTTTTGTATGCAATCACCAGGATATTCCTTGCCTGTGAGTAAAAAACAACCAAGATTTTCCTTGCCAACTTCCGTTAAACATTTACTTTTATAAGTTGGGATGTTTTTATAATGTATATATAAGTCTCTATAAAATATACGATAATAGTAATAATATAAATATATATAATGTGGTTAGAAGGGAAAACATAAATTGGACACAACATTACTTTTATAAGAGACATGCGTTTTATTCCCCACAGTAGGCATACTAACAAGTTCACACACAAATACAACAGAAAAGGTAAACATTCATATCAAACTCAGGTTCACAGGACACGTTCATATCCATAGCCAACATTCACAATAAACAACTCAAAAGATCCATATATACACAAGCTCAGCATATCTATGCATCCAAATGATTGATAGATCACATGACAATATTCATACATAATTTATAAAAAGATTCAGATATACAAATGTTCAGTATGTTTATGCATCCAAATGATTGAGATCACAACCAATATGATCCATGGACGAACTTTAATTACCTAGGGTACAGACTGGTAAATGGTGTTCAATCGGAGGTACTTGCTAAAATTAGTTCTTGTACGAGTAAACTTTCGAGTACATAAGAGGCAGCACAGACAATCTGAACTTTGCTTGTAGGTTTATTCTCAAATAGTGGCCTCGTGCCGAGGGAGGTTTGAGCAACTTGGCCACTACTTTCATCCAACCATTTTACTGGGTCATCTTGGTCCTGTATCTCGCCAAAATTCTACATTGAAGACGAGAAAGGAGGTGGTTGAGAAAATGAACCAGCCAAATTTTTTGTGCAGTTCAACTGAAATGGAGCATCCTTGGCATGCAGACTGATTAAGTGCCAGATGAATATACGCGTCAACCAACTTGTCTGGAATCTTTGGACTCCATGCCATATAGTTCGCTACCATATGTGCCGATAACCAAAAGGCACAAGTTGGGACCAAAGACTGGACTGCGTTTTTCTGGGCTATGCACCAAGCAATATTTTTGGCGTTCACTCTCCTAACACTTGGAGTTTGACAATTGGTTGATGCCGGTTGATACTCGAATGAATATAGGCACTTCTTGTCAACATCGATGCTTGTCTGAGTGAACTTTGGAGTACATAGCAGCAGCATAAGTACCTGTCCATCTGATCATTTTGTGCAGTTCTGCTGAAATCGCCTGATGTAATGATTTGCCTACGAGTTCAGGCTCCAAATTACTCCTTTATGAAATCGGCAAATAGTAGCACAATACCAAATTACCAATAGATATGACAGGCACAATAATCAGGATAAAGACCAGTACCAACCTGTGTGAGGTAGCATATCAATTACTATTTCCTTTGACTGGAAGCCGAGATAAGCCAAGCGACTGACAGCAAAGGAGTGAAGCATGCGGAGTTTAGCGACTGACAGGAAAGGACGGAAGCTGTCGAGGCAATGAAGCACCCAAAGTTTTTGTGCAGTTCCACCAAAATCGAGCATCCCTGTTGGCACATATATTGAGAGAATGAGATTACTGTAATAGTGGGACTAGTTTATGAAACATACACTAACAAATAGAAGCACCCTCATTATCTTAATGGGTAAAGTTAGCAACATAGTAGTCTTGCTTAAAGAGAGGTATTAGTTTATTTAATCAGTGCCAATTAGCTCAACTCAACACTCAAAGCATTGCCATTTATCATAGGTTGCAAAACTTTAACGTGCAAATATAAAGGAGTTTCTCATGACAGTAGCACGGTACAAATAGAGATGATAGCAAACTAATATGGATGAAGGCCTTAGGCCCATACCAACCTGAGAAAAAAATCTTATTCATGTAGTCCCATAAGATATGATAAATCACTCACTGGAATCACACAATAGTATATATTTTTGTGCACTTCAAATGTATGGTTGAAATCACTCTTGTTTACCAGTGCTAAGATTATATCGAAAGATTATCAAGAACTTTCAGCAGAGTTAAAGCACTGGCTGGGATACAGTTCATTGTATTGTCTCGTGTAGTTCCATTTAATGTATGATTGGAACAACATGATCCCTGTTTGCACAAGTAGGAACAAGGTGAAACCTTCGTTAGCTTAGTGAGAAAGGATAGGAAGACATTAGCATATTACTCAACCAGTAGCATCAAATTCATGATGGACAATACGCAAAACATTGCCTCATTGAACCAATGGCAATAAATTGAAATGCAAAACAATAGCACTATTATATCATGACACTAATAATATTCCCTCCCTACTCCACCACATGATTCACCTCCATAGACAAACATACACACGTACATGATTCAGCATAGGGTCCTACTAAAGATTTGTTTAACTCCAACAGGAAAATTAGGCAGTAATAAATTAGTGGTACTTAAGTACTCCTAATTAATTAAGTGAGACAGCAGAAGTGGAAGGGCTCCCTGGAGGATCGTCTCACATGTAAGGTAGTCGTTGCCGGAGCCCTTGAATGGCCTCGACTGAGGCCTCTGGCTTCAGCAAGATCGCCTTGGCATTGTTTATTCTTCTTCTTCTTCCTCTTCATGATCTGTTTCTCTTTGTCCTCACCAGTTGGTGAAACCAAGTACATGATTGGCCTTCTAATTCAGAATTGGTTTTGTCAGTGAGGGAGTACAAGTGTACTAGTAAAAAACAACATTATTTTCTCATGGCAGTCAGAAAATAGAGATGAACACATGCATTAAATATCATTCTTACCTAAAGGAAGGTTATGGCGCCAATATGGATGATGAGGATTGGAACACAGATCTCCCTTTGTGCAGTTCCACCAAAATGAACCAACTATTCCATTCTGACATTCCAGTTAAACAACACAAAAGTCACTTCTTTTAAGAAGAGTTTTGTGCAGTGCACCAAAAGGTCACAACAGCAACCAAGTGAATTGGATATCCCTGTTTGCACAAAAAGGCACAGAGGAAATAGTCAGAGTCTCAAACAATTACAGGCAAAAACATTTGGCTAAACTTGTCATGGCTTATAACAGTGGCATGGCTTCATTTTTACCAGGGACATTAGATTAAGAACAGCTAAGGCTGCGTTTGGTTCACAGGTTTGGTGCAGGATTTTCGTAGGAACACAATTCCTACGGTATTCTTTCCCTTCCAACCGTTCGGAACACGGGAAAGGTGAATAGTGTTTCATAGGAAAGCTGGTCTGGTAGTACTGATTCCATAGGATTAGAAACATCCACTCGCTGCTCATTTTTTGGGCGGAAGCCCGAGGCAGGCGCTCGCTGCCATGCGTTAGACAGGTTGTTGTGTTGTGTTACCGGAATAAAAAAATCAACCTATGTGTGGTACGTGAGGTGAGGACAAGAGTAGTCACTATGCAGCTGAATAAACAAATAGCATCTCATACTGCCAAGCATGCTACTCTAAAAAAACAAATATGTACATTTCGTAGTCCATTCGAACACATTCTCTTGAGAGTTTCCTTCGGTTCGCTGTTCCATAGATTTATACCTACATTCCTTTCCAATTCCTCTATTTTCATCAAGACCTATGTTTTATGCCCCTTTATTCTGAACGGAGCCTAAATATTTGGTATAAGGGCATGGGACAGTGGGTGCACCAGCAGTCCAGCACCATGTACGTAAACAGGGGCATAAAGTGGTGATTCATAGTTTGTTGCCCCGAGAAACAAACATCCAAGAAACATATCTGGGTTGGTCCCATTTTTGTTCACTCTAGCCACCTACTCCTATGTGTGGATAGCAAATCTAGCCCTGGTCATACCACTGTGTATAGTGTTACCCCTATATTTCCCTTTTCGACCAAGAGACCGGTTGGATGACCAGTCTGTACTACTTTCACCCCCTTTCCTTCCTGTTTGTACCAAGTCCGATGTACATACTAAATTCCCCCACCCCCACTTTATTTCTTGTTTGAACCAAGTACTCCCTCCGTCCCGAATTACTTGTCATCAAAATGGATGTGTCTAGAACTAAAATACATCTAGATACATCCATTTCAATGACAAGTATTTTCGGACGGAGGCAGTACAAGATTCGACTCCATGAAGTAGCTTTACCTCTAACAATAGAAGAAAAAAATATGTGACGTTGGACCATCCGATCGAGAGGGGCTGAGAGGTAGAAAATGATGCACATGCAGTGACGTAGCAAGCTGGGGAAGTAGAGCTAAGGCGGTTTCGAACGAAGATATACCTGAAGGTCGTCGGTATGTGGATAGGTGGGCGGCGGGAGGGCGGATCCGCCCACAGGCAACGACGAAGGGATCGGAGGACCTCCCACACCGGTGCTCGGCCAGAGATAATGGTGCGGCCGACAGTGGATCTCCTCCCTCGCTGTCAACGACGGCCTAAACGCTGCCCCTCCTCCCCTTCACCGGCGGAGGGGGATACGTCCGGATCTGTAACCAACGGTGAGGATAGAAAGCCAGTGTTTTTTGAAGGGAGAAAGACAGTGTTACTACCCCTATCTTGTTTAAATCTAGAGAGGATGAGAGTGTGTGAATAGAGCAACCCTAGAAAGCAAGCGCGGAGGCTCCGGCCTATATATACATAGTGAGCAACCCTAGCAAGCAACCCTAGCAAGCAAGCAACCCCTATCTTCGTCAACTCATACAAGCCCGAGAAATTTGATTACTACAACGCCCTCTCCCTCGCGGACTGAGCTCCTATGCCTTAACTGCACCTGCCTTTGGCTGCATGACAGGAGAGGCAACCACCTGTTGGGCCCACCTGTCATAGACGCAAAGGCAGGAGCAGTAAGTTGAAGCTTTCGCTATCCCTCCCGCACGAGGTGGACGGACATGAAGTAGGAGTAACATCATTATTGTTCGTCTTCTCGAAGAGGCGAAGAGCCAAGCGCAACCCGAATGTGGCAGTTGCGAACACTCGCGTGGTGCAGTTCCTTGGAGTACTAGCCAGGCTCTTGCATGAGACAAAATTGCTATTGTTTAACAATTAAACTCCATTATCCATTGGTTGATACTCATGCTGCATAGGTCCACGCGCTTAGCACCGTTTCCTCCTGGGGTCACCAATGTTTATTTGCTAATTAATAGCATTGCATGCAATGAACTAGCCATTGCAAGTCATTAAAAGCATGCACACCTCTCATCTCTTATTGGTTGATATGTCAAGAAACAAGAAACAAGGTAGAAGTTAATGCACCGCGCCTAAGTGTTTTGGGACTATTTGGTTTTCGTAAGATGACTTACACACCTAGACGGAGGAAGTAGTATAGCCCTATAAATCGGAAAGGAGTATTTGCCTTTCTAGAGATTTCAACAAGTGACTAGACTACACCGTGTGTAGTACTCCCTTCCTTCCGGTTTATAGGGCTCAAATCTTAAATCTCATGAACCAAGGCATTTTGCGATTGGAGGAATGTATCTCGTACTTTACAAAACTACCCTAATTAAACTCATGCATTAATTACGTAGTTCTCTCATTTTCCTCTCCACCTTGGTCGTGGTGCACAATATTGAGCACTCCTATATGACTAGCCGCTCTATCTACATGCAGGACATTTCAAAGCATCCGGGCCCGCGTGCCATCCACCAAATCACAACAAGGTGCTACAGTCGAGACTCACCTGTAACCCCAGTGTGGCCGTCATGACCCGTCATATCACAAAACCCACACCTTTACCAGCATTGGTAAGGTGGCCTCCAAGTTGGACTGGACGAAGCAACCATCATTTCACTGGAATGCCCGTTCAAGCCCTTTCTTCCCTTTCTTGAAGAAAACCTCACTCCAGGCTACTCACTTCTGCCATTTTTCTTCTGTACCGACGAAGGAAAGGTGGGCGAATCAGTTATGCTGCTATATTTTCATTCCAAGAATCTGCTTTTTGCGAAGCACCGACCGATTCTCACATCCTATTCTTTTCCCGTTTTCATTGCGATTGTGGTTTCCTTTCGATTGCTTTTCGTTTGTCAGTTCATTGATGGATCCTGGAGCACTAGGCAAAGAGTTTCCGGCGGACAACCACTGGAGACAGTGATCTCCAGGAAGCGAGCACCGACCAACGAGTTGACCATGTTGGCGGGCCAACCCATGGAGACGAAGAACTCCAAGAAACAAGCATTGGCCAAAGAGTTGAGGACGTTGGCGGACGAACTCCTCAAAGAAAGTTGGAAGAACAGCAAGGGCCCCACCGTGCCTACCCCAGGAACTCTGATTGCCACCTATGTGAGGCTCAAGACCGAGTTTGAGGAGATAGTCGCCGTTGAGAAGCAGTATTCCCCTGGCAAGGTGATGGCCCCCATCGAGGAAGAGGAGATGGCCCCTGGAGGGTTGAGATCCCCTGGTGAGCTGCACAAGGTAAAAAATAATGGCTTATTACCATAGTTGTGGTTTTTGATTATTTCCAATGTGCTTGCTATTGTGCAGGTGCCGATGGACGTCCTTGATGATTCCGATGTTGTGGCCCGTCCTGTTGGCATCGCCCCGGAGATCGATTCCGATTCCGCTGTCCATCCTATGGACATCGCCCCAGAGATCAATTCTGATGTCGCGGTCAGTCCTGCAGACATCGCCCCAGAAATCGATTCCCATGCCGTTGTCCGTGCTGTGGTCATTGCCCGAGAGATTGATGATAAGAAATAGTTGGTCGCGCTAATCCTTCAGGGTAGTTTGCATTGCCCTGTGTTTAATTACCAGAACGATGTGTGTTATCAAACCATCTTAGGGCTAGTGCACTGTCTTGTGTGGGCGGATCTTGCTACTTTCGTTTGATAGTGAATCATGCGATGAATCATGCGAACCCTCTCCGAGTTATGGAAACAGATGTATCCTCACCAGCTTTTGATGTAATATATGGCATGATTAGATGTAAGTTTGAACTGTTTATCATATCAGTAGGGCTTGTTTGATGATTCTTGGTATTAGTAGGCTAGCTACTGTGCGAGCTATAGTACTTGCAAAACACTCACCGAAGAGAAACGTTGGGGTTGATGAGCTCGTGGTATGCTTATACTTATCCCTCGTTGATCGACCAATAGCCCTAGCTCCTAAAATTGTAGGCTTAGCTATCGATGGCCTAGGCAGGCTAGTTTGGCCTAGTGGGTTTCAGTGATATGATGTGCAACACAAAATCATAGCAGTGCAGAGACGTACTCCCTCCATTCCAAAATAGATGACCTAGGCGGGCTAGTTTGGCCTAGCGGGTTTCAGTGATATGACGTGGTATAGTGCCGTCCAGTCTTCGCGTGTGGTAGCAGTATTGCGGGTATAGTAAGTTTTCTTGAAGAAGCGGAATTCAACGAAGTCATGATGGTTCCTTCGTCCGAACAACTTACAGTGGGAAAGGTTGGGCCTGCGATACGACCGGGGTAGACCAGGATAATTTTGTGCATGGCAGGTGGACCAGGATGGTCGACGTCCCACATGTCGGCGAATGAAAGTATTCTTTCCGATATAGAGGACGAGCAACGAGTATTCATTGTTTATTTTTGATGAAAGCTATTGTCTCCACTGTTATGACGGAGGAGTGTGAAACATGGCAGCCCAGTGAACTTGGCATGTGCACCACTCCCTCCTTCCTCATGTAATGCCCAGGTTACAGTTTTTTCTCACTTTCTCTCTATCTACTTCCTCTCAAATATTTTTTACCTTCCTTTTTTAAGACACAATTGTTTTTATGCCTTTTTTGGAATTATTTTTTTATACCTAGGAGCACGTGTAGAGACGGGCTCTTGCAGAGCCCACTCCTTGACTTTGTCAATGCCTCTCTCTCCTCCACATAAGGAGTACTACTTGCTATGCATGGATGCGGCCGGCATCTGGCATCTTGAGGGGCCAGGGCGGTGAGAGCGGGCTCTGGAAGCGGTCCGGACTCTAGCATAATTTTGGTTTTTACAGTATTTCTTTCTCCATTGACAGGTAGGCCCGTGTAGATAGATAAAGAACACGAGCTGATGAGGCGCATGCGGACTGTTTGACTGGTCAACCAGACAAATACAGAGCTATACGCTGAGCCAGTGACCGTATAATCACCATATCTCGTATACAATGATCAAAGTGAGCTATCAAGACAAGTTCGATGACCGCCAATGCATTTTACTTGGTAATAAATGACCAGGATTGAAGGGGAATCCAAATTTGCTTCGTCTTCTGTCCTTGAGCTCTTGACAAACCAACGCACTATACGGTTGTCCGGCCACTCCACCCCAGAGCTCTCACCAAGCGCTGTTCATGCCACCACACCGCATACTAACCGGTAAGGCAGCGATGGCATCCCGCCATGCCGAGTTCCTCGCCGCCCACGACCGCACACAAAATGGTAGGGAAGCGATGGCATCCCGCCATGCTGAGTTCATCGCCGCTCGCGACCTCACAACTATGTGGGAGGAATTTGAAGATGCCAAGGCCGAATGGGCGGTAGAGCAAGAGGCGGCCAAAGCCGCACAGAGGGAGCGGAAAAGTCAGAAAGCACTCAAGAAAAGAGAGGCCCACCACCGCAAGAAAGAAAAGGACGCACGCGCTGCTGCGGAGAGGTCGGCGGAGATCCAAGCACGGTGGGGTGTCTCCGACAAAGCCGAGAAGGAGAACGACGGCGTCTGGCCAGCATGTGAGAAGTAGTAGTACTAGTAGTTAGTGTGTGTGTGTCTGAGTACGAGCATGTACCAGTACTACTAGTTACTACTGTAGTTTTTAGAGCAAATTACCAGTACATTAGCCTAGACTAAATGGAAAAATTCCTATCCTAAGCATCAAATGGCATCTCTTTCTCTATAGGAATTGAGATGCATGTCATCTCACTTCCTATGATTTTCATATTCCTATCCTATGAACGAAAGGAGGCCTCTGTTGGAGTAACTACTGTAGCTAGCAGTACTGCTAGTACAGTAGTTTTCTTCAAGAAGCGAAATTCAACGAAGTCATGATGGTTCCTTCGTCCAAGCAACTTCAAAGTGGGAAGTGGGCCTGTGATTTGACGGCTCATTAGTCATTGTTACTGCGGCATGATGACCTGGGTGACTCCCTTGGAGTTTTGCGTGCATGGCAAGTGGACCAGGATGGTCGACGTCCCACATGTTGGCGAACGGAAGTATTCTTTCCGATATCGAGGAGCAAGGACACCGCGTGGTATAGTATCACTGCTGATTGGTTCGCAAAAAAATAGTATAACTGTCGATTTATAATTATTTTTTATTTCTGATGAATGCTAGCGTTTCAACTCTTACGATGAAGGGTGCCAAACACGACACGTGCTGGATGTCCCACACGTCAGCGAAAGGAGTGGGACATGAACAGCGTGGTAGAGCCTAGCGTAAAAAAACAGTGTGGTAGAGCATCTCCACTTCTTCCACTTCTGGGTCAGAGACCACATGTAGTAGTACTTAGTGGTATGAATGATACAAAGTGTGACCTGGAGACAAAGACACGTCTAGTTGGAAGGTCTCAGGGCATACACGTAAACAAATATAAAAGTTAATATGTGCCTCCAACTAATATAGTAGTAGTAGAGTACTTAGGCACATACTCCATAACATCACCGTGCATTGCACGTACAACATTTAGTGGTAGTACGTAGTAAGAGACAAATGTTACCCAAGAGTTCCCTTCTCGACCTACTTTTGGGTGTTTGGTAGAGTGTATGGAGGGTGCATGAGTCCACACTAGATTAGCACAAATACACTAGAAGCATGCATGAAGAGAGCATGCATGAAGAGGGGTGTTGAGTTGAGCTTGCATGAAGAGGGAACAACTATGCTGAGACGAGAACGCAACCAAACACATCCTATATGCCACGCATGTTCATACCATTTGTGCCTTTCTACTTCACTTACTGCGCTACATTACTCAGGTTCGTACGTCCACTCCTAGGTACATGTTCGTCTCGTAGTTCCAGTCCCACGTGTTCTTCATATAGATGGAACGATCCTTGCATAACACGTGCACCTTGATGCTAGATGTCTCGCGTGTTGGCAAAAGGATGAACAAAGCTCACGTAAAAAAATAGAGTGGAAGAACATAGATTCCGGACGACCGAGAAGGAGCAAGGAACCTCGTGGTGGAGCGTCTGCACTCATAATATTTAATATTATTCAGCGATATAAAATTAACCAATCATCTCCAAAGTGGACTGGAAGAGTACGAAACACAGGAGCCTAGTGTAGTATCATACTAGTACATGGCTAACCCACGCTATCACCATATTTCTTGGCTTCCGTGCGACACCTATCTCTAGTAATCTAGCAGCCTGTATCGCTTCTCCCTCCTCGTCTCTATCAAAGTGCGGCGGGCTGGCGTTTCTGCCGTCTATTGAGGTCGGTTAACTATCACATGTTAGCGACATGCCAAGAGCATTCTAAAAAAATTCCTTTCACGTTCCGTTTTCAAAAAGAAAAAAAATCCTTTCACGTACGAATTTGCCTGTATGCTTTGAGCAACTTGCATGTCCTATACTGCTCCTGTTTGATACTCTAACTTAGCTAGAGGTTAGACTAACTCATGACTAACCCTGAACTAACTGTATCCAAAGAGGTGTTTGGGTGACAGGGTTAGATTGACAATAAATGCACTTCATGGAGAGAGAAAAGTGATTTTTCAGTGGTCCCAATGAGAACTATCTCCAGTTAGCACCTCTTGGGTGGGATAGTTTTTTTGGTGGGTTCGGTGCAACTTGCTCCAATTTAAACCCTCATGCTTGGATAGTTTAGGGCTATTTGAGCCCCAACTAGCTCAAACTAACTCTAACCCATGGATCCAAATAGGCCTATGGCCAGTCTCGACGCGGAGCAGTCGCGTGCACCGGGAAGCGTCGCTCTCTCGGCCGTCGCGCCACTTCAAAGCCAGCGCCAGTGAGAGGTCGCCTCCGCTCTGGCCGGGCATTAATGTGGCACTGACGCTCTAGGGCGACGCTGTCCATTTCACACGGGAAGCACACGCTGGCAAGGGAGTATAGGTTTTGAACCGTTTCAGGTGTAATACTGATAGTTTGCAAAACTACTCAATTATTGCACTCAGTTTCCTAAGAAATTGTGGTAAAAAACGTTACTCCATAGCCCGCTTCCCTTCTCCTTCCTCTTCCACCGCACGCGCACGTCCGCAGGAAGTGAGCGATCAACCCTTATATAGGAGTGCTAGCACAAAAAGATGCATGCATGACCACTAAAATTTCCATATTAAAGCGCCGCTCCGGCGGGAGTATGGCGTATGTTGTTACCTTCGGTCGACCCATGGCTACCGGGCGACGGCGACTAGAGAAGAGGCGGCGGGAGCAGAATGAATGCAGCTACTGTTTGGGTTTGCCTTTCGGCTTAAATAAATGCGCAGCATCACGTGTACCCGCGGGTGCACAAATTGTAACATACGTGTCTGCTTAAGTGGGCGTCATGTAACGGGTGTGTGTGTGTGAGAGATTCTGAGAGGCAGAGTGCGTGTGTGCGACTCTACTCTTCGAACATGTACTCAACCTTTTGCATCGAGATATAAGTATAATGGTATTTACTTTAGCTAGTGATTTACGTGGCCATGTTAACGTGGTTGTGTCAAAAAAATGTCACTTCCTGCTCGTGATTTGCGTTATATAATTACAAGCAAGATTCTCGTGCATTGCACGGAACATCAATATGCATTTTTTTACAGAACACCTATTGTGATTGACCCATGCAGGAGTAATCCCATGTGTAAAAACTAATGATATCTCAAGAATTTTATCGGAAAACCGGTATCTCGAGAATGTCATTGAAAAAATGAAAGGAGAGATAAGGCGAGGAGGAGTGGAGCGTGATGGTGAATGGTGGTCGGGATGGGCGGAGGCATGGGGATGGACGGCGCCGGCAGGCGGCAGCGGCCACCATGCATGCTAGATTGTTCCAGAGACTTATTCCTTTTTTAATTGCTGAGCAATGAGGTTGCGGGAGATAATGATGTGGAGAGAGGTGCGGGTATCTTTTGTAAAATTATCATAGTTTGATTTCTATCCTCAGATATAGAACATACGGTCTGTATTACAAGATGGCAGGCACACCATCACCACCAACTCGTTTTTTTATAAGGGTACATATGATAAGTTTGCTGACTACTAAAGTAAAATGGAATTTTTCCATGTTATGCAAGTAAATAAAGGTGATTCTTTATCATACGGGTAGGGTTGGATGAAGGGTGGTAGGAACAAATGTTCTGCCTAGAGCATGTGTGTGTGAGATGGAGTCTTAGTGTGTGTGTGTGGGGTGTGTGTGAGAGAGAGAGAGAGGAGAGAGAGAGAGATGGAGTCTTAGTTTGTGTGTGTGAGGGAGAGAGATGGAGTCTTAGTGTGTGTGGGGGGGGGGGGGGCGTGCGTGCTTGCATGTGTGTGTGTTGGTGTGTGTGTGTGTGACAGAGAGAGAGAGATGGAGTCTTAGTGTGTGTGTGTTGGGGGGTGCGTGCGTGCGTGTGTGTGTGTGTCGCGGGGTCCTCTGTGGCAGATGTAATTTTAAGTGTGCATGGCTTTCATCATAGAGATGTGATGTGTATGGCAGAGGCCACCAATGATGGGGTGCGAGAGAGAAAATGCCCGTAGAGAGGGAAGAGAAGGTGTGTGCGCGTGAGAGGAGTCGACTTCGAGAGAACGTGTTTGTTTGAGAGACACTGAGGAAGACTACTATATATCGATGGTGCATGTAGGCGGGAATTAAACTAAGGGATGGTCTTATTTGTTTCGGGGATATAGGGGAAGAGTGAGAGGCGGGCGGGCAGGGGGGTAGCTAGAAGGAGATTGTTAAGTGTGAGTGTGTGTTTTACCCATCCAGGCGGAAGTTATGTGCACAAAAGAGGAGAACGATTTGATGTGGCGTTAGGATTGAGGGTAATTAACTACGTATGGAGACATAGAGACCTTGAATGTGCATGTGTGAGAGGTATACATGTATACGTGGGATGTGTGTGTGTGCGCGCGCGCGTGATCGAGATAAAAGAAAGAAGACATAAGTCATAAGATCAACGACATGGGAGAGACGGATTGGTATGACAATATGCATGCATGTGAGAATGCATGGAAGAAGTCCCGACAATTGAGCATGTGTTTTTGTCTTTAAGAGATAGTGGCGTGGGCTGGAGCATGCATCTATGGCGAGCAGAGGGAGTGAGGCGCAACGATTGTGCAAAAGAGACCAACCTATAAATGCATATGTATGGAGAGACATATATAGTGTGGGTGATAGGAAGCAAGACTCCGTGCGAGAAAGAAATGTTGACGGAGAAACTACAGATAGATACAGAGATGGAGATGCTAGCTAGAGGGACATCCGCTAGTTTGGGTGTTGGAGATGACCGTCGGGTGGTTCAAAGGGTGAAGTTATATATGTGTGTGAGAGGGCACTTGACTGCATGTAGAGAGAAACATATGTAGTGTGCGTGATAGGAATCAAGAGTGAGGGCGAGAAAGAAGGTTGATGGAGAAACAAATAAATAGAAAGATAAAGATGCTAGCTAGTGTGCGTTAGAGATAGGAGTCGAGTGGATCAGAAGGCTGGGTTATGTGTGTGGGTGTGAGAGAGATAGAGAGAGGGTGCGTGTGAGTCACATACAAACAGATATTAGAGAGAAATGAGATCTAGAGAGACGGAGTTTTGTGTCTGCGAGAGAGAAAGATATTTCACAACGAGAGTGATAGCTAGAGAGACATACGAGGGAACGCAAGATATCTCTAGGGAGAGAGGGTGTGTGTGAGCAACATACAAGAGAACGATGGAGAAATATGAGACCCTGGGAGACAGAGTTTGTGTTTGTGTGTGAGAAAGAGATATTAAAGAGGAAGAGTCGTAGGTTCAAATATCTAAGGAGCGAAATACATCTCTGTATGAGGGGTGTGCGAGTGGCACACATGGGAATAGTAGAGAGAAATGAGACCCCGGGAGACAAAGTTTTGTGTTTGTGTGAGAGAAAGAGATTCCACATGGAGAATCATAGTTAGAGACACAGAGCAGGGAGCGAGATATACTTAGAGAGAGATAGAGTGATGAAGGTCGAGGGAGAGAGTACCGTCAGTGTGTTACGAAGATAAAGGATCATTGTCGACATACATGTAGCACGAGAGATACCTGAGAGACGATGAACGCGTATAGGTCTAGAGAGATTGTCCTATATAAGCATGAGTGATAGCTATATGAGACGAATATCTGGATTAAAGGGGATTCAAATATTTAAACTGGAGATCACGATATCGATAATATCATAACACAAATTGGAGTATCAAACATGCATATTCATTTGAATTTGGGCACACGTGTAATGTTATATAGTTTATCAATATTTGTGATCCATATATTCTTCAATTACAAACAAAGCATGGTTTATATGCAATTAATGTCTAAATGGGATTACACTATATGTTGCGTGTGTGAAACACATTATACATGTTTGAGAAGTAAAAAAACCGCATGAAACACACATTAATTGGAGGCAATTAGCGAGGAATGCGTACATTGGATTTCAACATAAAGTGGTTTCAAATATTTGAAAATCCAAATTGATGGATACAACCTTATGAATTTGAGATCATGCCATTTGTAAACCATATTTATGTATAAATGGTGTTGTGCTTTTGAAAGTATATATAAAAAATGATGTATATAGAATGTAATTCCAATTGAAAATGGATCCCGCCCGAAAAAAATAGAATACAAACGGGATTCGAATTGAGTTGGCACGGTAAACGTGCACTCTGCAAAATTTGAACGAAGCGGGGAAAGTCACAGTAACCGCCCGAAACCAAAATCTGCGAGATGGAAATCACTACTGCCTATCCCTGTCACGCAAAGCCTATATGCTGGATTTCTATAGGTTTTGATAGGGGCAGGTTTGTAATTTCACCCAAATGTGACGTAACCGCCTCTCACCCAGATTCATACAGGGTGGGCGCCAAAACACAGTGTGTCCTCAGCCGAAATCGACGTCCTCCTCCACCATGCCGGAGCTGATACCCCAACGCCGCCGTCCATTACAAGAGATCGACCTCTCTCATCCACGGCTTCGGACTGGGATCCTTGCATCCCGTCCTCTCGCTTCATCCCCGCCATCGTCCACCTTGCCAGCGCCACTCCTACGCCCGTCTTGTCCACCGTGCCCCGCCGCCACCGTCTACCCTCCTAGATCTGCTTCCACGCCGCCGACAGCCATCGCTACCGCAGCACCGTCAAATTCTCAGCAGATGCATACACGGCGCCGCACCAGAGGCGGTACTCTTTCGTATCTGCTCAACTTATTTATCGCAGCAAGAAAATAGATCGCCACTGCTTTATTCTGATTTCTTGTCTTGGTTGCGAAGTTGCCTTTGTCTGGTTTGCACCTTCAGATCCGCCATGGCACGCTCAACACCATACTCGCAATGCTTATGGTTTTCCCCTTTTATATTCCACACTAGTTAAATCACAGTAGACTAAATTTCAAAATTGGGTCAGTCGATTTTTCAAAGCTCGCCGGAGTTCGCCGGTGCGATCGAAGGGGCTCGGATGGGGACGTTGGTTGTGGGGGGCGGTGGTGGGGCCTCGTCGAACGAAGAAAACTCGACACGGGTGGGGGCGGGGGTGGGGGTGGCGGAGGAACACAGGCGGTGTGGCTGGTGGTTCGGCCGGCGGCCCGTGCGGTGTTCTGTATGGGAATCATAGTATGTTCCTTGTCAGGAAGGGGAGCATGGACATCTGAAGTCAACAACTGATAGAGCTAGCATGTACGTGATCGATAGGCTTTCAATTACTAGCGGCAATACAACATCGTAATTTCCAGCCAGTTCCACTTTCCCGATTTATATATCCTGGTTATGGTGTACCCCTGTTATGTACACTATGATCTGCCTAGTTGCTGTGTGCTCTTGTTATCATGGTTTGGCAATAAACTCTCTATACAGTATATTATGAACCTATCATCTGCCAGCTATCCTTACTTCTGGAGCCTATTTTTTTGTGTACTTGTGCCAGATTATATAAATGCACACACCATATTACAGCACACATGAGCTCTCTCATCAGAATCCAGTGATAGCACACAAGTGTTTACAGGGGCGCCCCTATACTAGAATATCATCTACATTACAAAGATAATCTCACAACTATTTATGTTTTCATGGTTCTCAGATATTATATGCAATTACAGTGAATATCAGAATCCGCACATCAGAAGAATATTGTGGAACACTGCAATGACTTACAAAATTGGCAGCAAGGCATTGAGTGCCATTCTGGAAGCAATGAAACTCGTACGCTCCCCACCTGTTGATTCTTGTTCAGAATATCATCCTAATGACTATTCTAACCTCGAGGAGTCAAAGGCAGATGGCCTGTCCTGTTCACCCGTCAAGGTGCCTGTTCTAATTTGGCAAGGTTTTATTGATTGCGCGTATCTTGCATATGTTGTCTTGCATTTCTTCTACTTTGTTGCACCGCCATCTGCTTAGTTTACTCATCATATATGTCGAGATGCCATGCCCATCCATTATCAATACATATTCCATCTGTCATCATACCATGTTTTTTCACTCAAATGTTGTTCTTGTGCATTAGACATCAAAAAGGAAGAGGGTGATTGCCAAACCTGAAGGAGCACCAGCAAAGTCCTTGAAAAACATGGTGGTGCTGGAGAAATCAGACATCACCCCACTTATATTGGTTGTACAACCAGTGACACAAAACGTAGGACCGACTCCAGCAGACTGTACCCATACTTCACTGGCCACACCACTAGCCCCACCACACAGGACCTGCACTCCAGCAAAAGGTATACCGATTTCATTTGCCATAGCACCAACTGTACCACAGAAAAATCCCACTCCAGCAAAAAGTACAGCAAGTCCACCGCCCGAAGACCTATCCCAACTACAGAGACGGCCAATTCCTGCAGATTGGAACCCCATTCCATTTATTCCTAGTTTAAAAGACAATGCTTTCATTGTTGTTAGGGACTACGTGCATATATTCCCATCATGGGAAGATTATTGTGAAGACAAACACCATTTTCACATCTTCCTATCCAACTTACGTGTAAGTGCTATTATTCATGGTTATTATTTTCCTGTTTTCTGCTGATTGAACACATCAATGATTTACATTACATTGTTTTAACTAGGCGAGTGTCAATCTAGATAGTCATGACGAGCAAAGCTTGCTTGTGCTTTTCAAGGAAGCATTGCAGCAGTATCGGTGTTACCTGAGGAAATCACACTTTGATGGCAAGTCTATAAACGAATTTCCGATGAAGTCTCATGTGCTAAAATTAGAAGACATTGAATGGAAAAACCTTGTTATGCACTGGTCTCATTCCTAGGATGAGGTACTGTCTATGAAATCACATGACAATTTGAACTTCTACTTTTCTGCATGTGCCTTACGGATCTTTTTTGCAGGAAATCTGCTCGAAGAAGAATTCCGGTTTGACAAGAACGACAGGATATCACAAATATGCTGCCCGTTGCTTTGCTCTTGTTAGTACCTGTTGTCCTGTATCACTGTACTTGCATACATACTTGGTTCATTATGTGACAGCAGTATGCATGATAGCTTGCTTATCAATTGTTCGCTCCAAATTATCTGATCTGTATGAATGGTTACATTAGTGTAGAATATATCCAATGCCAATGTTTTTTAGCTCTGCATTGTTCTTGTAAGTACATGATGTCCTTTATCAGTGTACTTATAATGACAGGTAGTTGTTCACGTACCATCACTCTGCAGCTTATTTTCCTTTGCCCTCCATTTTCTACACATCAGATCTATATATACTCTTACCATAAGGTTGGTACTGAAGAAGTTTAGCTATGCATTGCTCTTGGCTGTACCTTTTGCCTGTCGCTACACTTACATTTATAGCTACTTGGTTATGCAGCATCACTCTTCATCTTATCTTAAATATTCTCCATTTTTTTGTATATTATCACATCTATATTTACTCTTACAAAATGTAGAATAAAGGCAATGCTTTTGAAGAAGATTCTATGGTAAACTTCTTGAATTGCCCCCCATCAACATGGACAAGGCCTTTATAGAGCCTATCTTCACCAATAATGTAAGTTTGTCCATCTCAAGCCTTCAAACTTTGTTGTATATATTTGGTTAGGCATGACTGCAACAGCTGTTTATTTTTGGTGTTTGCATCAAATTGCTTGTTTAAAGTTTATTATATGTAGTTCATAAACAAAAGTTTGTCCTTTCTCAATTTAAGTTTTCAGTTGTACAACCAAGTTCCTTCTTCATACCATGTAAATTAAACTATACAGAGCAAGTGATCTTCTTTTGCACTGCATGTATGCTTATGTTCTTCATCCGTAATCCAGTGGTGTGGTGAACCTACCCACTACAGCACAATGTCATATTCTGCAATGTCTTAACTATGAACAATGTCGTATCATTCTACTATTATTTAAAGCTTCTCTTTATTTGCCAATCTGAAATGGTATAAATTGACATCACACTAACCATTGATACTTATGAGTTCTTGATCTGTAATCCAGTGGTGTCGTGAAGCTGCCAACTCCTTCACAATGTCATTTCCTACCATGTCTTGACCTGAACAATACCATATTGTGTTAATGCAAATTTAAAGTGTGTCACTTTATTCGTCAGTAAGAAATGTGATGAATTGTCAGCACTGATACTTTTATGTGCAAAACCTGTCATCTGTCTGCTTGTTTATCTTTTAGAGTGAGGAAGATATAAGTGTTGAACAATCACAGTCTCATCATCTTGCTCAGCTGCTTGCGCTGCAGCTCCCCAGCAGGGCTAACCTTTCTTGAACTCTATTGAAGTGTTGTCGGTTTTGTATATTATTTTGTCGACGTGTTTATTTGCACTGGTGGCGATCTTTGATGCCTAGTGTATGTAATATGTTGTCTGCTTGTGCTTTATTATCATAGTGGCGAACTTTGATGCCCAGTGGATGTAATATGCCGTAATTTCTTTATTGTATAGTCTAGGTTTTTTCTTATTCACGATGCTACAGTTATTTTACTGTATATATATCATGTCTTCGCAGTAAACCGGCCAAACCGTAAAATTACAGTACATAATTGGGCCGTCATGCAATCACGATCTAGGTTGGGCCTGAAACATGCCGAACAGCTCACGGGCCGGCAGCAGCCCGAAATGAACCCCGACCCATGATTATGCGAATCAAATCACGGGCTTTTAACTGGCCAAAAAATTGTTTCGGTCCTTGTTTGGCCCAATCAGATATCGGTTGCGAGCAGGCCGGATGCAAACCGGACCGTAGTTAGGGCCAACTATATGACGAGCTTTTAACATGCTGAAATTAATATAGGCCGAAATGTTAAACGGGCCCTTAACATGGCAAAACTAATATCAGGCCGAATTACTAAGTGGGCCTTTAGCAAGTGGGCCCAAAAGCATAGTGTCCAGTTGACGGGCCAAATCTGATATGGGCCATAATTGAGCCCAAAGCCTCTTAAAGGGCCGGACCTGATCTGGGCCGTAATTTGGCCTAGAACGTGGTAGGCCTTTAACAAGCCGGATCTCATATGGGTCAGTATTAGGCCCGGAGCGTGGCAGGCCATTAATGGACCGGATCAAATATGGGTCGGCATTTGGCCCAAAACGTGGAAGGCAGTTAATGGGCCGGCCTACTAGGGTCCTCAAAATCTTGTGGGCCTACAGCTGGGCCGGCCCATTAATGTCGACGAAATCTCGTGGGCCTTTAGCTGGGCCGACCCATTATGATCCGCAAGAATCTTGTGGGCCTTTACCTGGGCCGGCCCATTACGGCACACAGAAATCTTGTGGGCCTTTACCTGGGCCGACCCATTATGGCCCATAAAATCTTGTGGGCCTTTAGCTGGGCCAGCCCATTATGGTCCGCAAAATCTCGTGGGCCTTTAGCTGGACCAGCCCATTATGGTCCGCAAAATCTTGTGGGCCTTTAGTTGGGCCGGCCCATTTAAAATTGTTGGGCCGTGCCACGTGTCGACGTATCATAGGCGCCTTGTGTCCAGTGAGTGGATGACATCTATCCCGACGGTGAGCCGACACGTGTTTCCTCTAGCCAATGATGATTTTACACGTGGAAAATCCCCATTGGTCGGGGCTGTTAACGGGTTATCGGATCCAAAACCCGACCCGATAGCTTAACGACATTCCATTACGGTGGATGCCACGTGTCGGTCACCCTTAACGAAAACACTTCTGTGACGCGCGATTTATCGTCATGGAAGTGGACACTTCCGTGATGATAATTTTGGTAATGTCATGGAACACTTCTATGACAGCACATGTATGACTATCTTGACTATGTCATAAATTTGTCATGGATGTACATGCATGACAAAAAACGTGACCTACTGTGACAAACACGTATCATCACGGAAGTGTATTTTTTTGTAGTGAACCCAGACTCTCGCAGATTGTACCCCTACCCAGTTGGACAGAGAACTAGCTACACCCCTTCTAACCCCAACCCCAGCAGATAGTATCACAGTTCCAGTTGACACAACATCGTCTCCACCACAGAGCACTACTACCTCTTGAGCATGCGTTGGTTTTCCCTTAAAGAGGAAAGGGTGATGCAGCAAAGTAGCGTAAGTATTTCCCTCAGTTTTTGAGAACCAAGGTATCAATCCAGTAGGACATTACGCGCAAGTCGCCTAGTACCTGCACAAACAATCAAGAACCTTGCAACCAACGCGATAAAGGGGTTGTCAATCCCTTCACGGCCACTTGCAAAAGTGAGATCTGATAAAGATAATAAGATAAATATTTTTGGTATTTTTGTTGTATAGATTGCAAAATAGTAAACAAGATGCGATAATAAAAAGAGATGCAATATAATAAGGAAGAGACCCGGGGGCCATAGGTTTCACTAGTGGCTTCCCTCAAGATAGCGTGTATTACGGTGGGTGAACAAATTACTGCCGAGCAATTGATAGAAAAGCGCATAGTTATGAGAATATCTAGGCAATGATTATGAAATATAGGCATCACGTCCGTGTTAAGTACACCGAAATGATTCTGCATCTACTACTATTACTCCACACATCGACCGCTATCCAGCATGCATCTAGAGTATTAAGTTCATAAGAACAGAGTAATGCTTTAGGCAAGATGACATGATGTAGAGGGATAAACTCAAGCAATATGATATAAAACCCATCTTTTTATCCTCGATGACAACAATACCATACGTGCCTTGCTGCCCTTACTGTCACTGGGAAAGGACACCGCAAGATTGAACCCAAAGCTAAGCACTTCTCCCATTGCAAGAAAGATCAATCTAGTAGGCCAAACTAAGCCGATAATTCGAAGAGACTTGCAAAGATATCAAATCATGCATATAAGAATTCAGAGAAGAACCAATATTGTTCATAGATAAACTTGATCATAAATCCACAATGCATCGGATCTCGTCAAACACACCGCAAAAGAACATTACATCGAATAGGTCTCCAAGAACATCGAGGAGAACTTTGTATTGAGAACCAAAGAGAGAAGAAGCCATCTAGCTAATAACTATGGACCCGAAGGTCTGTGGTAAACTACTCACACATCATCGGAGAGGCTATGGTGTTGATGTAGCTCTGTGATCGATTCCCCCTCCGACAGATCGCCGGAAAAGGCCCCAGATGGGATCTCACGGGTATAGAAGGTTGCGGCGGTGGAAAAGTGGTTTCGTGGCTCCCCTGGATGTTTTTAGGGTATAAGAGTATATATAGGCGAAAGAAGTACGTCGGTGAAGCTACGAGGGCCCCACGAGGGTGATGGGGCGCCCTCCTGCCTCGTGGTCGCCTCGTTGCGTCTCTGACTTCCACTCCAAGTCTCCTGGATTGCGTTTGTTCCAAGAAAGATCCTCTCGAAGGTTTCGTTCCGTTTGGATTCTGTTTGATATTCCATTTCTATGAAACATTGAAATAGGCAAAAAACAGAAAACTGACACTGGGCCTCCGGTTAATAGGTTAGTCCCAAAAATAATATAAAAGTGCATATTAAAGCCCATAAACATCCAAAACAGATAATATAATAGCATGGAACAATCAAAAATTATAGATACGTTGGAGACGTATCAACATCCCCAAGCTTAATTCCTGCTCATCCTCGAGTAGGTAAATGATAAAAACAACATTTTTGATGTGGAATGCTTCCTAACATAATTTTGAATGTAATTTTCTTTATTGTGGCATGAATATTCAGATCCGAAAGATACAAGACAAAAGTTTAATATTGACATAAAATTAATAATACTTCAAGCATACTAACCAAGCAATTATGTCTTCTCAAAATAACATAGCCAAAGAAAGCTCATCCCTACAAAATCATATAGTTTGGCCATGCTTCATTTTCGTCACACAAAATGCTCCCATCATGCACAACCCCGATGACAAGCCAAGCAATTGTTTCATACTTTAGTATTCTCAAAATTTTTAAACTTTCACACAATACATGAGCGCGAGCCATGGACATAGCACTATAGGTGGAACAGAATATGATGATGGAGGTTGTGTGGAGAAGACAAAAAAGGAGGAAGTCTCACATCGACGCGGCTAATCAACGGGCTATGGAGATGGCCATAAATTGATGTCAATGTGAGGAGTAGGGATTGCCATGCAACAGATGCACTAGAGCTATAAATGTATGAAAGCTCAACAAAAGAAACTAAGTGGGTGTGCATCCAACTTGCTTGCTAACGAAGACCTAGGGCATTTGAGGAATCCCATTGTTGGAATATACAAGCCAAGTTCTTATAATGAAAATTCCCACTAGTATATGGAAGTGACAAAATAAGAGACTCTCTATCATGAAGATCATGGTGCTACTTTGAAGCACAAGTGTGGAAAAAGGATAGTAACATTGTCCGTTCTCTCTTTTTCTCTCATTTTTTGGGGCTTATTTTTTTGGCCTTTCTCTTTTTTTCCTCACATGGTACAATGCTCTAATAATGATGATCATCACACTTCTATTTATTTACAACTCAAAAATTACAACTCGATACTAGAACAAAATATGACTCTATATGAATGCCTCCGGCGGTGTACCGGGATGTGCAATGATTCAAGAGTGACATGTATAAAAAATTATGAGCGGTGGCTTTGCCACAAATATGATGTCAACTACATGATCATGCAAGGCAAAATGACAATGATGAAGCGTGTCATAATAAATGGAACAGTGGAAAGTTGCATGGCAATTTATCTTAGAATGGCTATGGAAATGCCATAATAGGTAGGTATGGTGACTATTTTGAGGAAGATATAAGGAGGCTTATGTGTGATAGAGCGTATCATATCACGGGCTTTGGATGCATCGGCGAAGTTTGCACCAACTCTCGAGGTGAGAAAGGGCAATGCACAGTACCGAAGAGGCTAGCAATGATAGAAGGGCGGGAGTGCATATAATCCAAGGACTCAACATTAGTCATAAAGAACTCACATACTTATTGCAAAAATCTACAAGTCATCAAAACCAAGCACTACGTGCATGCTCCTAGGGGGATAGATTGGTAGGAAAATACCATCGCTTGTCCCCGACCGCCACTCATAAGGAGGACAATCAAAGAAACACCTCATGCTTCAAATTTGTTACACAACGGTTACCATACGTGCATGCTACAGGACTTGCAAACCTCAACACATGTATTTCTCAAATTCACAAATACTCAACTAGCATGACTCTAATATCACCGTCTTCATATCTCAAAACAATCATCAAGTATCAAACTTCTCATAGTATTCAATGCACTCTAGATGAAAGTTTTTATTATACCCATCTTGGATGCCTATCATAATAGGACTAATTTCATAACCAAAGCAAATTACCATGCTGTTCTAAAAGACTCTCAAAATAATATAAGTGAAGCATGAGATATCAATAATTTCTATAAAATAAAACCACCACCGTGCTCTAAAAACATATAAGTGAATCACTAGAGCAAAATTATCTAGCTCAAAAGATATTAGTGAAGCACACAGAGTATTCTAATAAATTCTGATTCATGTGTGCCTCTCCCAGAAGGTGTGTACAGCAAGGATGATTGTGGTAAACTAAAAAGAAAAGACTCAAATCATACAAGACGCTCCAAGCAAAACACATATCATGTGGTGAATAAAAATATAGCCTCAAGTAAAGTTACCCATAGACGAAGACGAAAGAGGGGATGCCTTCCGGGGCATCCCCAAGCTTAGGATTTTGGTTGTACTTTAATTTTACCTTGGGGTGCCTTGGGCATCCCCAAGCTTAGGTTCTTTCCACTCCTTGTTCCAAAATCCATCAAATCTTTAGCCAAAAACTTGAAAACTTCACAACACAAAACTCAACAGAAAATCTCATGACTCCGTTAGTATAAGAAAACAAACCACCACTTAAGGTACTGTAATGAACTCATTCTTTATTGATATTGGTGTTAAACCTACTGTATTCCAACTTATCTATGGTTCATACCTCCCGATACTAGCCATAGATTCATCAAAATAAGCAAACAACACACGAAAAACAGAATGTGTCAAAAACAGAACAGTCTGTAGCAATATGGAGGTTTCGAATACTTCTGTAACTCCAAAAATTCTGAAACATTGGGGAGACCTAAATAATTTGTGTATTGATCTACTGCAGTTGGAATTGGTATTTTATCGCTCTCTGGTAAAAAATGAAAATTATTCTCGTGAGTGCATACTTTCTGTTTTTCAGCAAGATCAATCAACAATCACCCAAGAAGATCCAAAGGCTTTACTTGCCACAAACACTAATTAAAACATAAAAAACACAATCAAAACAGAGGATATATGATTTATTTATTACTAAACAGGAACAAAAAGCAAGGAACAAAAATAAAATTCGGTTGCCTCCCAACAAGCGCTATTGTTTAACGCCCCTAGCTAGGCATAAAAGCAAGAATATATCTAGGTATTGTCATCTTTGGTATGCAATCCATAAGTGGCTCTCATAATAGATTCATAAGGTAATTCAATTTTATTTCTAGGAAAGTATTCCATGCCTTTCCTTAATGGAAATTGGAATCTAATATTTCCTTCTTTCATGTCAATAATTGCACCAATCGTTCTAAGGTAAGGTCTACCAAGAATAATAGGACATGTAGGATTGCAATCTATATCAAGAACAACGAAATCTACAGGCATATAATTCCTATTTGCAACAGTAAGAACATCATTAATCCTTCCCATAGGTTTCTTAATGGTGGAATCCGCAAGGTGCAAATTTAAAGAACAATCATCAAATTCATGGAAACCTAACACATCACACAAAGTTTTTGGAATCGTGGAAACACTAGCACTCAAATCACACAAAGCATATCATTCATAATCTTTAATCTTAATTTTAATAGTAGGTTCCCACTCATCATAAAGTTTTCTAGGGATAGAAACTTCTAGTTCAAGCTTTTCTTCATAAGATTGCATTAAAGCATCAACAATATGTTTAGTAAAAGCCTTATTTTGATCATAAGCATGAGGAGAATTTAACACGGATTGCAACAAGGAAATACAATCTATCAAAGAGCAATTATCATAATTAAATTCCTTGAAATCCAAAATAGTGGATTCATTGCTATGTAAAGTTTTGACCTCTTCAATCCTGCTTTTATTAATTTTAGCATCAAGATCTAAAAACTCCGAATCATTGGGACGCCTTTTAACTAAAGTTGACTCATCTCCAGTCCCATCTTTATCATGATTCATATTAGAAAGCAAAGATTTAATAGGAGACACATCAATCACTTTTAGATCTACATCTTTATTATCATGTAGATCCTCCGGTTTAGCGGCCATCTTATTAACTAAGGTGGCTTGCTTATCCAAAATTTGACCCACTAAATTTTCAAGATGAGCAAACTGAGATTTCAAACCATAAAATTCTTTAGACATATCATCGAGCTCTGTATTCATGTACTCCATAAAGCCTTTCTGTTCTTTAAGCTCGTTTCTGAAGAAATTATTATGCTCAAATTGCAAAGACATAAAGCTTCTGACGTTGTTCTCAATTTCTTCCAACCTTCTAAGGTGAGGATCAACGCTTTTAGGCAAGGCCATCAGGGCAAACATGCACACAAGAGGCAAACGAAAGAAGGCTAACAAAAAGGGGCGAATAAAATGGCAAAGGTGAAGTGGGGGAGAGGAAAACGAGAGGCAATGACAAATAATGTAATGCAAGGGAGAAGAGTTTGTGATGGGTACTTGGTATGTCTTGACTTGAGCTGGGCAACGGCGCCAGAAATCCTTCTTGCTACCTCTTGAGCATGCATTGGTTTTCCCTCGAAGAGGAAAGGGTGATGCAGCAAAGTAGCGCAAGTATTTCCCTCGGTTTTTGAGAACCAAGGTATCAATCCAGTAGGAGATTACACGCAAGTCGCGTAGTACCTGCACAAACAATCAAGAACCTGCAACCAACGCGATAAAGGGGTTGTCAATCCCTTCACGGCCACTTGCAAAAGTGAGATCTGATAAAGATAATAAGATAAATATTTTTGGTATTTTTTTGTATAGATTGCAAAATAGTGAGCGAGATGCGATAATAAAAAGAGATGCAATATAATAAGGAAGAGACCCGGGGGCCATAGGTTTCACTAGTGGCTTCTCTCATGATAGCATTATTACGGTGGGTGAACAAATTACTGTCGAGCAATTGATAGAAGAGCGCATAGTTATGAGAATATCTAGGCAATGATTATGAAATATAGGCATCATGTCCGTGTTAAGTAGACCAAAACGATTCTGCATCTACTACTATTACTCCACACATCGACCGCTATCCAACATGCATCTAGAGTATTAAGTTCATAAGAACAGAGTAATGCTTTAGGCAAGATGACATGATGTAGAGGGATAAACTCAAGCAATATGATATAAACCCCATCTATTTATCCTCGATGGCAACAATACAATACATGCCTTGCTGCCCCTACTGTCACTGGGAAAGGACACCACAAGATTGAACCCAAAGCTAAGCACTTCTCCCATTGCAAGAAAGATCAATCTAGTAGGCCAAACTAAACCGATAATTCGAAGAGACTTGCAAAGATATCAAATCATGCATATAAGAATTCAGAGAAGAACCAAATATTGTTCATATATAAACTTGATCATCAATCCATAATTCATCAGATCTCGGCAAACACACTGCAAAAGAACATTACATCGAATAGATCTCCAAGAACATCGAGGAGAACTTTGTATTGAGAACCAAAGAGAAAGAAGAAGCCATCTAGCTAATAACTATGGACCCGAAGGTCTGTGGTAAACTACTCACACATCATCGGAGAGGCTGTGTTGTTGATGTAGAAGTCCTCCGTGATCGATTCCCCCTCTGGTAGATCACCAGAAAAGGCCCCAGATGGGATCTCACGAGTACAGAAGGTTGTGGTGGTGGAAAAGTGGTTTTGTGGCTCCCCTAGATGCTTTTAGGGTATAGGAGTATATATAGGCAAAAGAAGTACGTAGGTGGAGCTACAAGGGGCCCACGAGGGTGGGGGCGCGCCTACCCCCTGGGCGCGCCCTCCTACCTCGTGGCCGCCTCGTTGCATCTCTGACTTCCACTCCAAGTCTCCTGGATTGCATTTGTTCCAAGAAAGATCCTCGCGAAGGTTTCATTCCATTTGGATTCCCTTTGATATTCCTTTTCTACGAAACACTGAAATAGGCAAAAAAAATAGAAACTGGCACTGGGCCTCCGGTTAGTAGGTTAGCCCCAAAAATAATATAAAAGTGCATATTAAAGCCCATAAACATCCAAAACAGATAATATAATGGAACAATCAAAAATTATAGATACATTGGAGACGTATCAAGCACCGAAACACGAGCAATTAGTAAGGGAACTGCATTGCCCAAAGCACGAGGACCACCACTTTGAATCCCAACTCAACGCTTAAAGGAGAATAAGAATTGTTCTCAAGTCAGGTTCTGTAGCTATGGTTCATACTCCTTTGCTCTTGCATCATTGTATTTACTCATACCAACTATTTTTGAATTTGAAGGATGGAACTGAAACTCCAATGGCGCAATAGGTATGTTTTAAACCTGTTTCTTTAACTGGTTTGCTGTTGTAACTTGCTTTATGTTGATTTCAGTTTCAATTGAATAAACAGTTATGTTCTCATGTCATGCACATTGCAAGCGTTGTTATTGCTCTATAGTTTCCCACACTTATATTCTGTCTATTCTGCTTTGTCTTGAACAAATATTATTTGAACTGTGTCTCTATCTTGATTTGGCAACAAAAACTAGAATGATATAGACCATAAAGTGACCATGGTACATAGATATATGTTTGTTTCATGCTGTTATCATGTCCACTTTACTACTGAACTGATTTACCAAAATGAGTTTCATATACAACATGGTAAACCTGTGATGTGTCTGCTTGTTTCTCTTTTAGAATGCGGAAAAAATATTGGAGAACAGTACCCCATTATGCAATGGTAAAGGAAGTAATGCAGATAAGGTTCAAGATAGTGAGCATCCCTGTCGGTTTCCAAGAAAGCTGATAAAAACTATCTTGACGACAGTGAGAGAACCCAAAAGTCCTATCTTGATGTAATGTTCGAGTTACTGGCCACTACTGCTAGCACAAGCTCTTCGAACTCACTGCCTGAATCAGTTCGTCTTCTTGAGTCTAAACTTCAAGTTCAAAGACATCAATCAGATGTGCTGCAACAGGAAGCTGAAGGACTGAGGAAGTCCCTGCAGAATTCAGATGCATACTTTCTGGTGCAACAGCAAGCGCTGGAGGATTTAAGCGCCAAATAAGAGAAAGTTAATAAGCTTGCTAAGCATCTTGACAACATTATGGGTACCCAGGATATTGTTTCTTGAGCTCTTATGAATTGGTTTCAGTTTTGGACTTGTTTTGCTACGGCGTTTATTTGCACTGGTCGCCAACTTTAACAACCAGTGTATATGATATGCTGCTTTGTTCCCTATATTTGCACCGATGGTGAACTTTGATGCCCAATGGATGTAATATGTGTAATAGCCGTGATAGCCTAGCGTAAGTTGCTTGCTTATTTATTTCCTTGTTGTCTTGTTTATTTGTTTGCTTGTAGTCAGTGCAGTTCTTTTTCCGCGGTTTGCTAGTGGCCGCAATAACCTATTTTTTAAAACTAGGCCACATTAACCATGGGCTACATATTTACTATAGTTACCATGGGCCTCCTACGGGGCGTAGAAACAATGGGCCTTCTAAGGGCCATAGAAACAATGGGCCTTCTACGGGCCGTAGCATCAATGGGCCTTCTACGGGTCGTATGATCCATAGGCCAAACATGGACCAATAATAGACTGCATTATGGGCTGTAAACGGGCTAGATTTGGAATCGTCCGTTCATGGGCCGACAATAACAGGCCATCGTTAATTGAGATTTTTTTGTGACGCTATGAAAATGGCCCAACGGATTAACGGGCCGCAAACGGGCCAATTGTAACCACGGGCTGAATTTGGCCCACAAGCAGAAAGGGCTAGTAACGGGCTATAAGTAACCGAATGCTGCAAATGAGCCCAAGAATAAATGGGCCCTGAGAAGGTCGAAAGATAACACGGGTTGGAAATGGCCCAATGGAATAATGGGTCGTTGATGGGTATAAAGTGGTACACTGTTCATTGCGGGCCAGATTCACCACGGGCCATTAATGGGCCAAGAGTTACAAATGGCCTCATATGGACATCATGGCCATACATGGGCCAAAAGTTACAACGGGCTGGAATCATATTGGACGGCCCAGATGAAGCTACTGGGCCTAATTCCGATAGGCCGTAAATGGGCTATATACGAACAGGTCGTTAACAGGCTTTCCGTGGGCCGGCCCGTTACCTTTTGACCAAGTCAAACAGGCCGGCCTTTTCACTGGAATGGGCCTCTGTTGGGCCGTGCCACATGTCGATGTATCATAGGTGCCTCATGTCCAATGAATGAATGACATCTATCCCAATGGTGAGCCAACACGTGTTTCCTCTGGCCAATGAGAATTTTACACGGCCAATGAGAATTTTACACGTGGAAAATCCTCATTGGTCTGGGCTGTTAGCGGGTTATCGAATCCAAAACCGGACCCGATAGCTTAACGGTGACCCTTTACGGTGGATGCCACGTGTCGGTCACCCTTGATGAAAGCACTTCCATGACGCGCCATTTATCATCATGGAAGTGGACACTTCCGTGATGATAATTTTGGTGATGTCATGGAACACTTCTACGACAACACATGTATGACCATCTTGATTCTGTCATAAAATCGTCATGGATGCACATGCATGACAGAAAACGTGAGCTACTGTGACAAACACGTATAATCACGAAAGTGTATTTTTTTGTAGTGTGTACAACTATCTTCTCACGCAGAGAGAGAGGTACAACCGCCCATGTACCGCACAACTACCGGTCGACCGGTACAACCACCCAACTACTGGTCAACCTTCTATAATCGAGCGGTGCAAGGCCGGTATAGCCCCATTTTTCCCCCAACTGCGACTAGACCGGTACAACCGGTCCTACCACCGGTACAACCGCTCCACTTCACGAACACCTCCAGAAACCGGTACCTAAGCTCCTCGTGGTTCAACCGCTGACATATCCGATACAACTGGTCTACCTGCGAGCAGTAAAAGGGTCAACGACCCGTGTAACCCCCAACTTACCCCTTGGACTATAAGTACTTGTCCCCTAGCTTTGAATTAGGGTTAGCAAAGTGATAGCTCATTCTTAGGTGAGCTTTGCTCCTACCTCTACTCTTGAGAGAGAGAGAGACTACCACTCCCATGGATTTCAAGGCCTCCATGTGAGAAGATCCTGTGGGATATCGTCAAGGCCCCTCACAGGAAGATCCGTCTAGGATACCATCAATACCTCCTCTTGGAGATGAACTTTACCTTGTATCTTTCCCTTTGTTGTTCATGTACCTTGTGGATCTTGTGTGTTTGATTGTCTAGTGGATGTGTGATTGGACTTGTTCTTGAGTGTTTCCCCTTGTGATTTATCCCCGTTCTTCCCCGTGTTCTTCGTGTTCTTCGAGGGAATCCACTCCAATCGTGAAAGATTGGCCTATACCGGGTTAGCCTCGGATCATATGGAATCAGAGCCAGGTTCATCATGAATTTGGAGTCTCCCCCCTCTGTTTCTAGCCTAATTTTGTTGTGTTCTTCCCTAATTTCGAAAATACCCACCAAAAATAGCCCAAAATTGTTTTGTGATTTGTTGGTTTTGATCATGTTTTGTTGATTTTGATCTATGGATTTGCTTGGTTTCGAGTGGATCTAGCATCTCCCCAAGTTTCCCCACTTCCCATCCATGAAATCTTCACCATTTAGCCCCGGAAATCATCCATTTCTGCCCCAAATCCATCTCGTATCTAGATCTGAGAATTTTCCTAATAAAAGCGGTACAACCGGCCCCCTGATGTCTACCACACAACTTTATTCTTGTAGACACATGTTGGGCCTCCAAGCGCAGAGTTTTGTAAGACAGTAGCAATTTTACCTCAATTGGATGAACTAAGGTTTATCAATCCATGGGAGGCGTAGGATGAAGATGGTCTCTCTCAAACAACCCTGCTATCAAATACAAGAAATCTCTTGTGTCCCCAACACACCCTATACAATGGCAAATTGTATAGGTGCACTAGTTCGGCGAAGAGATGGTGATAAAAGTGTCACATCCCTAGTTCTAGCCTGACCTATGCTTGCTTCCATCTGTGCATCATGTTTAAATTTTGAAACTTGAACTGAGGAATTTAGAAGCCTCAAAACCCTAAATAAAAGAAGGGCAAAACCCTAAAATCTCATTCATTGTTCCAAAATGCTCTTCTTAGATGTTTAATATTTTTGGCAAGGGCTTTGATACAAACCAAAAATAATGAACATTTTAAAAGGATTTATTTTTGGGACTTTGAATTTAAATCATTAGCTATTTGAATTTGAATTATATTCATATAACTAGAATATAATTTCAAATACCCCTGAAATATTTTATGAGCTTTTGGAAAAGTCCATCTAGCAAAATAAAAATATTCAGAGGAGCTTTTGGCATTGTTTGAATTATTTTAAATTCAAAACAGTGGCAAAACGAAATTAAATAAAACAAAACAGAAGGAAAAAATAAAACAGAGCATCTTACCTGGCGCCCACTTACCTGGCCCAGCTCCTCCAGCGGCCCAGCCCACCAGGGGCCTCCCCCTGTCGTCTTCCCCGCGCCAGTAGGCAGCGCACGTGGCCGACGGGCGCCGACGCTGCCTCGGCCACCTCTTGCTTCCCCTGGCCACCTCCTGCTTCCTCCTCGTCGCCCTGGAACGCCCCGGACGACGCCACGCAGCCCCGACCGCTCTCTCACTCTCTCCCGAACTCTTCCCCCTCTTCTGCTCCCTCTCCCTCTCGAGCCCGAGCGCAGCCGCAGCCGCGCCACCGTAACTCCGCGGCCACCGTCTCCCCCTCGACCCCTCGCTGTGCCTGCGAGCTCCGTCTCGACGTCCCCGACCTCCTCGACAAGTCACGACGCCACGGACGCACTGCAACGCCGCCATCACCACCGTCTTCACCGCCATGGCCGGAGAATCGCCGCCGCTCGATTCGCAGCAACGAGGACGCCCCCGAGCTCACCAACCCCTTCGTTCGATTCGCTGTGAGCTGCTGCGTCGATCCCCTCCCTCCCCTGGCACTTTTTCTCCCGCTAACGCCATTATCCACCGGAGCCGAGAGCTCTTCGCCGCCGTAGCCACCGTTGCCTAGAGCTGCAACCGAGCACGCGGCCGTGCTCAGTGCAACCCCAGGAGGTCGTAACACCCCTCTTTGCCTCCTGTCGTGCTCCCTAACCCCGAAACCTAGTTCACCCGAACGCCGGCGCCGCCGTGAGCTTCATTCCGGTGAGCTCCGGCCACCCCAGCTCGAGCTGTTGCCACCGTTCGATGCGCACCAGCAAGGGCTCTCCAACGAGCCCAAGCACGGCCTCGCCCGTGCCCTGTAGCGCGTTTCCGGTTCGCGCCGCCGTCTCGGGCCTCGCCGGAGTCATGTCGCCGGTGGGTTTGACCCCACTGACCCAGGATTTGACCCTGTTTGACTTCCCCAGGCTCACTGACAGGTGGGCCCGGCCCCTGCTAACTTTTGGTTAATTAATAACTAATTTTAGTTAAGCCACTGACTCACTGACATGCGGGCCTCGCCCGGCTAACCAAGTTAGTTAGGGTTAATTTTAATTAGGTTAGTTAGTCCAGACACTGACACGCAGGGCCCACATGTCAGTTTGACCTGGACGGCGCCCGTTGACCTGCTGAGGTCAGCATGAGGTCATGCTGATGCAATAATTCCTTTCTGGAATTAAAATAAATTAGGAAATGATTTATAAATTCCAGAAAATAGCTAAAACTTCAATAATTCATAGAAATTCAACCGTAACTCCAAATTAAATAATTTATATATGAAAAATTATCAGAAAAATTCAAGGAATCCATCTGTACCATTTTCATGCATGTTAGAACAACTTATAACTGCTGTTTAGCACAAATCATATAAATGGCATTTGAATTTCACATATGGAGTTTGGATTTGAACTTAGGGTTCAAACCAACTTCATTTAACTTTGTTGCTAGCTGCATTAGCTCAAACCACAGCATATTGCCATGTCACACTCATGCATCATATTGTTGCATTGCATTGATTGTGTTCTTTCTCTATTGCCGGTGTTTGTCCTCTCTCGATAGACGTGGTTCGACGATGAGTTCGATGACACCGATGAAGAGCTATATTATCTTCAGAAGTGCCAGGCAAGCAAAACCCCCTTGTTCATTCCGATACAATCCTACTCTCTCGCTCCTGCTCTCTTTTACTGCATTAGGACAACAACATTCATCTGTTACTTGTTGCGGTAGCTGAACCCCTTTATCCTTTGCATGACCTGTCATTGCCACAGTAAATAGATGAAACCCACTAGTATGAGTAGGAGTTGTTTGAGCCCTGTTGTGCCTACTCATTCATGCTGTTTGTCATGCCTGCTACTGCTTAGAGTTGAGTCAGGTCTGATTCATCGGGGATGAATCAGAGGCGTGTGAACATGTCCTACTGTGTATGAACTAAGTGTGTGAACACGATTTGGTAAAGGTAGCGGTGAGAGGCCATGTAGGAGTACATGGTGGGTTGTCTCATTGCAGCCGTCCTCAGGAACTGAGTTCTGTGTTTGTGATCCATGACCAGTTACTACCACACATTGGGTTCCGGTAACTCGACCCCTCTCGACTTATTAATCAACATGATCTCTGTCCAGGAGTTGCAACTAGTTTCTGGTGTTTGTAGGTAGTGTTAGTAGTCTACCAAGTGGCACCCGGTACAGGTGGGCTTGGGACAGACTAGGCACAGTGGCACCCGGATGGTGGGCTTGGGAACCCTGCTCACATCGTTTGGGGCCGTGAGCGACACCCCGGCCGGATCTCCTTGCGGATGGAACCCGAATAGGCGATAAACCTGGACTAGAGACTTGTTCGGTTAGTCAGGTCGTGGCCGACTCCCTCGCCCGGCTTCCGCTTGAAGGTTGCCGAGGTACATGACGTGTACAGGGCGGTAAGTGGCGAGAGCGTGTGTGAAGAAGTACACCCCTGCAGGGTTAACATCATCTATTCGAATAGCCGGATTCCTCGGATATGGAAACTTGGACCCCTTGTACAGTTCATAGACAAGTGAAAGTGGATACTCTAAAATACGCAAGATAAGCGTGAGTGCTATGGATGGCGTTCTCGTAGGGAGACGAGAGCAGATCCATAGTGGTGTATTGATATGGTGAATATGTGGACTCGTGTGCGCCACCCCAAAAGAGTTGCATTGCAGTCGTAGTTCAGGTTAGCCACCGAGTCAAAGCTGGTTTGCTGCAGTTAAACTCCACCACCCCTTTGTTGATACTGATGCATATGTAGTTAGTTCTGATGTAAGTCTTGCTGGGTACATTTGTACTCACGTTTGCCTATTTTATATTTTTGCAGAGAGACTTCAGTCTCACTAGTAGTTCCGCTTGGACTTCGACGTTTAGCTTGTTACCTCAGCTACGATCTTGTGCCCTCGGCAGGATCTGGTAGATAGTCAGGCTTTCAGCCTTTTTCATTTATAGATGTCTGTACTCAGACATGATAGCTTCCGCTTGTGCTTGAATTGAATGCTCTGAATGTTGGGTCATGAGACTCATGATTGTAATATCTCGCTCCTCGGAGCCTATTGAATAAATACTTGAGTCGTAGAGTCATGTTGTGATGCCATGTTGTGTTTGCACATATCGAGCATATTGTGTGTATGTTATTAAAATGCTTGGTATGTGTGGGATCTGACTATCTAGTTGTTTATCCTTAGTAGCCCCTCTTACCGGGAAATGTCTCCTAGTGTTTCCACCGAGCCAGGGTAGCTTGCTACTGCTCCGGAACACTTAGGCTGGCCGGCATGTGTCCTTCTTCGTTCCTGTGTCTGTCCCTTCGGGGAAATGTCACGCGATGGATACCGGAGTCCTGTTAGCCCGCTACAGCCCGGTTCACCGGAGTCCTGCTAGCCCAGTGCTACAGCCTGGATTCACTCGCTGATGACCGACACGTTCGATGCTGGGTCATGGATGCCTGTCCCTGTAAGTTTGTGCCACTTTGGGTTTACGACTAGCCATGTCAGCCCGGGCTCCTTATCATATGGATGCTAGCAACACTGTCATATACGTGTGCCAAAAGGCGCAAACGGTCCCGGGCAAAGGTAAGGCGACACCCGTGGGAATACCGTGCGTGAGGCCGCAAAGTGATATGAGGTGTTACATGCTAGATCGATGTGGCATTGAGTCGGGGTCCTGACAGCGTTGGTATCAGAGCTTGACTGCCTGTAGGATTACCAAGCCAAACCGGTCAAAGTTGAGTCTATAAATTCTTTAGTTATATAAGGGAATTGATTTTGGGATGGAACGTAAGGCTCTTTTTGTTCCTTATACCTCATGCCCTCTGATCTGAGTCATCTTATCTTTCCTACGGGAATTAAGAACTAGACTATCTCTTCTTTCTATCAGGATCACGTGTTACTAATCCGTAGACTTATAGATTGTTGGATTTAAGCCTCAGTTCAGCTCCTACTATCTTCCGTATGATAATTGTTGATCTCGAAACCTTGATATTGTGCTTCTGAATGGCTATGCCACCATTTTTTGTAGCATGTCTCTAATCTTTTCAAGCATTTACAGCCGTTATGCTGTCCGATTCATCCCAGGTTTCTAAATAGTCTGATGCATTTGCAAATCCCTTCCTCTTGTTCCCGATGTGCCTTTGGTCAGATTAATCACACAAATCAGTGAGTTGAGGTACTTTATTGCCTTGACATATATGTTGGAGTTATTATTATGACCCTAGGTGTTTTAGGGAGTCACCTAGTAATCTAGCAATGTTTAGTGTTCTCAGTGTGAAGATTCTGGCCTTTATTCTCGAAAGCATCCCGTGATGCTACCTAGTAGTAGGTATTCTACTCCTGGGTTTTGAACCCGAGATTCACTCTACTTACTTCATGTTGATAGTGTTTGCTAGTTCCTTTAGGATATTAGTAACCTTTGCGATAGTCCTCGAGGTTCATGGTACATCCTTTTTCCAATTACCATGAAGCATTCTTGGCAGAAGTTCTTCTGAACCAAAAGATGACAACAAGAGTGCTCTCGATGGGTTCTCCATACTATATTGTGGCTCTGCCAGTTCTACCTTTCTGCATGGGTTATCCGGAAGAAATATGTTGAATTTCGTTCGACATGCTAAACCATGCATCCACAACTCAGAAAATCGTATGTTCCTTTGAGTTGTCCCTCTTTAGTTGTTTTCTGGCCCTCGCCTATCAATTGATAGTCAAGAGTATGCGTGCGTTCGTTTATCGATGCCTATTACTCTTGTGGTCCGTCAAGCCATTCTATCGCGGAATGACTAGGAGGAACTAACTCCAGTACCTCATCCATATCTAGGATTTGGTCAAAGCAATTGTATTCCGCAGATCAAATGCCAATCCAACTTTGTTCTGTTCCACCTCGGGGTATCACCCTCTTTCATCATAAGAGTATCGTGAGAATTGCACACCCTCTTATGAATTCTTGATACAGTGATACTTCTCGCCATCATTATTCATTCCTCGGTTCCGTGTTGTCGCAACCGGGTTGCCGACAAGTGAATCGTGATGTGTGGAATCAATACTCCTAGCAACTATGTTGCTTGGTAGTTAATGGACAATAATCTTATCCTTGCGTGTCGATTGTTGAATCATCACCCTAAGGTTGATCGTGCTACCTAGTCCATATTTCTGGTGCACACTTCGATCAATGAGTTAGGATTGTGCCAATCCCTCGCTTATTCGATCATCTCGTTTTTCCCTGAAAAATAGGATTGTTCCCAGGCTTAATAACATATCGGTGGTTCGTGATTTTCTGAATATCTTCTCGGAAGTATTACCAGGTTGCCACCTGACCGCTATGTTGAGTTCGTGAAACAAGATGGTTTCCTGTAAACCACCCCTTCTCCAAGATTCTGTGTGGGATACCCCTAAGCTAGTTGGTCAAGCTAAACAACAACTTGGAGAGTTGGAAGATAAAGGCTTCTCCGAGTTAGTTCATGTTAAGGGATATCTTTTTGGGTGTGTGTGTGTTGAAGAAAGATGATATCTTCATCAATTGGTCCTTGTGATCAATTGTTGGATCTATTATCTCACCCAAACCTTTGATGGAGTATGGGCTATCGTCAAATCAAATCAGAACCAACAATATCCGTAATGTTGTCTTACTCGTGGGTTTTCCTCGAGCATACACCATTATATTCTTTGGTGTGACCAATACTATCACATTGTTCACATAACGGTGGAAGTCCAGTGATATGGAAATTCCGATGAGTTGCTGTTGAGCCATCAGCGGCATTTTGTCTCCTCCATGATTTGTGTTGAACATCCAGCTAGTGTTGGAAACTTGTGTAAGCATTTTCTTCATGCCCCGTTCACGAAGTATATGTTTGGATGAAAGAAGTGACTTCCTTTGATTCATGTGCATTTGTTGTAAGTTGCCGTCGTGAATTCGAGAAAGTTTATTTTTGCTCCTCTAGAATCATCCCAAGTCAGTCATGCATGTGTGAAGTATTCTATGGTCTAAAAGACTGATCATCTTCATTCCATATGTATCCCCTAGCACACCAAGCCACTGATTGATTTGTTCAAGGAAAGGAAGTTCCTTCTTAAGAGCATGCCTTATGCAAGGACTTCAATCTCCTCGATTATGGTTCCCCACCTGAACTTGGTAGTGTTTTATTGTAAGACTACCATGTGATAATGTTTTGTCTAGGACAACATGTTCACATGTTTGTAGCAGAACCAGCTCATGTTTTGGAGCTTGCTATCGTAGTTCATTCCCTGAGAATCTCGCAACGTCGTCTCGTCGATTTGTGTTGCAAACTTTCGTTTCTCTTCCTAGACTTGATGAGTCTGGAATGTCCTGACACCAACCAGATCTGAATCTCAGGCAGATATGATGGTTGGAACATTTCCCAAGAACTATAATAATGGTCTCTCTGTAACCGGTAAAGTGGATGTCATGGCCAACACACCCAGCCGGAAGACCTATTACTGTAGTATCTTGATTGAGAAAGTTGGCCACCTTCCCATAAGGACTTCGTAGGATTTACTCCCTAGTTGTGCCTTATGATTTTTGTGTTTCCGAAGTCCGACCTTTACTTGATGTTCTAGATACCAGGCCATTTCTATGAATGGGTTACACTAGCACATCAAGGAGAACATTAGAAGCGGAGTGCTAAATGTCTCTCGGTCGATCATCCAGATTTTGTTTCCCTGGCCTCGCTAAGGTGAAATCTGAGAAGGTGTTATCTTCCTTTGCATCTGCATCATCCATCATTAGCCATCATGGTAGTATGTTGTGTTGTCAGCACCCTTGACATGGATGTTGATAAAACCTTGATGATTATGGAAATGCTCAAGTTCTTGAGAGCACGCGCAAGTGCTAGGTTTAATCGTCAGCATTAACTGTATAGTGCTCTCAGTTTCCTCGATTATGCTATAACCTCCAAACAGTGAATTCACTCTCTATTGTTGGGTTCTTCCCCAGTTACCAGAATCATTCCCAGCATTTGCATTTTGTTCCCAGCTTGCACCGCCAATGTGCCATTCTACCATGGGTCTCTTCCATTTCCGGTGATAAGCAAATTCATCCATTACGTTGTCTTCAACAAGGTAATCCACATCATCCAAGTCCGAGTATGCCATTCTACCGACCCCCGCCAATCGATTGCTGTGATTTGCCTTAGGCTGATATAGAGAGTCTCAATGATCTCTATATCAAAGGTAATTCTTTTTGCCACTTAAGGTAATAATCTACGAATCACCCTCCTCCAGGATGTTTCGTCGTGGTATCATGGCAACTCAACTCCTCGCTACGTTAACAATCGCTTACCACCTTCTTAAGTGTGGAATTATTGTCCACCTAGTGAACCTTCGTCATCCGTTTCTTCCACCCCTCTTGATGTGTATCTCGTGTCTCAACCCGAGAGATGGTTCTATGTCTCATTCCGTGAGTTGTTCGACCTTCGAGAAGATCGATCCTTCTAGAGTTCTCCTTTCCTCTTCCTGGCATGATTAGCTAGAGTTCTCAGAGCAAGACATCAAGACAATAATGGTGATTGAATCAATGTTCATTTGAAGTGCAACCTGGATCGTGAAGATTGTGTTAGGTTGCGTTCCCCATCGTCTTACCCTACACTTGAATCTCGGGTCGAGATTCTTGTTTAGTGGGGGTGAGTTGTCACATCCCTAGTTCTGGCCTGACCTATGCTTGCTTCCATCTGTGCATCATGTTTAAATTTTGAAACTTGAACTGAGGAATTTAGAAGCCTCAAAACCCTAAATAAAAGAAGGGCAAAACCCTAAAATCTCATTCATTGTTCCAAAATGCTCTTCTTAGACGTTTAATATTTTTGGCAAGGGCTTTGATCCAAACCAAAAATAATGAACATTTTAAAAGGATTTATTTTTGGGACTTTGAATTTAAATCATTAGCTATTTGAATTTGAATTATATTCATATAACTAGAATATAATTTCAAATACCCCTGAAATATTTTATGAGCTTTTGGAAAAGTCCATCTAGCAAAATAAAAATATTCAGAGGAGCTTTTGGCATTGTTTGAATTATTTTAAATTCAAAACAATGGCAAAACGAAATTAAATAAAACAAAACAGAAGGAAAAAATAAAACAGAGCATCTTACCTGGCGCCCACTTACCTGGCCCAGCTCCTCCAGCGGCCCAGCCCACCAGGCGCCTCCCCCTGTCGTCTTCCCCGCGCCAGTAGGCAGCGCGCATGGCCGACGGGCGCTGACGCTGCCTCGGCCACCTCCTGCTTCCCCTGGCCACCTCCTGCTTCCTCCTTGTCGCCCTGGAACGCCCTGGACGACGCCATGCAGCCCCGACCGCTCTCTCACTCTCTCCCGAACTCTTCCCCCTCTTCTGCTCCCTCTCCCTCTCGAGCCCGAGCGCAGCCGCAGCCGCGCCACCGTAACGCCGCGGCCACCGTCTCCCCCTCGACCCCTCGCTGTGCCTGCGAGCTCCGTCTCGACGTCCCCGACCTCCTCGACAAGCCACGACGCCACGGACGCGCTGCAACGCCGCCATCACCATCGTCTTGATCGCCATGGCCGGAGAATCGCCGCCGCTTCATTCGCAGCAACAAGGACGCCCCCGAGCTCACCAACCCCTTCGTTCGATTCGCTGTGAGCTGCTGCGTCGATCCCCTCCCTCCCCTGGCACTTTTTCTCCCGCTAACGCCATTATCCACCGGAGCCGAGAGCTCTTCGCCGCCGGCCATGTCGCCGCCGTAGCCACCGTTGCCTAGAGCTGCAACCGAGCACGCGGCCGTGCTCAGTGCAACCCCAGGAGGTCGTAACACCCCTCTTTGCATCCTGTCGTGCTCCCTAACCCCGAAACCCAGTTCACCCGAACGCCGACGCCGCCGTGAGCTTCATTCCGGTGAGCTCCGGCCACCCCAGCTCGAGCTGTTACCACCGTTCGATGTGCACCAGCAAGGGCTCTCCAACGAGCCCAAGCACGGCCTCGCCCGTGCCCTGTAGCGCGTTTCCGGTTCGCGCCGCCATCTCGGGCCTCGCCGGCGTCATGTCGCCGGTGGGTTTGACCCCACTGACCCGGGATTTGACCCTGTTTGACTTCCCCAGGCTCACTGACAGGTGGGCCCGGCCCCTGCTAACTTTTGGTTAATTAATAACTAATTTTAGTTAAGCCACTGACTCACTGACATGCGGGCCCCGCCCGGCTAACCAAGTTAGTTAGGGTTAATTTTAATTAGGTTAGTTAGTCCAGACACTGACACGCAGGGCCCACAGGTCAGTTTGACCTGGACGGCGCCCGTTGACCTGCTGAGGTCAGCATGAGGTCATGCTGATGCAATAATTCCTTTCTGGAATTAAAATAAATTAGGAAATGATTTATAAATTCCAGAAAATAGCTAAAACTTCAATAATTCATAGAAATTTAACCGTAACTCCAAATTAAATAATTTATATATGAAAAATTATCAGAAAAATTCAAGGAATCCATCGGTACCATTTTAATGCATGTTAGAACAACTTATAACTGCTGTTTAGCACAAATCATATAAATGGCATTTGAATTTCACATATGGAGTTTGGATTTGAACTTAGGGTTCAAACCAACTTCATTTAACTTTGTTGCTAGCTGCATTAGCTCAAACCATAGCATATTGCCATGTCACACTCATGCATCATATTGTTGCATTGCATTGATTGTGTTCTTTCTCTATTGCCGGTGTTTGTCCCCTCTCGATAGACGTGGTTCGACGATGAGTTCGATGACACCGATGAAGAGCTATATTATCTTCAGAAGTGCCAGGCAAGCAAAACCCCCTTGTTCATTCCGATACAATCCTACTCTCTCGCTCCTGCTCTCTTTTACTACATTAGGACAACAACGATTCATCTGTTACTTGTTGCGGTAGCTGAACCCCTTTATCCTTTGCATGACCTGTCATTGCCACAGTAAATAGATGAAACCCACTAGTATGAGTAGGAGTTGTTTGAGCCCTGTTGTGCCTACTCATTCATGCTGTTTGTCATGCCTGCTACTGCTTAGAGTTGAGTCAGGTCTGATTCATCGGGGATGAATCAGAGGCGTGTGAACATGTCCTACTGTGTATGAACTAAGTGTGTGAACACGATTTGGTAAAGGTAGCGGTGAGAGGCCATGTAGGAGTACATGGTGGGTTGTCTCATTGCAGCCGTCCTCAGGAACTGAGTTCTGTGTTTGTGATCCATGACCAGTTACTACCACACATTGGGTTCCGGTAACTCGACCCCTCTCGACTTATTAATCAACATGATCTCTGTCCAGGAGTTGCAACTAGTTTCTGGTGTTTGTAGGTAGTGTTAGTAGTCTACCAAGTGGCACTCGGTACAGGTGGGCTTGGGACAGACTAGGCACAATGGCACCCGGATGGTGGGCTTGGGAACCCTGCTCACATCGTTTGGGGCCGTGAGCGACACCCCGGCCGGATCTCCTTGCGGATGGAACCCGAATAGGCGATAAACCTAGACTAGAGACTTGTTCGGTTAGTCAGGTCGTGGCCGACTCCCTCGCCCGGCTTCCGCTTGAAGGTTGCCGAGGTACATGACGTGTACAGGGCGGTAAGTGGCGAGAGCGTGTGTGAAGAAGTACACCCCTGCAGGGTTAACATCATCTATTCGAATAGCCGGATTCCTCGGATATGGAAACTTGGACCCCTTGTACAGTTCATAGACAAGTGAAAGTGGATACTCTAAAATACGCAAGATAAGCGTGAGTGCTATGGATGGCGTTCTCGTAGGGAGACGAGAGCGGATCCATAGTGGTGTATTGATATGGTGAATATGTGGACTCGTGTGCGCCACCCCAAAAGAGTTGCATTGCAGTCGTAGTTCAGGTTAGCCACCGAGTCAAAGCTGGTTTGCTGCAGTTAAACTCCACCACCCCTTTGTTGATACTGATGCATATGTAGTTAGTTCTGATGTAAGTCTTGCTGGGTACATTTGTACTCACGTTCGCCTATTTTATATTTTTGCAGAGAGACTTCAGTCTCACTAGTAGTTCCGCTTGGACTTCGACGTTTAGCTTGTTACCTCAGCTACGATCTTGTGCCCTCGGCAGGATCTGGTAGATAGTCAGGCTTTCAGCCTTTTTCATTTATAGATGTCTGTACTCAGACATGATAGCTTCCGCTTGTGCTTGAATTGAATGCTCTGAATGTTGGGTCATGAGACTCATGATTGTAATATCTCGCTCCTCGGAGCCTATTGAATAAATACTTGAGTCGTAGAGTCATGTTGTGATGCCATGTTGTGTTTGCACATATCGAGCATATTGTGTGTATGTTATTGAAATGCTTGGTATGTGTGGGATCTGACTATCTAGTTGTTTATCCTTAGTAGCCCCTCTTACCGGGAAATGTCTCCTAGTGTTTCCACCGAGCCAGGGTAGCTTGCTACTGCTCCGGAACACTTAGGCTGGCCGGCATGTGTCCTTCTTCGTTCCTGTGTTTGTCCCTTCGGGGAAATGTCACGCGATGGATACCGGAGTCCTGTTAGCCCGCTACAGCCCGGTTCACCGGAGTCCTGCTAGCCCAGTGCTACAGCCTGGATTCACTCGCTGATGACCGACACGTTCGATGCTGGGTCATGGATGCCTGTCCCTGTAAGTTTGTGCCACTTTGGGTTTACGACTAGCCATGTCAGCCCAGGCTCCTTATTATATGGATGCTAGCGACACTGTCATATACGTGTGCCAAAAGGCGCAAACGGTCCCGGGCAAAGGTAAGGCGATACCCGTGGGAATACCGTGCGTGAGGCGGCAAAGTGATATGAGGTGTTACATGCTAGATCGATGTGGCATTGAGTCGGGGTCCTGACAAAAAGTGTAATATTGATGGTAGAAATATATTTTTATAATCTGAATAAATAAAAATAGCAAGGTAGCAAATAGTAAACGGGCACAAAAACAGTATTGCAATGATTGAAATGTGGCCTAGGGTCCATACTTTCACTAGTGCAATTTCTCAACAATGCTAATATAATTTGATCATATAACCACCCTTGAAAGTGCGATGAAGAATCACTCCAAAGTTCCTATCTAGCAGAGAACATACGGAGAAATCATTTGTAGGGTACGAAACCACATCGAAGCTATTCTTTCTAATCGATCTACCCAAGAGTTTGTACTAAAATAACACCAAATAATTTAAGATTCATAATACTCAATCCAACACAAAGAACCTCATAGAGTACCCCAAGATTTCTACCGGAGAAACATTGACAAGAACGTGCATCAACCCCTATGCATAGATTACTCCAGTGTCACCTTGGGAATCTACGAGTTGAGTGCCAAAACACATATCAAGTGAATCAATATGATACCCCCATTGTCACCACGAGTATTCATATGCAATACATATATCAAGTGCTCTCAAATCCATAAAAGTATTTAATCCGATAACAATGATATCCCAAAGGAAAAAAACCAATTCATCTTAACAAGATAGAGAGGGGAAAACTCCATATGATCCTACTATATTAAGCAAGCCCGGGATACACCAAGATCGTGAAATCTCAAGAATAGGAGAGAGAGATTAAACACATAGCTACTGGTACAAACCCTCAGCCCCAAGGGTGGTGTACTCTCTCCTCATCGCGGTGGCCACCGGGATGAAGAAGATGGCCACCGATGATGATTCCCCCCTCTGGCAGGGTGCCGGAACGGGGTCTAGATTGGTTTTCGATGACTACAGAGCCTTGCGGCGGCGAAACTTCTGATCTAGGTTAACCCCGAGGGCTTCTGGAATTTTTGGGAATTTATAGGGTAAACAAGGGGTGCGGGAGGCCACCGAGGTGGGAACAACCCACCTGGGTGCTCCTAGGCCCCCCAGGCACGCCCTGGTGGGTTGTGCCCCCCTCGGGGCACCCCCCAGGTGCTGCTCTATCCCATTGGTGGTCTTCTAGTCCATAAAAAATCCACAAAAAGTTTCGCGCTGTTTGGACTCCGTTTGATATTGATTTCCTGCGATGTAAAAAACAAGCAAAAAATAGCAACTAACACTGGGCATTGGGTCAATAGGTTAGTCCCAAAAAATGATATAAACTTGCTATAAAATGATTGTAAAACATCCAAGAATGATAATATAACAACATGAATACTTCCGAAATTATAGATATGTTGGAGACGTATCAGCATCCCCAAGCTTAATTCCTACTCGTCCTCGAGTAGGTAAATGATAAAAGAAATATTTTTTGAAGCGTGAATGCTACAAAGTGCACAAATTTGATCAATGACAATTTCAATCACTTTTTCTAGCATCATAACAGCAATTCTTTCTTATAAAACTTCTCATGTTAAAGTAGCAACCAGTTCACATGTTAAGGTTCAAACAATGAATTCTCTTGAAACTCAACTACCTATGTTCTAAGTCACCAGGCAACTGCAATTCAACTTATTCAACAGACTCTAAGTAAGAGCCCCACATACTCAACCATCATATAGTCTTCTATGATTGGTAACACTCACTGCGTACACATGAGCAGAACGTTTCAACTAGACACATAGAAACATAGGGGCTTATAGTTTCGCCTCCCAACGTATTCACCTCAAGGGTGATGTCAACAATAATAACTCATGCTACCCATATTCAACTGGACATATGTGCCTAGATCTTTCCTCACCACATGATGCTTGCCAAAGGAGAAAAATAAAAAGGAACAGGGAGAAAAACTTTGACTCTTGCATAAAAGTAAATACATAAAAGTAAAAGATAGTCCCTTCACAGAGGGAAGCAGAGGTTTCCATGTGCTTATTTGTTTGTATGCTTAACCCCTTAGTGCAAAAGAACGTCACGTTGTATTGCCCCTTGTGATGGCAACCTTTATTATGCAGTCTCTCGCTTTTATTCTTCACCATCACAAGTTCGTACAACGCTCAATTTTCTCTTACACTAAATGATCTCACACTTTTAGACGCAATTTTTATTGCCTTATTGCACCGATGACAACTTACTTGAGGGATCTTGCTCCATCCCTAGGTAGGTATGGTGGACTCTTGAAATTAAGATTTGGGTTTAAGGGTTTTTGGATGCACAAGTAGTATCTCTACTTGGTGCGGAATTTTTGGCTAGCAAAGATGGGGGGCAAGCACCACATGTTGAAGGATCTATGACAATATAACTTCTATGTGAATATGAACAAACATAAACCATTACGTTGTCTTCCTTGTCCAACGTCAAATTTTTTGGCATATAATATTTTGATGGGGGCTCACAATCATAAAAGATTTCCAGGATAGTGTATTTGCATGTGAAAGTTCTCTTCCTTGTACTAATCATTCATGAATTGCTTGTATGACCAATATTGTGATTGTCAAGCCTCAAAAGATTTCACTTTCTAAACCCAATGTGAAGCTACCACTAGGCATGGTATGATTTCAACTTCATGACATTCAATTTATTCAACAATTTACTCATAGGATATAAGTGAAGCACACACTACTGCAGGATGGTCCAAACACGACACTATGATCAGAGACCCTTCGACGAAACTGTGTGCGATGCCATGATCGCAAACTGTGGTGTAAAAATCCGTCAAAAAGGTGCAAAACGTTTGCGATGACAGATGCATCAAACACGGTTCTGAATTTAGTTGCGTGTGCGATGTAGGGCATACAGTTCAGCTCAATTAACTGTTTGGGATGAGGAGGCGCAAAAGAAACGGGCAGCCAGATGAAGGCGTGTGCGATATACAACATACGGTTCACTGGGATGAACTGTGTGTGATTAGGCAACACAATGGAAACGGTTCAATTGAACAAGATGTGTGTGATACACGGCAAACAAGTTCGTAATCTGAAATGTGTGTGAAGACCAATAATAACACAGACGATTGCTGCTAATAAGCCGTGTGAATTGCTCTGTCTATAGTAGAATAACATATATATATATATATATATATATATATATATATATATATATAACTGAAATAAATAGCCAATTACATAAGTGACTATACAGATCATTCACACACACCTCAATAAACAATTGCATGCATTCTAAAGTAGGAGAAACAATCGTCTAGGCATCTACTTCTTGTGACGCTCCCGCCACTGCTATGTGGCTCGATCCCTCGTCTGGGTCAGGAAGAAGACAATCCCTCATGTCAACGATCCACCTGTACATCTCGTAGCTTGTGTACGCGTCCATGACCGCGTACTTGACATGTTGTTCATCTAGTCTCTTATGCCACACACTATGCCAGGCATTCCTGTCCTTATTGCTCTCTTGCTTCATCTTTGCGTAGTAGGGGTCGATGATGCCCGAGGCGAGGTCAACCAGGGAGTTCAGTTTGCTTTTGTCGCTGCCCCCGACCTTGTAGTGGCTTTGGATGTTGACAAGATTCGGGCATTTCAAGTCCGAAACCTTGAGAGCTTTTAGATCGTTGGTGGTGTCCATCGTAGCGAAACTGTAGTCGGAGCTGTTGATAAACCTAAGGAAATGCTCGCAAGGCCTTGTGGCAAGGTGGAAGTGGTAGACGAGGACGTCATGTCGGATGCACAATTGGGCGACGGCAACCTTTATGATCGTGCCCGGCATGACCGATGGTGTACTCGAGGTCGAAGCAACCACTCGGTACTTGTCCTCGGCAAGGAACTGCTCCATAGTTTGGATGGATCTCTCCACCGAGACCGGATCATTCATGTACACCACCGAGAGGGCCTTCCCCCTCACGTGGGTGTCCACTACGTGATGCGTGGTGAATTGCCTGCCGTTGTCGTCGTCGGCCACTGGGAGCGCCATTGGAGCCACGGGGAGCGCCATTGGAACCGCTGGATGTCCTCTTTGTATGTGTCCTCATGGGTGTGCTTATTGTGTTGTGTGAGACAAGAGATGAAGGTAAATGGCCGCAAGAATAAAAGGGGGCCGGGCAGCGTGGATTCTCGGCGCGTCCGCATGGCAGTTTTTGCAGCGGGTAACTGCATCGTCACGCCGCGCCCGGCGCAACCGCTTGCACACCAAAGTGCGTGATCGTGCGCCGACCCAAAACACTGGCAGCGCGCATGGAGGGATGAGGGCAGAGCACCCGAAGGGACACGAGAGCAGAGCGCGTGCGGCAGGACATGAGCAGAGCGCGCCACGGCCGCCTGAACCGCAAGCAACCACACGCATAGAGCAATTGAACACGCAGGAAATGGTCGCCTACAAGCCGACCGACAGTTGCATCGCTGCGTAGAGGGCGGCCGTGTGGTACCACCTCCGTCTAGTCTATAGTCTCCTTTATATTCCATGCCATACTTTGCCCTCAAATTTAGTTCAAATTTGAATTGTGCACATAAAATGCATTGAAAACTCAGTTAATGCATAAAAATGTCCAAACGAACCCCGAAAAATCACAAAAATTCACACAACACTCCTGTTGTTCTATGTTGACATGAGAAAAAAAACTTGAAAGCAATAAGAGGCAATGGATACCATTTCGTCCCCAAAGGTGGGACATTCCCTACCGAAAACCATCATGCTTGTTGTGAGAAGGTCCGGTTTGTGAGAAGCATATACCCAAACCTGCCCCAAATGGGACAAAATTTGTACCACGACATGTTGATGCCGCTCCATGGTAGCATGCCAAGTTTTATTAATTTCAGACGAGTTTTGGATTTACTAGAATTTAAAAATCAAGCATCTCAATGTTTAGCCGGCAATCAACGGTGCCCTGGTATTTGAAATTCATTCCCATTTCTTGCATGGGACCTAAGCATGCACCCAAGGACACAGATTTGATTTCTCAACCAATTTATATGCACTGGAGCATGTGCATGTAGTTCAAATTTGAATTGTGCACATAAATGCATTGAAAACTCAGTTAATGCATAAAAATGTCCAAACAGACCCTGAAAAATCACATAAATTCACACAACACTCATGTTGTTCTATGTTGACACGAGAAAAAAACTTGAAAGCAATAAGAGGCAATGGATATTGTTTCGTCCCCAAAGGTGGGACATTCCCTACCGAAAACCATCATGCTTGTTGTGAGAAGCTCCGGTTTGTGAGAAGCATATAACCAAACCTGCCCCAAATGGGACAAAATTTGTACCGCGACATGTTGATGCCGCTCCATGATAGCATGCCAAGTTTCATGAATTTCAGACGAGTTTTGGATTTACTAGAATTTAAAACCCAGGCATCTCAATGTTTTGCCGGCAATCAACAGTGCCCTGGTGTTTGAAATTAATTCCCATTTCGTGCATGGGACCTAAGCATGCACCCAATGACACATATTTGATTTTTCAACCAATTTATATTCACTGGAGCATGTGCATGTATTTCAAATTTGAATTGTGCACATAAATGCATTGAAAACTCAGTTAATGCATAAAAGTGTCCAAACAAACCCTGAAAAATCACAAAAGTTCACACAACACTCCTATTGTTCTATGTTGACACGAGAAAAAAAAATTGAAAGCAATAAGAGGCAATGGATATTGTTTCGTCCCCAAAGGTGGGACGTTCCCTACCGAATACCATCATGCTTATTTTGAGAAGCTCCGGCTTGTGAGAAGCATATACCCAAACCTCCCCCAAATGGGACAAAATTTGTACCACGGCATGTTGATGTCGCTCCATGATAGAATGCCAAGTTTCATGAATTTCAGACCAGTTTTGGATTTACTAGAACTTAAAAATCAGGCATCTCAATGTTTTACCGGCAATCGACGGTGCCCCGGTGTTTGAAATTCATTCCCATTTCTTGCATGGGACCTTACCATGCACCCAAGGACACATATTTGATTTTTCAACCAATTTATATGCACGAGAGCATGTGCATGTAGTTCAAATTTGAATTATGCACATAAAATGCATTGAAAACTTAGTTAATGCATAAAATATCCAGACGAACCCCGAAAAATCACAAAACTTCACACAACACTCCTGTTGTCCTATGTTGACACGAGAAAAAAACTTGAAAGCAGTAAGAGGCAATGGATATCGTTTCGTCCCCAAAGGCGGGACGTTCCCTACCCAAAACCATCATGCTTGTTGTGAGAAGCTCCGGTTTGTGAGAAGCATATACCCAAACCTGCCCCAAATGGGACAAAATTTGTACCACGACATGTTGATGCCGCTCCATGATAGCATGCCAAGTTTCATGAATTTTAGATGAGTTTTGGATTTACTAGAATTTAAAAACCATGCATCTCAATGTTTTGCCGGCAATCAACGGTGCCCTGGTGTTTGAAATTCTTCCCATTTCTTGCATGGGACCTAAGCATGCACCCAAGGACACATATTTGATTTTTCAACCAATTTATATGCACTGGAGCATGTGCATGTAGTTCAAATTTGAATTGTTTGCCTGAAATGGCTAGAAAACCAATTTAATGTATAAAATATTCAAACGAACCTTGAATAATTCTAATTCTTTTACGACACACATATAGTTGCATGTTCACTCCAGATAAAAGGTCTAGCAATTCAAACACCGTCCATTGCCGCTGTGATCCCATTATGCAATTCAAATCAAGATGAAAAATCAAGTAGATCGCACACATTTTATTATCAGCAACCGTGGGAGATGTAGTACACAATATCTTGGAGCACCGTTGGTGTATAGTACGCCTATGGCTTACGCGAGAAGTTGCGTCGGCTATAGTCCACGGCCGGTGTCTCAAGCACACTAGCTCGCTCCCAAAATATCATTTCACTGTTCAATCATCGCCGGTGAAAGATGGGCATATGGAACTGTGTCGTGAGGGAAACTTCGGTGGCCCACTCCGGCGAGAGCGCGGCCGTAGCCGCCTTGCACGTGCTAACAAGGTGCATGAGCGCGGCGGCAATCTCCGACTGGGCGGCAAAGGCAGCCCAAATGGCCGCTATTGCTTCTCAGGTGGCGGCAGCAACATCTGCCTCGGGGATAGCAACTAGCGAGAGCGGCACAGCAGCTCTCCGTTCCGTAGCGACGGCCTTAGCCCTGATGGAGGCCGCCCACGACCATGTCGAGGCTGCCCATGCCCAGCTCCTGGCAGTCACCACACAAATCGAATGAAGCTTCTCCGACAACGGTCGACATCCCACGGCCGAAGAGATGGCAATCGCCGAGAGCGTTCGAGCAGCCGTCCGTTCCTCCACCGCATACCTTGCGACGATGGAGCCCGTCCAAGCCCAGATCGCGCCCACCCGCACCCAACTCGTGGCGGCTTTTTCCAAAGAGATGGCGGACACGGATGGCGAGATGCTTGCCGAGTATGGTGCGATGGATGCCATGGAGCCCCTTCCCCAGGAGACCGTCGGGCGCGAGCTGGACATGGAGGCGGCGACGGAGATCGACGAGCACCAGCCGTAGTAGTACTCTTTGTTTTGTTTAATTAAGAGCGCCGGTCTTTAATTTGTTAGAGTAATGTTTAGGTTAGCTAACTCTATTTAATTGCTGAACTTGCTCGATTAAGAAGTGTGGGTGTGATGTAGTCTCCTTTGTGTACCCAAATTATGCAATGACGTGGATGACCACTGTAACCATGGAAATTCGAACCAAAACTTTTGACGTTCAAACTCATCACACAGGGGTTAAGCTATCTAAATCACTTTTGATGTCCACATATCGTACACAGTTCTGAATAAGGGACCGTGTCTGATGACACTTTGCGCGCCAGTTTTTTGGCTGAAGCGATTCCAAATTTTCGGCTTCCACAGAAATATCTACCTCCCCGCCCCCTCTTCCTTACCAAAAGTCACATTTCCCCTCTTTCCACCTTCCTTTCCAAGTTGAAACCTTCACTCCTTGCTTACAGCGCCGCCGCCTCCTCGCTGGTGACCCTCCTTCATGCTGCTCGGCCTCCTCTATCCAGGCAGGTAATCCACACCCGATCCCCATCCTCCTCCTCCTTCCACATCCCACATGCCCCAACCGCCGGCGCGAGCGTGACACCTTTCACCCAAATCACCGACCCCTCCACCAAAAAAGCGCCGACCTAAGCGATGGTGCACGTAGTATAGCCAGGACCTCAAGGAGCATTTGGCAGCGGAGAACCAAATCACGGTCGCACGCGTGGATGAGGTCGCGATGGCTGCCATTCGTGCCGACCCCCAGATCTTGAAGGAGCACCTTGCCAATTGCTAGCTACGCCGGTTAAGCATGCTCGGTTTACCCATTGCGTGTGCTGCTCCTGCCTTCCTTCACAAATTCTAGTGAATTGTACTATCTAATTTCACCGTGCAATCTGTTACTCTAGTGTATATGTTCTATATGTCGTGCAGTGTGGTGCTCACTTATTAACTGTTTTGTTAATTAGTTGTTGTCTTCAGTTTTCTGTTTGGTTCAATTCTGCAAATGTGATGTTCAATTCTTTAGGCTGCAATTTTGTATTGTCTTCCATGTGAGAAATAAATCGAATTTATCTTTACAAAATTGTGGGTGCATTCTGTTATTGTATACCATGTGAGGAATAAATTGAATTTTGTTGTAGTAAATACATGAGAAACAAATACAATTGCTACAGTTGGCTGTAGTTAACTGTTTGGTTAACTCTCCGATCTTCTATTAGGAGTATGTTATATTGTGCAATGTGGTGCTCAGTTAATGTTTGGTTCATTTGTTCTGGTATTTAGTTAACTGCTTGGTTCAATTCTGCAATGCGATGTCCAATTGTCGTGGGTAGAATTTTGTATTGTTGTGCATGTGAGGAATAAATCGAATTTGGCTGCACTTAATACATGAGAAACATATACAAGTGCTATATTTCCTAGTTCTTAATCATGCTTGGTTTGGGTAAATGGGTTTTCCGTGTGGCTTCAATTAATTTGATGAATCTGCAATGTGCTTATTTTTCATCAACATATTTTACTGATAGCATGCGAACCCTTACTTAACCTGATGACTAACTACCTTATATGTGTTGCAGGGAAACAATGGGAAGCATTGAGGTTTACAATCGAGGTTAGCACGTTCATGGTCCGTTGTCTAATAGCACATTATTATGCAATTGCAGGAACCATTCTAATATTTTGGTTTTTAACAATTTGGTCTTGCACATGTAGGTCCTGCTGTTAGAGGTTTTGACCCACTGTTCGACCCTTTTTGCATATAGGGAAATGAGTTGTCCATGATTATCAATCAAATCAAGAAACTCGGAATCATTGTTAGGATAAAGAAATTAGCGACAAAAAACTACAAGATCTTTGTCTGCACAATAAAGAAGACATTAGTTCACTACAAGATGGTACTAACTATTATACCTTCCCTTTTTTATTCCTTTGCCCCATTTCCAATATAGAGAAGATATTTAAGCACATCCTTGTTTTCAAGCCTTTCCAAAGCAGTTCACTGATGATTACCTCTCAAACCACCTCAATGGTCAGGAGGTGAGGAAGGTTTTCATACAACTCCCACGGTTAAATATTGAAGTGTTCCTGAAGATGACGGAGGATGGACGGTCAATCATCCATAGGCACTGGCCTAAAGTTGCGAAGACCTTCAACATGAATGAAGGCTCAATATCCGCCTTCCGCTTTAGCAGTTTTCCAGATGAGATGCATCTGTCTATATACCGTCTATGATGCTAATTTCGAAAGGTTCTACATGTTGCATGTGGAACTTGCTGCTGGTGCAGTTGTGTAATGGGGTTGCTGGGTGCTGAAGCTATATCATGTTGTACTCTGATGTATTTCAATTATGAAATTTTGCTTCCTTAATATGGAAATTAAATATATTGTGTGCTTAATATGAAATGTCAATTAGATTAATAAATGGATTATGAATAATCGGATAATTAGCCTGCTAATGGCGAATTAGCCTGCTAATTGTGTTTTGCTATTGCAAACGGTTGTTGAAAATACCGTGGGCAATGACCTCAGGCAACGCACACAGTTTCTAGGAATAAACCGTGTTGGATCAATGAACAATCACACACGACTTTCTTTGAAAACTGTTTGCATTAAGCCACCTTGCGCAAATGTTTACCACATAAAAACTATGTGTGATGGACAGCCTTTGCCACATAGTTTCTTCTACGGACCGTGTGTGATACATTCAATAACGCAAATGATTTAACAGGAAAAATTGTGTGTGATGTACCTGTGAACGGAAATGTTTTCCTTGGAGCAACTGTGTGGGAAGTGCATACGAACGGAAACGTTTAGCGGGGACTGACTGTGTGGGATGTACTTGCGACCGAAAACAATTTCGCCGTATAATTGTATTTTTAGCTCTACTATACGTATTTCCATATTTGAGTGCTTGTCGGTCGCACACGACCTCATTTTGCCGAACGTGTGTGCCAGGAGGGCATATCCCCGACGGTTTTTGGGTCGTGTGGGAAGGACTCCCCTATCGCCCACACTCACTTGGCGACGGTTCCAATTGTCGTCGCGGAAAGGGGTTTTAAACCATTTGTTTAGGACACACGCGCACCAGTGACAAGAGTAAATGACAAGTTACTCCAAAAAGATATAAGTGAAGATCAAGCGAGTAGTTATATAAATTGGTAGCTAAGCGAGGACTCTCTCTTATTTAAAACTTTTAGATCTAAGTATTTTATTAAAACAGCAAGCAAAAACAAAATAAAATGACATTCTAAGAATAACACACATCATGTGAAGGAGCAAAAACTTAGGCTCAATCGATACTAACCGATAATTGTTGAAGAAGAATGGTGGGATGCCTACCGGGGCATCCCCAAGCTTAGATGCTTGAGACTTATTGAAATATTATCTTGGGGTGCCTTGGGCATCCCCAAGCTTGAGCTTTTGTGTCTCCTTAATTCTTCTCATATCACAGTTTTCCTAAATCTCAAAAGCTTCATCCACACAAAACTCAACAAGAACTCGCGAGATAAGTTAGTATAAACCAATGCAAAAAACCTTATCATTCTCTCCTCACTAAAATTATTATTCAACATTGCATAATAAATGCCTCTGCATATTTAATACTCCTATCCTCAAATAGGATCATTAAACAAGCAAACATATGCAAACAATGCAAACATAACAACAATCTGTCAAAACAGTATATTCTGTAAAGAATGCAAGAGTATCAATACTTACCTAACTCCAAAAGTTATGAAAAATTCCCAACTGTAGAAAAATTATCAGAGCTTATTTTGCAAAAAGTTTTAACATTTTATCACATTTTTACCTTTCTAGGGAATTTTTGCAACATCGATAAACTTTCTATTTTGAAACAGCAACATGTAGACTTGTAAAATAAGCATGGCAAAGGCTATACTTGATATTTTTATTGAAAAGAAAGATGAAAATATTATTATAAATAAAATCAAGCAAATCCTAACAAAATAAAATGATGCTCCAAGCAAAACACATATCATGTGATGAATGAAAACATAGCTCCAAGTGAGGTTACCGATAATGTTGGAGACGAAAGAGGGGATGCCTTAAGGCATCCCCAAGCTTAGTTGCTTGGATATTCCTTGAATATTACCTTGGGGTGCCTTGGGCATCCCCAAGCTTAGGGTCTTGTCACTCCTTATTTTCCTCATATCGACATCTCGCCCAAAACTTGAAAACTTCGTTCACACAAAATTTAATGGAACTTTGTGAGATAGGTTAGTATGATAAAGAGCAAACCATTTTACTTTTGGTACTATCAAAGACAAGATTCATAATTTTTATCACACAATGCCTATTGTAGCATATCATTTCCACAATTTATATTGAGCAATATAAGCCATGGAAACTAGAAAACAAGCAAACTATGCATTCAAAACAGAATCTGTCAAAAACAGAACAGTCTGTAGTAATCTGTACTCCAACCATACTTATTCTACTCCAAAAATTCTGAAAAAATAGTAAAACCTGGGAAATGTGTCTATTAATCATCTGCAGAAATAATCAACATTTTATCACGCTTCTGTTAAAAATGAGAATTGTTTTTTGGAGTGCAAAAGTCTCTGTTTTTTAGCAAAATCAAATCAACTATCACCGTAAGCCATCCCAAAGGTCTTACTTGGCACTTTATTGAAATGAAAGCAACAAAACATGATTACTGCAGTAGCCTAATCATGTGAACACAAAAAAACAGTAGGTAAAAGTGTTGGGTTTTCTCCCAACAAGTGATTTTCTTTAATGCCTTTTAGCTAGGCATGATGATTTCAATGATGCTCGCATAAAAGTAAAGAATTGAAACACAAAAAGAGCATCTTGAATCACATGTCAAACACATTTAAACCTAACCCACTTCCTATGCATAGGGATTTTGTGAGCAAACAATATATGGGAACAAGAATCAACTAGCATAGGAAGGCAAAACAAGCAATACTTCAAAACTTTGAACACATAGAGAGGAAACTTGATATTATTGCATTTCCTACAAGCATATTTTCCTCCCTCATATTAATTTTCAGTACCATCATGAATGAATTCAACAATATAACTATCACATAAAGCACTGTTTTCATGACCCACAAGCATACAAATTTTACTACTCTCCACATAAGCAAATTTATTCTCATGAATAGTAGTGGGAGCAAACTCAACAAAGTAACTATCATGGGATTGAAAATTAAAATCATGATGAAAAGTTTCATGGTTATCATTATTATTTATATCATACATGTCATCACCATAATCATCATAGATAGCAGCTTTGTTCTCATAATAATCAATTGAAACCTCTTCTGAAATAGTGGATTCATCACTAAATAAAGTCATGACCTCTCCAAATCCACTTTCATAATTATTACAATAAGATTCAACACCCTCCAAAATAGTGGGATCATTAGTACCTAGAGTTGACACTCTTCCAAACCCACTTTCATCAATATAATCATCATAAATAAGAGGCATGCTTTCATCATAATAAATGTTCTCATCAAAACTTGGGGGAGTAAAAATATCATCTTCATCAAATACAGCATCCCCAAGCTTGTAACTTCACATATCATTAGCATCATGGATATTCAAAGAATTCACACTAACAACATTGCAATCATGCTCATCATTTAAATATTTTTTGCAAAACATTGTATTTACTTCTTCTTCTAACAATTGAGCACAATTTTTTGATCCATCATTTTCAAGAAAGATATTATAAATATGATCAACAATATGATGCAACCTCAACTCCACTTTTTGTAGTTTCCTTTTATAAACCAAACTAGTGATAAAACAAAAAACTAAAAGAGTCAATTGCAAGATCTAAGGATATACCTTCAAGCACTCACCTCCCCGGCAACGACGCCAGAAAATAATTTGATGTCTACTATGCAACTTTATTCTTGTAGACACGTGTTGGGCCTCCAAGCGCAAAGTTTTGTAAGACAATACAATTTTCCCTCAAGGGGATGACCTAAGGTTTATCAGTCTGTGGGAGGAGTAGGATGAAGATGGTCTCTCTCAAACAACCCTGCAATCAAATACAAGAAATCTCTTGTGTCCCCAACACACCCAATACTGGAAAATTGTATAGGTGCACTAGTGCGGCGAAGAGATGGTGATAAAAGTGTAATATTGATGGTATACATATATTTTTATAATCTGAATAAATAAAAATAGCAAGGTAGCAAATAGTAAACGGGCACAAAAACGGTATTGCAATGCTTGCAAATGAGTCCTAGGGTCCGTACTTTCACTAGTGCAATCTCTCAACAATGCTAATATAATTGGATCATATAACCACCCCTCGAAGTGCGACGAAGAATCACTCCAAAGTTCCTATCTAGCAGAGAACATACGGAGAAATCATTTGTAGTGTATGAAACCACCTCGAAGCTATTCTTTCTGATCGATCTATCCAAGAGTTCGCACTAAAATAACACCAAATAATTCCAGATTCATAATACTCAATCCAACACAAAGAACCTCAATGAGTGCCCCAAGATTTCTACCGGAGAAACAAAGACAAGAACGTGCATCAACCCCTATGTGTAGATTACCCCAATGTCACCTCGGGAATCCGCGAGTTGAGTGCCAAAACACATGTCAAGTGAATCAATATGATACCCCATTGTCACCATGAGTATGCATATGCAAGACATATATCAAGTGCTCTCAAATCCATAAAAGTATTTAATCTAATAACAATGAAATTCTAAATGGAAAAAATCAATTCATCACAACAAGATAGAGAGGGGAAAACTCCATATGATCCGACTATATTAACAAAGCCCGCGATACACCAAGATCGTGACATCTCAAGAACACGAGAGAGAGAGAGAGATTAAATACATAGCTACTGGTACAAACCCTCAGCCCCAAGGGTGGACTACTCTCTTCTCATCGCGGTGGCCGCCGGGATGATGAAGATGGCCACCGATGACGATTCCCCCCTCTGGTAGGGTGTTGGAATGGGGTCTAGATTGGTTTTCGGTGGCTACAGAGCCTTATGGTAGCGAAACTTCTGATCTAGGTTAACCCCGAGGGTTTTTGGAATATTTGGGAATTTATAGGGTAAAGAGGGTGAGGGAGTCCTGGATTAGGGGGTGTTCGGGTAGCCGGACTATACCTTCAGCCGGACTCCTGGACTATGAAGATACAAGATTGAAGACTTCGTCCCGTGTCCGGATGGGACTTTCCTTGGCGTGGAAGGCAAGCTTGGCGATGCGGATATTCAAGATCTCCTACCATTGTAACCGACTCTATGTAACCCTAACCCTATCCGGTGTCTATATAAACCGGAGGGTTGTAGTCCGTAGGCAATAAACTCCATATACAACAATCATACCATAGGCTAGCTTCTAGGGTTTAGCCTCCTTGATCTCGTGGTAGATCTACTCTTGTACTACCCATATCATCAATATTAATCAAGCAGGACGTAGGGTTTTACCTCCATCAAGAGGGCCCGAACCTGGGTAAAACATCGTGTTCCCTGCCTCCTGTTACCATCTGGCCTAGACGCACAGTTCGGGACCCACTACCCGAGATCCGCCGGTTTTGAGAGTTCCTCTGTGTCGTCGCCTTTAGGATGGGATACGGACAATGAAGAAATTCAAAGCCCACCCACCACCCACTTGGTAGCCACTGTCGACAATTTAAACGACGTGCTCAACTTCGACTCCGGAGACATCGACAGCATGGATGACGATGCAGGAGACGCCGACGAACCAACGCCCATAGGGCATTGGACAACCACCTCATCTCACGATGTGTACATGGTGGATACCCCTAAAGGAAGCGACAACGAGGAAAAAGGGGATGGGACGGGAGATCGACCCCCCGAAAAGCAATCAAAGCGTCGGCGTAAACGCCGACCCAAGCCCCGCCTCGACAAAAACCCAGCCATAGAGCAGGACGAGCCGGTAGACGACGAGCAGGCCTTAGAGCAACCGTCCGTACAGGGCAACACGGATAGAGAAATCGAACATCCCACCTCCGGCGAAAACTGCATTCCGGACGACCTCATGCCGGATAAACCTATGGAGCAGAAGAATCTCCACGAGAGGCTCCTTGCAACTGCACGCAGCCTAAAAAAGCAGAAGCGGAAGCTAAAAACAGCAGAAGATGCACTCCGGATTAGATGGAGCAAAGTAATCAATACCGCAAATAAATACGGCTACAGTCGCCGCACTAAAAGCTATCCGAAAAGAAAGCTACTGCCTGAATTCGACGAAGAGGCCCTAGAGCCCTCGCATTCAAAAAATGAGCGGATAGATGACCCCATAAAGCGGCAAGCGACGCCGCACCTAAATCGGCATGCGACCCACTTAAGGATTCGCATCATGGCCCAGTCAGGTCCATTTATGGGCCAAGAAAGCAAGCTCTCATAAGCAACGCTATGAAGCCATCATCAGAATCCGGCACACCCAAATACAGGGGCGCCGCACACCCCCTATGTTTCACCGATGAGGTCCTGGACTATGAATTTCCAGAGGGATTCAAACCCGTAAACATAGAGGCATATGATGGAACAACAGACCCTGGAGTTTGGATCGAGGATTATATCCTCCACATACACATGGCTAGAGGAGATGATCTCCACGCCATAAAATATTTACCCCTTAAGCTTAAAGGGCCAACCCGACATTGGCTTAAAAGCTTTCCCGAAAACACAATTGGAAGCTGGGAAGAGCTCGAGGATGCTTTCCGAGCAAACTTTCAAGGGACCTATGTCCACCCTCCGGATGCAGACGATCTTAGTCACATAACTCAGCAACCCGGAGAATCAACTCGGCAGTTCTGGAATAGATTCCTCACTAAAAAGAATCAGATAGTCGACTGTCCGGATGTCGAAGCCTTAGCAGCTTTCAGGCATAACGTCCGAGACGAATGGCTCGCCAGACACCTCCGCCAAGAAAAGCCAAGAACAATGGCCGCACTAACAAGCCTCATGACCCGCTTTTGTGCAGGGGAGGACAGCCGGTTGGCAAGGTGCAGCCCTAGCGACCCAAGTACATCCGAAATTAGGGATGGAAACGGAAAACCGCGACGCAACAAGGACCGTCGCTGGACTAAGGACAAAAGTCCGAAGAGCATGGCAGTCAATGCCGGATTCAAAGGCTCACGACAAAATCAGGCAAAATCGCCCCCAAAGGATAACAGGGACGATCCATCCAACCTAAATAAAATCCTGGACAGGATATGTCAGATACACAGTACTCCCGGGAAGCCTGCTAACCATACCCACAGAGACTGTTGGGTTTTCAAACAATCCAGCAGACTCAATGCCGAACACAAGGGGCTCGACACACCAAGCGAAGACGAGGACGAACCCCAAAAGCAGAGCACCAGGAAACAAAAGAACTTCCCACAAGAAGTAAAAACAGTGAACTCACTTCACATAACAAAACGTGCGGCGCCCGTAAAGGTACGCACCACACGGCCCATCCCCAAAGGGTCCTGCCACTGGTTGTCAAAACCGACCATCTTCGATCAGCTGGATTATTCTAGAAATATCAAGAATGTAGGCTGGACTGCCTTGATACTCGATCCAATAATTGGCGGACTCCAGTTTTCAAATGTCCTTATGGATGGCGGCAGTGGACTAAACCTGATGTATCAGGATAAAATCCAGCACATGGGGATAAACCCAGCAAGAATCCACCGCAGCAAAACCTCCTTTCAAGGGGTAATAGCTGGTCCGGACACCCATTGTATGGGTTTCCTCCAGCTCGAAGTCATATTCGGCTCTGCCGATAACCTCCGCCGTGAAAAGCTGACTTCCATATCGTCCCGTTCTCAAGTCGCTATCAAGCACTACTGGGACGTGAAGCTTTCGCTCGCTTTAACGCAATACCGCATTATGCATCTCTTACGCTTAAGATGCCCGGTCTACGAGGCATAATCTCTTTGAAGGGGAAGCACTAAAGTGCGCCTCCCCAAGCGGAGGACTGTGCGGCCGCTTTGACAGCCCCACAGCAAAATGGCCTCACCGGCCAAAAAACTTCGAAATAGGTCATTCAAGACCACGAACGCGGATAGACGAGTTCGGTGCACAATCATCATTGATGCAGGCCTAGAAGCCATATACCCCCGCACTAGGGGCTCCACGCACATACAATAAGAGACAATAAAGCTCAATCTTATATTTTACTTTATACTTTGTTTATTTTAAAACTTTTTCGGCATGACCCGTTTTCAACTCAGTTCCTCTCTTTTACAGATGAACGTCGTGCGGCGCCCGTCCAGGATACGGCACAATGGAGACACAGGCACAGACGTGCAGTAGGGACCCGTCCTAAAGGATTCTTTTTAGATTAAGACCCTGCGTAAACTTTTTTTACTGTCTCTTGTTGCTACACATCCCCTGGTTTTTTTCTTTCTGATATAACCAAGGAGGAGGCTGGCGTCTTGGCATGTGGCCACGTCAAATTTTTTGCACATACCTGGACACTAGGGGCTTTTTTAATAAATAGTGTTGTTTCGCCCGCACTCATAAAGACTGAACACCTTAGGGAGTGTTCGGCGTCTCGAGTTTTGGCATTATATGCATCAGCTCCGAATCATGTCTTTGGTCAAATGTTGGGTTGCCCGGCTCCTGAGTTTGGCTACCTTACGTTCCACTTTATCAGCTAAGGCAGCACCAGGAGAACTACTGCGATTGTGCCCCGGTTCGGCCGGGCGAGCACCTCAGTAGAGAAAGCCGAAAACTGACTGTCATGATGTAGCGTGAGACTGGTCAGCCACTTGATGACCTATCTGAATCTATCGGATTCCTCCGCTTTAACGAAGGGCCGCTTCCCGGCCAGGCACATACGCGCCCCGAACTCGGACGAGCGCAGTTGCCACCAAGGGGCTACCTAAATAGTATCACTGTCAAACTCCTATGGCTAAGTGAAAGTGTTAAAGCATTATAGTCCGGTTGCCTGGCCCGCTGCGCTATCACCTCCTTTGTAGGACCAAGACGTTGGGTTAAGTGTGAAAATGCGTCTTCTGCGAGCACCCCCGCACTATGTGCGTGGGGGCTGAAGCCAACGACTGCCATCTTTCAGATTTGGTATATATATATATATCTTAAAACGGCCGCACAGGAGGTGTTCCCAATACTTAAGGCACAAGTATAAAAAGGCCACTACAATTTATCAAAATATTACTTCATAATTACATATGCTATCATAACATAGCATCTTTCGAGCACTGCGTCTCTATTACACGAGCGCCTTCCAGGACTTCCTGAAAATAGTGCTCGGAGGGTACTCGGCTTTTGTCCGAATCTCGGGACGCAACAATGGTGGTCTCCATCTCTGCCCAGTATGTCTTGACACGGGCAAGAGCCATCCTTGCGCCCTCTATGCATGCTGACCTCTTCATTGCATTAATACGCGGCACCGCGTCAAGGAATTGCTGCACCAAGCTGAAATAACTCTTCAGCTCCGATCTCCCCGGCCACAGATGACCCATGACGTACTTCATGGCGAGTCCGGACAACCTATTCAGTTTGGTCCATTGAGCCAAACGATCGTCCACTGCCAGCGGACGCTCTGGATTGTGAAACTGCGACCAGAAAAGCTTTTCCACTTCGCGATCTTTCTAATTTCGAAAGTGTTCGGTCGCATCAGCAGCACTCGCTGCCAAATCCAGATAGGTATCCTCCACACTCCACATCCGGTCCAACGGAGCAAACTTCGGATCACAAAATTTCCTTCGCAGCACAAAGGGCTTTCCAGCCGCAATCTGTTCGGCCTGACGCAGCTCCTCCTTCGTAGCTCTCATCGCAGAGCGCGCGTCCTTGGCATTGGCAACGGCCTTCTCTAAGTCCATCTGTTTCGCCTAGCCTTCTTTTTCAAGAAGTCTGCAACGGTCTGTAGCGCTTTCTAACTTTTGGCCATCTCTTCCTTGCTTCGGCAATGAGCAGCCTGTTCGGCTCTCAGCTCTTCAAGGGCTTCCTGGTGGCCGCATCACTTTCGCTGGCTTGTTCTTTAGCTCGGGCAAGTTCTGCCCTAAGACTCTCCACGGCGGCCGCACCATCTGCGTCAAGCACACACATCGTAAGACACAAGCATAAAACTGTTCTTACCTGATGCCGCCCGAGGAATTACATACCTTGAGCCTCATCAAGCCGCTTATTGACAAGCGTGATGTCGGCATCTACCACGTCCAGTTGCCGCTTTAGTTCAGCAAAATCGTCAGTTCGGCTCGATTCCGGACACCCTGCCGCCTACATTCAAAGGCGACATCTTAGACCTGGGATTATGATCCTCCGCGTGCCGTCATTTCTTGACGACGCGCAGAGTCTCAGGGGCTACTATCTACATAGGGCGCATCTTATTCATGCGCAACTGACAAAAGTATACATTATCTAATGTACCTCGAAACCCGTCAGTAAACTTTTGACGGCCTCATATAATCCGCTCTCTATGGATTAAATCCTTTCAATCACCGTGCCCATCAATGTGCGGTGCTCCTCTGAGATAGAAGCTCGCCCCAGCAGAATCTTTAGCTCCTCCAGCCGAGCACCAGACGGTGCCGAGCTCGTCCCATGACCTCTTTCGAAGGCCGGACGCGGAGAACCTCGAGGGGCTGCATAGCCACCTTCCGCCCCTGCTGGATTTGGAGAAACCCTCCGCGATGACACCTCAGGGTCGCCTGCCTCGCTAGGCGGCACGGCAGGGGGAGGCGTCCCGCTCTCCATCATCTCCGGAAGGAGATCCCCCGAAGACGAGCTCTGCTGAGAAGGGCTGAGGTCCGAGCTACAAGATAAAGATTTGGTTAATCTTCTCAGATATAAATCAAGGATTTCGCTCATCCCTCAAAAGGAAAATCTTTTCTCCACTTACGGCTCGCTGGAGGGCTGATCCCCTTGAGGGCGTAGTCCGGCCGAGGAACTCCCCGGCGTCGGACCCTCTAACGAGGATTTTCTCCCCCGTTTCGAGGCCATGGTTTCCGGGTTATCAGAAGCGGCTCTCTTCTTCCCCTTAGGAGAGGAATTGTCGGTTCCTCCCTTCGGAGCAGCCTCCTTCGAGGAGGCCATAGCTTCCTTGTCCTCCCCCTCCAAAGGCATTATCTCCAGCATCCTGGCCAGCACGGGATCCGACCTGGTTTCAGGAAGGGGAGCCGGACACCTGATCAGCTTTGCCTTCGCTATCCACTCCTGTTTAAAAGGACGGCTCTTTTAGGGGCAAGTTTATGACAATTATACGGATAGAAGGTCCGGGCACAAGGTTGCTTACTTGAGTATCCGGGCGATTGCAGCTTAGGCCTGCGTCCTCGGTTAAATCCGGACACATCTCTTGTGATCCAAAGAACAATCTATACATCTCCGCGGGCGTTGCACCCATAAAGTTCTGGAGAGCTCGTGGTCCCTCTGGATTAAACTCCCACAGGAGAAGGGGGCGACGTTTGCCGGGCAATATTCAGCGAATCAGCATGACCTGCGCCACCTTGACCAAGCTGAGGTCTCCTTCCAAGAGATCCTTAATTTGGCCCTGTATCAAGGGCACGTCTTTGGGAAAACCCTAATCTAACCCTCTGTTAACCCATGACGCTAGCCGTGGTGGGGGACCCGAGCGAAAGGCAAGAAGCGCCACCCACTTGGTGCTCCGGGGAGTGGTGATATAAAACCACTCTCATTGCCACAAGCCTAGCTCCTCTTGAAAAGAGCCCTCGAGCCATGGAGCATCAGCATTTTTGCTTATAACAGCACCTCCGCACTCTGCGTGCCGTCCCTTGATCATCTTCGGCTCCACTTTGAAAGTCTTGAGCCATAATCCGAAGTGAGGGGTAACACGGAGGAACGCTTCGCATACAACGATAAACGAGGAGATATGGAGGATGGACTCCGGAGCTAAGTCGTGAAATTCCAGCCTGTAATAAAACAGCAGTCCCCTCACAAAGGGATCCATCGGGAAGCCTAACCCCTGAAGGAAGTGAGACACGAACACTACGCTCTCACCGGGCTGGGGACTGGGGATAGCCTTCCTTTGAGTAGGCAACCTGTGCAAAATTTCGGCGGTCAAGAACTTAGCCTCTCTCAACTTTAGCACGTCCTCCTCCGTCCATCGGCCTTGAAGGTCGGAACTGGACATTGTCGAAGGTCTGAGGTGCCCGGAATCTGGAGCCTAGGGTGTTGGAACTCGAGGCGATGGGCGAACTCGTTTTGGGATTGGAGAAAAGGAGTAAGGCCCTGGTCTCTTTATAAGAGGTTGAATACCAAGAGCCCTCCCCGTAACCGTTTGGGACTCGCCTTTAATCGAGAAAACATGCTAATGGACACGATTGGGTTACCCACGTCCATATTGATGAGAATCCCGTAAAAGGGGGGCACACGATCGCTGCCTTGACAAGACGTGCCAAGGAAACTGCCTCGCGAAACACGCTGAGGTGGAAAAGTAAAAACGATTTGAGTGAAGGACTTGGCTGTAGTGTGATGACGCACTGCGGAATACGTCAGCAGATTTGATTTGTGTTAATATTATTCTCTCTATGGCAATATGTGGAAGCTTATTTTGCAGAGCCGGACACTACTCTTGGTGTTTACAATCTTCTATGAAGGACTTGGAGGAGGAACCCGCCTTGCAATGCCGAAGACAATTTGCGCGTCGGACTCGTCGTCATTGAAGCTTGGTTCAGGGGCTACTGAGGGAGTCCTGGATTAGGGGGTGTTCGGGTAGCCGGACTATACCTTCAGCCGAACTCCTAGACTATGAAGATACAAGATTGAAGACTTCGTCCCGTGTCCGGATGGGACTTTCCTTGGCGTGGAAGGCAAGCTTGGCAATGCGGATATTCAAGATCTCCTACCATTGTAACCGACTCTATGTAACCCTAACCCTATCCGGTGTCTATATAAATCGGAGGGTTGTAGTCCGTAGGCAATAAACTCCATATACAACAATCATACCATAGGCTAGCTTCTAGGGTTTAGCCTCCTTGATCTCGTGGTAGATCTACTCTTGTACTACCCATATCATCAATATTAATCAAGCAGGACGTAGGGTTTTACCTCCATCAAGAGGGCCCGAACCTGGGTAAAACATCGTGTTCCCTGCCTCCTGTTACCATCTGGCCTAGACGCACAGTTCGGGACCCACTACCCGAGATCCGCCGGTTTTGACACCGACAGAGGGGGTGCGAGAGGCCACCGAGGTGGGCACAACCCACCTGGGCACGCCTGGGCCCCCAAGTGCACCCTGGTGGGTTGTGCCCCCCCCCCTCGGGGAACCCCCCGGGTGCTGCTCTGGCCCATTGATGGTCTTCTGGTCCATAAAAAATCCACAAAAAATTTCACGGTGTTTGGACTCCGTTTGATATTGACTTCCTCCGATGTAAAAAACAAGCAAAAAACAGCAACTGACACTAGGCACTAGGTCAATAGGTTAGTCCCAAAAAATGATGTAAAGTTGCTATAAAATGATTGTAAAACATCCAAGAATGTTAATATAACAGCATGAATACTTCATAAATTATAGATACATTGGAGACGTATCACCCTCGAGGCGGTACAACTGCTACCCCATCCCCTGATACTTTCGCCTGCACAAAACTGGAACCCCAGGATGCTCCAGGAGCGGTACAACCTCCCAACCAAGCGGTACAACTGCCCTCCCAGATTTAGCCTCGGTTGATTGCCAGTTTTCACCATAACTAATTCATCCGGACTCGGATTTTGACGTTATTTAGCTTGTTCTGAAGCTATTGACATCCCCCATCCCACAAAAATACCTCCAACATCATTTGAATCCATCAAAGTTTTGGAACTTTGGCATCTTTGACTAGGGTTTCCACCATATCAGCCGCATAACCACCACCGACTTCCGCAACCTAACCCATTTTGTTCCTCATAGCATTAGTGGTTGTTTGAGTAGTGATTCGAGTCTCCTAAGGTGTTTCAGCTACTTAGGGACGGTTGCTTCTTCATCAACCACCACCATAACTTCCGCATAGGCTTGCGCACCATACACTTCCGCCACCCCCAACTTAACCCAAGTTTGTTTGTGTTGTGAGTTGTGTCTCCTAAGGTGTTTTAGCTACTTAGGGACTGTGTTTTCAACCCCGACACCGTGTATAGCCCCACCATACCATTCTGCAACCATAACCCATTTTAACCGGGTTTCCACCAATACTTTCGCAACCACCACCGCATTCCCGCTACCACCATTTTGACATTTGAAGTTTGAGATTTTGAGTTCACGGTTTTTCCGTTTCCTAAGGTGTTTAGGCTAATTAGGGATGGTTCGACATCGAGAACACTGCCACTCATCATCTCCACAAGGTCGTCATCATACATAAGGACGGTAACCTCGATGACACCATTGTATATCCCCCTTGCAATTACATTGATAACCCCTAGCCCATTTTGCGTCACTTGCCTATCGAGACTAGCCATTTCAGTATTGCCGGCAACGTTACTTGTGCACATTAGTGATCATCGATCTACACTTTCCATTGCATACATACCATATCATATTGGTATCATCTTGGTATCATCATATCATCTCGTGTGCCACAAGATTGTTCCCGCATATACATAATTGCTATCTTGGTTTGTGCATTTCGCAAAGTGTCCATACAAAAAAAGAATAAGCTTTTAAGCAAAAGAAAAAGAGAGCAAAGGGCTTGTAAGCAATATCCATGGCATCATACCACATTGCATATAAGATTGTCATATCCGACCATCTTGGATCATCTTAAGAGAAACACCGGGAACCATACATACATAGTATACTTGGGATAGAAGTTTATCCATTTTTCATCTTATAGGTTGTGCACAAGTGTCGTATCCACCTATTGAGAAATCATGCTAGTGTCTCTCCTAAGTTGTGCAACACGAGCGTTTCAGTGGATTCCACATTTTGAGCTAGTTCCTTGGTTGCACGACCCCATTTATCTATCCGTGTGTGCGTTTTCGTGTGCCATTCATTGCTATTGGTCTACTTGTTTCACTTGCAAATTTGCAAATCTCTTTCAACATTATTGACTCTTGCTAACATTTTGCATCAAATTTTTGTGCCACTATCCTCACCAAGCTACTCCATAAGCTTTACTTGATAGGTGTGAGTGAACAAGTCTGGTACCAATTCCACTATTCTTTCATTTCACATTGAGTGAAACGGGATACATCCTCAACTTTGGGAAAAGGTAACTTGATATTGTTTATCTCATTTCCTACTCACCTCTACTTGAGTCTTGTGATGGATGGGCAAAGCACACCTCTTTTGGTGTACAACAACAACGACGGGTTCGGTGCCATGAAAAACAACTTGGACGCGAAGATGGATGCTCAAATGGAGGAAATCAAAGCCCTCATCAAGTCCTACAAGCGGTCTTTCTCATCCTCGAGAACATGCTCAAGAGCACGTCCTTTCGAGCTACCATCTCTGGCAAGATCACATCGACGTCGACACCACCACCGACAAGAACGTGAAAGTCAAGAGCTCAACACCAACAACCGCTCAACGACTACACCATATCACTTGGCATATACGCCAAGCGACTTCCAGGCATCTTCGCCTACGGACATACGACATCTTCGCCAACAAGCACCTCAAGACTACGCTCAAGAGAAGCTCCCCAAGCTCAAGTCCGCGACTTCCACGAGCTACTACGACCTCAACACTGACCACAAGATTCCTTTCTATGGGACTCAAGAACCCGAGGAGTATCTTGAGTGGGAGTGCCTAATGGACGACTACCTCAAGCTACATCAAGTTCCCCCCAAAGATCAAGTGAAGTGCGCCTAAAACAAACTTCCATGAATACGCGTCGACATGGTGGCTTCACACACATTCGAAGACTTATGACATGAATTGGCCCAAGATGAAGAGACCGTTGCGATGAGAGTTTGTGCCTTCAACCTACACGGAACAACTTCTACGCCAATTGGATAAAACCATCCAAGGATCCAAGTCCATCGAAGCGTACTTCAAGGAGATGAAGAATGCCTTGCGACAAGCCGGCGTGGACGACCCCATTTCAATGAAGTTCCACTTCATGATGGGACTTCACAACGACATCTCCAAGACTATCTTCCTCGAGAACTACAAGTCCCTCGACGAAAACTACATTGGTGCTCCCAAGGCGGAACAAGAACTCATGAAGGCTAAGGCTTCTCTACCCCAAGCACACTTCTCGAAGACCAAGCTCCAAGACGGCGAGCATGAGGCTAGTACCACCATGATGTCCAAGCCCGACGAGCTCCAGGACGATGCTCCCAAGTTCAACTTCACCGCCATCCCTCTTTGTGGCATTGATGATGTCGAGTCCTCCACGACTCTTTTTCAAGATGGTGCGGCGAGGACTACGACTAAGAAGTCTCTCAAGGAACATGCTTTGGAGGTAAGCGACATGGTGACGAGCAAGGATGATGCTTCCATCTTTGGAGGCAAGAGTGGTGATGTGCCATCTTCGGCCTTCATCCATGGCGACGACAACAAGATGGTTGAGCATGAGATTTTACCTTTGACCACGACGACGTATGATGACTTGAGTGACTTGTGCCACCATATTACGAGTGAGAGTGACTTCACCAGTAGCCCCATCTATGATGAGTTTCCGCAATTCCCATGTGAGGAGAGCCACAACCCCCACCACTTGAGTGAGACGAGTGACTCAACCATATGTGAGTTTGACTGCACCTATTTTGAGGGAGTGAGTGAACCACCACATAGAGAGAGTGAGGTAGTTGATAGGGCATGTGAGGCCACTTAGATTTCTAATGACCTAACCTCTACCTCTATTGTGTCTTCTCATTTGGTGCTAGGTCCCATATATGATGACGCACCGACACACGATGACTTCGTCCTTCCTTTGGACAAGACAATGGCCATGGTGGAATATGATGCACCCCCACATGGTTCCATCAAGATGATGATATTGACCACCATTTGGTATTACCCACCTCATCTACACCAATTGAGTGGAATGAACAAGGTAACCTAGGTGAAGGTGATGTTCTAGTCCCACTAGTGGACATTCTTGACATTGATTGCTTGCATATGTAGATCCACCTATTACCATGCTTCATGCTAGTGCGACTTCCCCATGCGATGATTTACCCATTTATGATGAGTATGATGATTGCCATGTGGAGTTTATTAGTTGTGATGCGATGTTACATAGGATTTCTTGTGAAAATTCTTTAGGTCACATCATGTTTGACAATCCACTTGACTTGTCATATGCTATGAATGAGACCAACCATATGTAATATTTGCAATCTCTTCGTAGTGACTATGCATATGCCATTAAAATAAACCCAATTTGCACATATGGCATAGATGACAAGCCCATGGTTATTGCATTTGTTTTTCTTGTGATGATATTGATATGCTCCCTATGCATGATTTATCTCATATGCCATGCCATGACTACCTAGCTTCGGATATGCACTATTTTGGGTGTTGCCCATATTCTCCATATGATGTTTCCAATATTGCTCATGAGGAGACCCACATAGTTTCCCCATACATTTTAGGAGATTTTGATTCATCCCATGCATCGCATGATCCCAATACTTGTGTGCACCATATGCTCCCTATGAATAAACATGCTATTGACACTACAAAAAAATACACTTCTGTGATGATACGTGTTTGTCACAGTAGGTCGCTTTTTTTGTCATGCATGTACATCCATGACAAATTTATGACAGAATCAAGATAGTCATACCTGTGCTGTCATAGAAGTGTTCCATGACATTACCAAAATTATCATCACGGAAGTGTCCACTTCCATGACAATAAATCGCGCGTCACAGAAGTGCTTTCTTCAAGGGTGACCGACACGTGGCATCCACCGTAATGGAACGCCGTTAAGCTATCGGGTCGGGTTTTGGATCCGATAACCCGTTAACAACCCCGACCAATGGGGATTTTCCACGTGTAAAATCATCATTGGTTAGAGGAAACACGTGTCGGCTCATCGTTGGGACAGATGTCATCCACTTACTGGACAGAAGGCGCCTATGATACGTCGACACATGGCATGACCCAACAGTGGCCCATTCCTGTGAAAAGGCCGGCCCATTTGACTTGGTCAAAAGCTGGCAGGCCGGCCCATGGAAAGCCTGTTAACAGCCTGTTCGCATATAGCCCATTTACAGCCCGCTAATCCAAGGCCCGTTATGCCCTATCCGAATTAGGCCCAGTAGCGTCATCTGGGCTGTCCAATATGATTCCAGCCCGTTTTCACTTCTGGCCCATGTATAGCCCATGATGTCTTTCGGCCCATACGAGGCCCTTTGTAACTCTTGGCCCATTAGCGGCCTGTGCTGAAACTGGCCCGTAATGAATAGTGTATCACTTTACACCCATTAATGGCCCGTGGTGAAACTGGCCCGTAATGAACAGTGTATCACTTTATACCCATTAACGGCCCGTTATTTCGTTGGGCCGTCTACAACCCATGTTATCTTTCGGCCTTCTCAGAGCCCATTTATTCTTGGACTCATTTCCAGCATTCGTTTACTTACGGCCCGTTACTGTCATTTTCTACTTGTGGGCCAAATTCAGCCCATGGTTACAGTCGGCCCGTTTGTGGTCCGTTAATATGTTGGGCCGTTTTCATAGCGTCATCAAATATGCCCTATTAACGATGGCCCGTTATGGTCGGCCCATGAACGGACGATTCCAACTCTAGCCCGTTTACGGCCAGAATACGGTCTGTTTGGCCCATGTTTAGCCAATCGATCATATGGCCCATATAAGGCCCATTGATGGTACGGCCCGTAGAAGGCCCATTAATGATACGGCCCATATAAGGCCCATTGTTTCTACGGCCCGTAGAAGGCCCATTGATGATACGGCCCGTAGAAGGCCCATTGTTTCTACGGCCCGTAGAAGGCCCACTGTTTCTACGGCCCATAGAAGGCCCACTGTTTCTACGGCCCGTAGGAGGCCCAGTGTCACTACAGTACATATTAGCCCATGGTTATTGTGGCCTAGTTTTAAAAAATAGGTTATTGCAGCCACTAGCAAACCGCAGAAAAAGAACTGCACTGACTACAAGCAAACAAATAAACAAGACAACAATGAAATAAATAAGCAAGCAACTTACACTAGGCTATCACGGCTATTACACATATTACATCCACTGGGCATCAAAGTTCACCACTAGTGCAAATATAGGAAACACATCAGCATATAAACGCCGCAGCAAAACAAGTCCAGAACTGAAACCACTTCAGAAGAGCTCAAGAAACAATATCCTGGGTACCCATAATGCTGGCAAGATGCTTAGCAAGCTTATTAAGTTTCTCTTGTTTGGCACTTAAGTCCTCCAGCGCTTGCTGTTGCACCAGAAAGTATGCATCTGAATTCTGTAGGGACTTCCTCAGTCCTTCAGCTTCCTGTCGCATAACATCTGATCGATGTCTTTCAACTTGAAGTTGAGACTTAAGAAGCTGAACTGATTCAGGCAATGAGTTCGAAGAGCTGGTGCCAGCAGTGGTAGCCAGTAACTCGAACACTACATCAAGACAGGACTTTGGGGTTGTCTTAGTGTCTTCAATATAGTTTTTATCATCTTTCTTGAAGACCAACAGGGATGTCTCGCTATCTTGAACCTTATCTGCATTACTTCCTTTACCATTGCATAACAGGGTACTCTTCTCCAATATTTTATCCGCGTTCTAAAAGAGAAACAAACAAACACATCTCAGGTTTACAATGTAGTATATGAAACTCATTTTGGTAAACCAGTTCAGTAGTAAGGTGGATAGGATAACAGCATGAAACAAACATATATCTATGTAGTATGGTCACTGTATGGTCTATATCATTCTAGTTTATGTTGCCAAATCAAGATAGATACAGTTCGAATCATATCTATTTAAGACAAAGCAGCATAGACAAAATATAAGTGTGGGAAACTACACAGCAATAACAACACTTGTAATGTGCATGGCATGAGAACATAACTTTTTATTCAATTGAAACTGAAATCAACATAGAGCAAGTTACAACAGCAAACATCCAAACACGTTGAAGAAACAGGTTTAAAACATACCTGTTGCGCCATTGGAGTTTCAATTGCATCCTTCAAATTTGAAATTAGTTGGTATCAGTAAATACAGTGATGCAAGAGCAAAGTAGTATGAACCATAGCTACGGAACTTGACCTGAGAACAATTCTTCTTCTGCTTTAAGTGTTGACTTCGGGTTCGGAGTGGTGGTCCTCGTGATTTGGGCACTGTAGTTGCCTTACTAACTGCTCGTGTTTGGGTGCTCTGTGGTGGAGATGGTGATGTGTCAACGGGAACTGGGTGTCTATCTGCTGGGGTTGGGGTTAGAAGGGGTGTAGCTGGTTCTCTGTCCAACTGGGTAGGGGTACAATCTGCATGAGTGTGGGTTATGTGTGGTGGGGCTGGTTCTTGGGCAAGTACAACCGTGGTTCTATCTGCATCGACAGGTAGCACGATCTTTTCTAAAGACCATGTTTTTACTCCCAAAGATAATTCCATCACTCCCTCCAATTGAAATGGCTGATAAACAAGAAAAGTAGTTGAATGTACAGACATTGTAAGATAGACAGGTGCAATAGATAGTAGGGAAGAAAACAGGGCATGAAATAATTCACATTTATGTTGTCTAAGCAAATAGAATACCAGGACATAATTTCACATATATGATGGCTAATTAAACAGGATAGCATGACACAATTTCACATGTATGATGGCTAACTAAACAGGATAGAATGACATACTTCAAAATATGATGACTATGTAAACAGGATGACATGATATAACTATACGATGTGTCTATTAAAGTGGTTGGCATGCCATAAATCACAAACATGTCGTCGATGGAAACATGATGGCATGATATAATTCATGGATAGAATGACATAATTTAAATATGATGACTATGTAAACAGGATGAGATGATATAACTATATTATGTCTTTAGGAAATGGGTTGGCATGCCATAATTCATATACATACTGTCTATGTAAACATCATGGCATGATATAATTCAAATATATGATTTATATACTAAGGAAGTGAGCAGAGGGCAATCGCATATATGATGTGTCAACTAAGCAGATGGCATTCAATATTGTGTATATGATGTAAAAACTAAGCATTGCAATACAACATATGCATTATATGAGTAATATAACCCTGCCAAGTTTGAGCATACACCTCAGGGGGATAATAGGACTGGTCATCTGCCTCTGAATCCTCCTTTGAAGAGCTATCTGTAACCAGCAAGATATCTGCTTCAGCAAGTAGCATTGTCTGCTCTGAAGACCTTGTTTTCACTCCAGATTTCTCCATCACCAATTCAAATGGCTGATGCACAGGAAGAGCAGTTGAATAAACAAACATTGTCGACAAAAGCAATGAGAAATACAAAAAAAGGACGACATGATATAATTCACATATATGACGCTTGCCTAAACAGCATGGCATTGCATAATTCACATACATAATGCCTTGCAACAAGATAACATTGCATGATTCACATATATAATGTCTTACAACAAGATGACATTGCATAATTCACATATATGGTAACTAGACACTAAACAGGTGGCATTCACACAAAGCATGTCTAAACTAAGCAAATGACATAGCAATGCAAGATAACATACACACGATATGAGCAACATAACCCTGCCAAGTTAGGGCATCCACCTCGGGGGGAAAATTGACTGGTCATCTGTCTCTGAATCCTCCCCTGAGGAGCTATCGGTAACCAGCAAGACATGCGCTACGTCACATAGCATTGTCTGCTCTGAAGACCTTGTTTCCACTCCAGATTTTTCCATGACCGTGCCAAATGGCTGATGCACTGGAAGAGTAATTGAATGTACTAAAATTGTCGACAAGTTTAACACGTAATAAAAAAATGATGGCATGATATAATTCACATATAAGATGACTGGCTAACCAGGGTGTCATTGCAAAATTCACATATATGATGCCTGACTAAATAGATGGCATTGACACAAAGCATGTCTAAACTAAGAAGATGACATCTTTAATGTATACATTAAGCAATGCAAGGCACCATATGCATGATATTACCAACATCAGCATGCCAAGTTAGAGCGAAGACCTCATGGGGTAAATAGGAGTGGTCTTCTCCTTCTGAATCCCCCTCATAACAGTTATCTTCCTCTTGATTACGATCCGAAATGGGTGGAGGGGGGCTGCCTTTGCGCCCATCATGGAACGACGTCTGCATGAAATTTTATTGCCACGCAAGGCTCGTCTCTTTTGCTCTACATGATCAGTTCCATTGTGTACAATAACTGGCATGCATAGGAATAAAACATAGTGAGATTATGTAAGGAGTGCATGCACAAATCCAGAGTGATGGTAGCAAACTATGGATAGACCCAAAACCAATGATAGCAGGCAGATAATAGCTTTAGTTAAAAAGTAGAGATAATGGCTCCTTTAATGTTTGTTTGCACCCAACATGAAACTCATAGTAGACACCGGAGATTAACCAGATAGTAGACAAATAGTACTGATTGCTGCCCCAATATGTACCCCACAACCATTTAAAAACTCAAGTTTTAGCATTAGTTTGGACCTGACTCGGAGTCTAATAGGTCAACACGACGATAATGTAGCATGTCATCATATTAAGCGACGCATAACGTAAGCAGACACGGAAGAGTGCGACCTCTCTTGCTGACCCGTGTAGTCCTCAAGGTCATCTGCTCAGTTGATGATGGTAATGCAGTTGTCGTGGCTGCCGGTGGCGGGGAAGAAGATCTGAGGGGGCGAAAGACAGTCTGGAGAGCGGATCCCTGCTGTGGTGAACCCTTCCGTCGTTGGAGCAGCTGAGCTGGGGTGGAACATAGCGCCGCAGGAGCAGGACAAACCACACAAGGTTTTCTTTGACACATATCTGTAACAGAAGTAATTGAGTAAGGGGTTGTTTGAATTTGAGGATTCTAACAATGCAGGGATAGGAAATAGACAGGAATAGGACAGGAATGCATGTGCAAAACAGAGAATTTAAAAACACAGGATTTCTGCCAATCTGGGTGTTTGATTCACAACAATTGGAAGATCACAGGATGCAAAAAAGCATGGTGAGATTAAGTCAAACCATAAGAAAATGTACGGTTATAATTCTATTATGCTACTATCTCTTAGTCTTGTGCTTGATGAATAGGAATATGAAAAGGAGGAGAAGTGGACATTAGAATTCCTACAGTTTTTCTTTCAAGGAGACACTAAAGGAACAAATCCTACAGTTTTCCTTTGCTCCATTCCTTTGCACCAAATTCATGAAAAGTAGTACCATAGGAAACTTTCCAATTCCGATGTTTTTCATTCACTTTTCCTTTCAAGCACTAGCGATTCTAGTAGGCAGGCTAGAGCAAGGAAAATCCTACACTAAAAAAATATTTTTGTGCTACTTCTATTACTTTGGACCCAGGCCACTGCCATACTAGCTCAACTCCCAGGCCCATCGACAAATGCACAGCTCAAACGCGCGGAGATAAATAATGATGGTGTTCAAGAGAGTCCATCACGGATAGCTAAGTTGCCTGGTACCTCACTGCTTGTCATATAGTAGGATAAAATAATCGCATTTCCTATTACTACGAGTGCTCAGTGGACAATATATATGACATGTAGAGTAAAAAAGAGATGCAGCAAGTGTACAACCTCTTTGGCGAAGCCATGTCGATCTCAGTGTGATTGGGTTGGCCGGTGAGGATGCTCCGGATGACTTGGCTGTCGGAGGCGGGGAAGAAGATCTTAGGCGTCTGGAGATGGAGCCCGAGGTACTGCTCCGCTGTGATGGAGGGTTTCGTTGTTGGAGCAGCTCCGGTGAGTTGTATGATGCCGAGGCTGAAGTAGGACAAGAGAGACAATGAACAACATTAACCTGAGTGGAATTCTAATAGCATCTCCAATACATGACGTAAAATACATAAACACAAAGTGCTAGATGTAAAATACATCAGCCGCTCATCTCTGAACTTAACTGTCGAAACTGAATTTAACTGTCGAACCTGAACTTAACTGTCGAAACTGAATTTTGCTGTCGAAACTGAATTTTGTTGTCGAAACTGAACGCACTATCAAGGTGAGGCTACACGTTGGTCGACTGACTTTTTCATCTCTGGTTAGTCGATTTTGCAGCCGTTGGATACGAAATCAAGGGCCCGTGGTTCATCTTCAACCTCCACCCACCAGAGCCGGCCAAATAGCAGCCCCCCGCCGCCCGCGGCTGGCGGTGCGCCACCCCGCCCGCCCCTAAAACACTCCCCACCGCCGGTCTGCCGCCGCCCCGGCCATCCCTCTAGGCCCCCCCGTGCCGAGCTTTTTCTCCGGCGATCCCCACGCCACCGCCCTGCCAACGCCCCGCCACCGCCGGCGACCACCGCCCCCATCCTGAACCCTAAGATAGATAGTGGGGTACCTCTCCGGCGAGCCCCCCTCCCGGTGCGGCTGGTTCTTCCTTCACCCCGGCGGCATCGAAGTGAAGTGTAGCTAAATCGGAGCAGCATCGCAAGCAAGAGCAAGAGCGAGAGCAGCAGCGCGAGCAAGAGCAATAACAAGAGTAGACCAGGTAGGGGACCGAGAGCAAGAGCAGAGCAGCAGCGCAAGCGAGAGCTAAAGCAGCAGCAGGTCCTACTGATGTGGACGTCGCCGCCGAGGGAGCGACGCCGTGGAGGAAGTGGTCGGCGACGCCACCGTGGATGGAGCCACGCCGTGTCGGCTCGGGACCGAGCGCCGACAGCACCGTGAGATCGAATCAAGAAGAAAATGCGGCGATTAGTGTAGAACCTCTTTGGTGGCGCCGATTAGGCCGCAACTTCATCCGAGGAAACGGTGATGAGGATGCTCTTCCGGTGGTGCAGGTGAAGACGGCGGTGTGGGAATGGAGGTGGCGCGAAAGACGAGGGGAACATCGGGGCATCTCCTTGGAGGTGGATGACGGTGTGGCAGAACCGGTGGGACGATGAGATCGACGATGGATCCTCATCCGGTACGGTGGATGAGGGACGTCGAGGTGTTGCTGTGGACGACATCGTCAGGGAAGAGGCTCCGGCTGGGTGGCGGATGAAGCAGGGTGTGGGGTTTTGTCGTGGGTCTTCACGGCCTCGGTGTACGAATGGGTGGGCGGATGGGATGGCAGTGGGGAACCATGGCTTAGAGACGCGCTTGTCCAAAATGTGGGGTAAGTTACGAAAGTACCCCCACCGATTTGAGGCGGTTCTTTCGGTTCAGGGGTACCACGGGTGTCGGTGTCAAAACCGGCGGATCTCGGGTAGGGGGTCCCGAACTGTGTGTCTAGGCCGGATGGTAACAGGAGGCAGGGAACATGATGTTTTACCCAGGTTCGGGCCCTCTTGATGGAGGTAAAACCCTACGTCCTGCTTGATTAATATTGATGATATGGGTAGTACAAGAGTAGATCTACCACGAGATCAAGGAGGCTAAACCCTAGAAGCTAGCCTATGGTATGATTGTTGTATATGGAGTTGATTCCCTACGGACTACAACCCTCCAGTTTATATAGACACCAGATAGGGTTAGGGTTACATAGAGTCGTTTACAATGGTAGGAGATCTTGAATATACGCATCGCCAAGCTTGCCTTCCACGCCAAGGAAAGTCCCATCCGGACACGCGACAAAGTCTTCAGTCTTGTATCTTCATAGTCCTGGAGTCCGGCTGAAGGTATAGTCCGGCTACCCGAACACCCCCTAATCCAGGACTCCCTCAGTAGCCCCCGAACCAGGCTTCAATGACGACGAGTCCGGCGCACAGATTGTTCGGCATTGCAAGGCGGGTTCTTCTCCAAATCTTGTGTACCTATAGGAATAATGTCCGATTTTTGTAATGTAGTGCTCCTCGGCTTCCACGCCCAATAATGGATGTCTTCCATGTGTCAAACGAATGCGAAAAGCCGAGGTGTTTCTACATCCACACCCCTAGCCGTATAAACGAGCCGCCTATTTAACGGGATGGGGATTTAGGTCGAAACCACATCTTCTCCTCTCCGCGAGTTATCATCAGAGCGCTTCCAGCAAAGGTCCATTCCAACATGACCAGCCGTCGCAGCTCCTCCCCTCGCCCCTCCGGTCCCAAACCCGGGGACTGGGAGAGTTGCACCATCCCGCATAGCGAGTTAGTGTCGCTTCAGGCCAAGGGATTTCTCCCTCAGGCATACATGGTCCCGGTCCGAGCCGGTCTCGCCACCTACAATGGCGGAAAACAAGCGGAGAGCACCCCCAATCCTTCTAAAGGAGAGCAGGTGTGCCTCGTCCCCTATCTAATAAGGGGACTAGGATTTCCAATTCATCCATTTCTCCGCGGGCTTCTGGAGTTCTACGGCCTCCAGCTGCACAATCTCACGCCCGCATCCGTATTGCATATTGCGGGTTTCGTCGCCCTTTGCGAGCTATTTTTAGGCGTTGAGGCTCATTTTGCGCTGTGGAAGAGGTTATTATGCCTGGTGCCCCGTTCTCAAGAGGGGTCTATATACCAAGCAGGCGGAGCCGAAGTATGGCGCATCGCCGGGACCGGATACCTATTCGGAACCCCAAAGAAGGCGCCCGAGGAATGGCCTTCGGAATGGTTTTACATAGATGACGTCCCGCTACCGGACCCTATCCGGGTCGGTCTCCCTGAGTTCAACGGTGCTCCATTGAAGAAACGCTTGAGCTGGCGTCCGCGGAGCTCTCAGAGAGAAAGCGACAGTGACGTCCTTTACCTGATGGGACGGATAAGACTGTTGGCTCATTCCGGACTAACCATGATTGGAGTCATGGCCGCATGCATTATGCGGGGGGTGCAGCCGCTTCAATATAGAGGCCACCCCATGTGGGATTTCAACGGGGAGGATGACGCCACCCGTTACGGTCGTAAGGGGCCGGCCTCAGCTGCCGCTCTAGTAAAGATCTTATCCTCTTTGTACAAGGGAGAAAAGGAGGAATTCCTCCGCGTCAACCCGCAGGCCGGATTTACTATGTACGATCCTCCAAGTTGGGTAAGTGAACAATTGCGCTTGCCCGTTTGTTTTATACTCCCACGGTTAGATATGTAGTCTAACGACTTCAGTGCAGGAACTGCGACAGGAGGTAAAGGATATAAACAGCCGCCCTCCACAGCCCGAGGACCCAGAACGGTCCCTCGATCCGGACTCCGAAGAGGATCCGGACATATCGGTGGAGCTTATCGACGGGGTGTTCCATCAGCTAAGCAAGGACAATACCTTGGTAGCCATCACGGCTGATTACCCAGGGTTAATCCCGGCCTCCCAGGTGACAGAAACCGGAGTCTCATTCCCTTGAGAGAGATTCCACTCTCACGTATTCCGGTGTTTCTGACGACAACCGTGTTTTGCAGGGGAGATTTCCGAGGCAGGAGGCCGAACCTGCGGCGGCTAGCCAACGAGGGGCCGCAGGGCCCCGTGGGACAAAAAGGAATGCAGTCCGGACTGAGATGCCGGCGCAAAGGTATAGCGCACCCTCTGTTTCCCTGGTGTTATTCTGTTAGGGCATATTAACGTTCGTGCTATCTTCAGAACAAAGAGACCTCACCGGACTACATCCGGAGAGGTTGCCAATCGCGCCTCCACCAGCCAGGCTCCAACGTCTGGCCAGGAAGCGGAGGCGAGCACAAGGCGCGCACCAGACGCTCCTCCGACAGAGGATGCGGACAGGCTGTCTGCCACAAACTCTGAAGTGGAGAGTGCCATGAACCACAGGCGTCGCCGGACAGTTCTACGCGACGCTTGTTTCTCCCAAGAGGCTTTAGATGCCTTTAATTCGGGAGATGCGTACCTCTGTGCCGCTCAAAATGGTTTAGCCAAAGCCACGGAGCAGTATGTAAAAGACATACGGGTAAGAAAATTTTGGTTAAACATATATATGCCAGTAGCCCCCGAGACATGAAGCAGTTAGAGCAACTGATATAAGGATCATTTAATATGCAGGTTCTTACAGAGAAGAATATCGTACTGTCCCAGGAGCTAGAAAAGTGCAAGGCCCAACTAGAGGCCGCACTAACCGCAGCAGGGGAGCCCAAAGAGACCCCCTCAGGTAAGATACACTTCGAAAGATTAGTATTGTGCGGTGTGGGTGCAAATCTGACAAATCATATTGCAGATGGCGCCAGACTCGATCCGGACAAGCAACAACTCTTACGTCGGCTAAAGGCCGGTGAGAGTACGTTGACAAAGGTGAGGCGAGAGAAGAATGATCTTCAGGATGCCAACACCAAGCTGGACGTCGAACTTAAAGATGTTCGTGGCCAGCTGTCGGACTCCACGAAGGAGAATCAGCGGCTTCGACGCGGCATTTTTAGTAAGTGCTTGAACGAACTTTGAAAAAAGAGTTCGGCGAGGAAGTCGACTAACAAAGTAATATCTGTAGGTATGCTCACAGGCCGTCCTGCAGAGGAGATGCCCGGTTCTACGGGTGACCTTCTTCCCGAACTCTTGCAACTGCACGAGCAAATTCGGCAGGCGGTGCGGGGTATTGCCCAAGCCTTATGGCCTGCCCACTCCGTGCCCGACGGCCTTGGAGATCTTGCGGAGAAGCTGAAGGGAGCTCGGCGGCGCTTCCGGTTGTGGAAGATATCAGCCTGCCGACAAGGCGCTAGGGAGGCCTGGGCCATGGTGAAGACCCGTTTTACGAAGTCTGACCCAAACCACATGGCCGAGGTCGGACCAGTGGGGCCTGACGGGAAGGAGATCCCTGTGAGCTTAGTATACGGCCAAGTAGAGTTGGCCGCAAAGTATTCCCAGCAGGACTGTAAATTAGACAGCCTGTTAGATGGTATAGAAGAGGAATACAATCAGTCAGAATGACTATGTAATTTTGAATTGACATGTGTAATGCCTTCTAGCCGGATTGTAGATCGTTTGTCGTTGCCGACCTTTTCGCTTCAACCTCGGGACCTGACGGTCCAGAGTGTGTCCGAATACCATAGCGGTTATATAAGAACCGGGGTATGCGTGGAGACCAAGCGTAGGGGTCATTAGTGCTTTATCAGACAAGTGCCCAACTAATTATGTTATATTACATGGTTAGTAAGAAACATCTTCCAGAGAGAATAGTTCCGTTAGGGGTTCCTTTCGCTGGGAGGCATGCCCTAAAGTGCATGTCCGGACTGCGTGAAAAGACGCAGAAAAAAAGCATCTGGGGGCGCATAAAATGAGTAAAAAGATCATTTTTTATTTCACCGACTGAATATTCCCTTAAGAACGCCAGCTTTCGGCTTCACCCAGTCTGAGGTACACATCCGGCTGACCCGGCAGTAACAATCGCAGAGGTGCTCCCTTGACCGCCTAGCTGAACAATCGGGAACGTAGGGGTAAGCACAGGAGCTAGGTAACCCATCTTGGCCAAAACTTAAGTCATATCGATGCATATAATGGTGAAGAAAAAGGTACATGCGGAAGTTTGACGCATGTGTTGGGCGTGAAGCCCATATAAATAAGTTTCTGTTAAAGAAGCCCCCAGGTTTAATGAGCGCGAGTGGCGCGTCACTAGATGAGCCTTTAAGGGCTATGAGAGAAAAGAGGGGAAGGAGAGAAATGTAAGACAGAAAAATGCAAAAAATGGACAGAGGAAGGAGACGAACACAGAGTCCGGCGCTAGGCATAGAATCTTCGGAGACGGGTGGCGTTCCACGGGTTCGGCTCGAGTCGGTTATCCGACGCATCTCGCAGGCGGTACGCCCCACCAGTCAGGACTTGGTCGATTATGAATGGACCTTCCCACTTGGGCTTGAGTTTGTCCTTTTTCTTATCCGGCAGGCGTAAAACTAGTTCGCCAACATTGTAATTTTTGGCCCATACTTCTCTGCTTTGATATCTTTGGGCCTGCTGTTGATAAAATGCGGAACGGGCTTTTGCCACGTCACGCTCCTCCTCCAAGGCGTCCAAGTTGTCCTACTGATCAAGCTCGGCTTCTCTTTCTTCGTACATGCGCACTCTAGGTGAGTCATGAATTATGTCGCAGGGCAGAACTGCCTCTGCGCCGTACACCATAAAAAATGGTGTGTATCCGGTGGTGCGATTTGGCGTGGTCCGCAGCCCCCATTGCACGGAGTCGAGCTCCTCTACCCAGTGCGTGTTAGATTCCTTGAGGGACCGCACTAGTCTGGGTTTAATGCCGCTCATGATAAGACCATTTGCACGTTCGACCTGGCCGTTGGTTTGTGGGTGATAGACAGAAGCATAATCGAGCTTGATGCCCATGTTTTTGCACCAGAGTTTTACCTCATCGGCGGTAAAGTTTGTGCTGTTATCGGTTATGATGCTGTGGGGGATGCCATAACGGTGTACAACCCCGGATATGAAGTCTATCACAGGTCCGGATTCGGCCGTTTTAACAAGCTTGGCTTCTATCCATTTGGTGAATTTATCCACCATGACCAGTAAGTATTTTTTCCTATCGGTCCCACCTTTAAGGGGTCCGACCATGTCAAGCCCCCAGACCGCAAAAGGCCAGGTGATGGGTATAGTTTGGAGTTCGGTGGGTGGCATATGGCTTTGGTTGGCAAAAAGTTGGCAACCAGCGCATCGTTGGACTAGGTCCTGAGCGTCTGCCCGGGCCGTCGGTCAATAAAAGCCTGTACGGAAAGCCTTGATAACAAGCGAGCAGCAGCATGGTGACCACCGAGTCCGGCATGAATTTTAGCCAGAAGGTTCCGCCCTTCCTCTTCGGAGATGCACCTTTGAAGGACTCCGATAGTGCTTTTCTTATAAAGCTCTCCCTCATGGACTCGATACGGGGGAGGGGGAAGTGATCCTTTGGGCAAGCCTTGTTAAGGTCTTCAAAATCGACACACAGGCGCCAGGATCTGTCCTTCTTTGGTACCATCACCAGGTTTGCTAGCCAGTCCGGATGTTTTATGTCTCTAATGAATCCGACCTCCAATAGCTTGGCTAGCTCCTCTCCCATAGCCTGTCTCTTGGGTTCGAAAAAATGCCAAAGGGTTTGTTTGACAGGTTTGAATCCTTTTAGGATATTTAAGCTGTGTTTGGCCAGCCTGCGTGGGATCACTGGCATGTCTAAAGGGTGCCAGGCAAAAATGTCCCAGTTCTCTCGTAGGAACTCTCGCAGTGCGGCATCTACATCAGGGTTCAGTCGTGCCCCTATGGAAGCTGTTTTATTGGGGTCCGTTGGATGGACCTGGAATTTGACTATTTCGTCAGCTGGCTTGAAGGATGTGGATTTGGATCTCTTATCGAGTATCACATCATCCCTGTTAACCGTGGAGCGCAGCGCAGTCAGTTCCTCGGCCACTAAGGCTTCGGATAGTGCCTCAAGGGCTAATGCGGCTGTCTTGTTTTCGGCGTGGAGTGCTATGTCCGGATCACTAGCCAGAGTGATAATTCCGTTCGGCCCGGGCATCTTATGCTTCATGTACCCATAATGGGGTATTGCTTGGAAGATTGTGAATGCTTCCCGCCCTAGTAAAGCGTGATATCCTCTTTTGAACGGGGCCACCTGAAACGTGACTTCTTCGGACCTGTAATTATCCGGCGTGCCAAACACCACATCTAGTGTGATTTTTCCTGTGCAGCGCGCTTCCCGACTGGGGATTATTCCTCTAAAGGTTGTGTTGCTTCGCTCGACGCGGTTCCAGTCTATTTCCATTTTTTGAAGGGTTTCCTCATAAATGAGGTTCAGTCCGCTGCCTCCATCCATGAGCACCTTGGTGAGGCGAAAGCCGTCCACTATGGGACTGAGGACCAATGCGGCTGGTGCTCGGGCTGTTCGGAATCTAGGTTCATCACTTGTGTTGAAGGTAATGGCAGTGTCGCTCCATGGATTTATTGTTGCAACTTGATAGACTTCGGCGAGGCTGCGGAGTGTTCTTTTTCGCACATTGTTTGATGCGAAAGTCTTGAAGACTGTGAGAACGGTACTGGTGTCCTTGGGCTGGCTTTCTGCGGCCTCCGGAATTAAGAGGTCATCGCCGATTTTGGCCACCTGCCGGAGTATCCAACATGCTCTAAGGCTGTGAGTTGGTGTGGCGTCCTCTGTACTGTGAATTCTATAGGGTCCATCGAGCCATCTTTCCAGTACGGTTCCATGCCCTGTAGAGGGTTTTGGCTTTTTGGTGTTTATCCCGGGTGCCCTATGATAATGCACCCTCTTAGTTCGGACGGGATTACTATTCAAGGCCGGATTATCCCAAAAATTTATTTTGGTTTTCCAGGCGCTTTCCATCGCACAGTATTTTTGTACTATGGACGCCAAGTCAGCGAAGCGTGTGATATTACGACGACTTACGGCGTTAAGGATTCCCTTGTCCGTGCAATTACTACAGAAAATTGAGATTGCGTCTTCCTCACGGCAATCCTCTATCATGTTCATAACCAGGAGGAATCTGGCCCAATAATGATGTACTGTTTCCTCGGGCCTCTGCTTGATTTGGGAGAGATCGCTTATGATCGGGTGGGCGGGTGTCATTGAATCTGAAACCTCACCCAATCCAAGATTCGGAGGCCGAAGAGTTTCCAAACTCTGAAGTTCGGATTCTTAGATGTTGACCAGTGAATCTGGCCCGTTGCCTGATCCTAAGCTCAGGTCTTGAGTTACATCTCCCCCTCCGCGGGTATCCGGCTTGGAGGGGTCGGGAATTCGGACGTAGCTAGTCCTTAAAATAGATGAAGGGTCGCCGCACTGCGTCTCTACCACGGCAACATGGTGGGTGACTTGGGGAGAGTTAATTTCTCTTAGATCGGGTTTAAGCCCAACCTGGTCGTAATCCGTAGCGACCCCCAGGGCGGCGATGCGATCCAAGAGCTTGTCTATGGAAGAGAGCTCCATTGGATCTAGCTGCTCGACGAGCTCCGAGCTGACATGTAGGTTGCTTTTGATGACCCGAGAGGTCACCGTCGGTGCAACAGCCGAACAGGCGGTCATGAGGAAACCACCTAGCCGGAGGGTTTGGCCGACAGCCAAGGCTCCCTTAGCAACGGCGCCGTCTTTAAGGACGGGAGGAGGCATCCTTCCTGATTGTGACGGCACAAAGGAACTCTCAATGAAAGCACCAATGTCGGTGTCAAAACCGGCGGATCTCGGGTAGGGGGTCCCGAACTATGCGTCTAGGCCGGATGGTAACAGGAGGCAGGGAACACGATGTTTTACCCAGGTTCGGGCCCTCTTGATGGAGGTAAAACCCTACGTCCTGCTTGATTAATATTGATGATATGGATAGTACAAGAGTAGATCTACCACGAGATCAAGGAGGCTAAACCCTAGAAGCTAGCCTACGGTATGATTGTTGTATATGGAGTTGATTCCCTATGGACTACAACCCTCCGGTTTATATAGACACCGGATAGGGTTAGGGTTACATAGAGTCGGTTACAATGGTAGGAGATCTTGAATATCCGCATCGCCAAGCTTGCCTTCCACGGCAAGGAAAGTCCCATTCGGACATGGGACAAAGTCTTCAGTCTTGTATCTTCATAGTCCTGGAGTCCGGCTGAAGGTATAGTCTGGCTACCCGAACACCCCCTAATCCAGGACTCCCTCAACGGGCATTTCGCGTGTCGGGATTTCACAGGAGGTGGGAGTTTTTGCGCGCGTTGTAATTTCGGAATAGCAAGGCGCGGGTTGAGATGGAGGGAGTTGTAGGAGCACAACAAGACAAAGATATATCTTAAATATTTCGGGCTAACAAGGCGCGGGTTGAAGAGGCGGGAGTTTCGCAGCATGATAGAAAGAGACGCTAGCTTGAATTTTCGGCATAACAAGGTGCGGCTTGAAATTTCGGAAGAACAAGCTTAACATGTACCCGAAAAAAAGACAATTTGCACCTCAACACGCACAACACACACACAAACACCATTTAGACTAGAGTAAGGTACACGTGCATTCCATGCATGAGATTTGGCAACCAAATTATGAATAAATACCACATTATAGCATGCAAGATTTGAGTCATATATGCATGATGTAGATGTTCGTTTAATTCTTATAGTTCATTTCATTCAAAATCTTCTAGTTTTTATAAGAAAGCTAATCTATTTTAAGATTCATGGAATTGTGCGTTGTAAAGTAAAAAACAAATAATGGCAAATCATGTAGAAAAACATTTGGGGAATTCTGATACAGAAGATTCTAGAACAAATAAGGAGTGCTTGTGTTTTGATGTTTGTGCATTATGCTTAAGTTCAACCATGGAGTCTTCTAGATTATACATGTCGCGAAATCTGGTAGAATCTAGATGATATCCAACGGCCAGTAGTGCTCAAATTTGCCATCTTTGGACCATCGGATTCGCCTCATCCAACGACCATCTTTCAAAGTTAAAGTTGCCCGCACACAATATAAAAATATATAAAATATAATATATATATATATATAGGGGTATAGATATAGATATGTGATGCAAAAGCCGCCCATCATCTCCAATTATAATAGTGTGTCCATGCACGGATGCGACGTGGCCAAATGATGTCTACCATCGGTATCTCAAATTCAAATCAGTCTGACCTTGTTCAATGTGTATACATTACAACATGCTCATTTCCAAACCACACCGCGCAGATCTCCGTTATATTCATGCATGCATGGGTTTCAAACATCAGGATCTGTTATTCAAATATTTGAATTCAACTTTACATTGATTGTGACCTCGCCTATTCAGCTATTCTTTTACACCCACACAATAGTCTTATCTTTATAATTGTACCACTAACTTTCTCTCATGCATGCATGCGCACACACTACCAGTCGGCATTATCCATCGCACGCATGCAATCTTTTTCTTCAGGTTGGTCTCCCATGAAGGCACACACCAACACACATCCCCCTCTCCATCATATCGGGCATTCTTTATCTCTCACGCGTGCATGCGCAACGATCGATGTTCCTCTATGTATGTGTGTATATAGCTAGGTCTTTCATAGTTTTCCACACAAACCGATCAATCGATATATCCAGTGAGGTCTCACCCTCTTTCCCACGTCTACATCGATCAATCTATACCTCTCTATATAGGATTAACATATGTAGCTAATACACCCACATTAATTATGTATCCAACGTCCCCCTCTCATCATCCATGCCTTCCACTTCATCTCTCAGACGTGTGCACAATGGCGAAGACAGGGGGCAGTAAGGGCCCTCCCCCCTCCCCCCTAACATCACTATATATCAAGGCTAATATGAATGTGATCATTAGACAATTGCTGCTAAAAATGGTTTAAGTTCATGAATTGACCCTCCTCGTAAAGGATTAGCAATGCTTGGCCCCCTAGCTCATTTATTTTTATGGCTCCGCCACTGCGCGCATCAGCGCACGTGTTCGCCCTCTCTCTCTAAATATCGATCTCGCACTTGTGCATTCCTTCATAGTCTCCCTCCACTCGGCCCCTCACACCATCTTCTAGCCCCCCACCGGATTTTGTCACATGTACAATCTAGCAGACTCCATGGTTGAACTTAAGCATAATGCACAAACCTCAAAACAACAGTGGTTCTCTTTTGTTCTAGAATCTTCCGTATCATAACTGCCCAAACTTTTTTCTAGCTGAATTGCCATTATTTGTTTTTACTTTATGCTTTACAACACACAATTCCATGAATCATAAAATAGATTAAGGGCTTCTTCGATTCAAAGGATTCTCAAATGAATTTTGGAGGATTCTAATCATTAGGAATTTTTCCTATCTCGGTTGTTTGATTCGTAGGATTGTAAACCATAGGAATTTTTCCATATGATTCATTTGCACTAGATTTCATAGAAACGTCCCATCCACTCAAACCTCTTTGAAAGAATTCTGCGTTTTTTCTATGCACATTCAAACACTCATACAATCCTGTAGAATTCAAGACGACATTCCACTATAATCCCATGTTTTTCCTATTCCCGCGTTCTTAGCTTTTTTATAAAAACTAATTGATTTTGAATGAGATGAACTATAAGAATTAAACAAGGGCTACATCAGGCATATATGACTCAGAGCTTACATGCTATAGTGTGGTATTTATTCATAATTTGGTTGCAAAATCTGATGCGTGCAATGCACGTGTACCTTACTAGTACTTTGAGTATGTGCAAAACACATAAATTAGAATACCAATGGCACGCTACACAGTGTCTCTCTTACAGTTCATGAAGCCACGTGGCACATGTGTAGGCGTTGTCGCGACCTCCTTGCGTGGATTGATCACAGTGACGTGCTGCTGGTTCCAGAAGAATGTACTTGTCCTCCCTGAGCCATACTGGCGGTACATGCACGAAGCAAAGATGTGCACGCACGCCATGCACGCACTCATTCCTCGCACACACACGCGGTTACATGGGCGGACACAATTTTGTACCAAGATCCACCCCATGTGATAATTTGACGCGTGTAAAGTCGTTCACTTCATTGATGGTCAATTAATACAGCACATGCAAATTGAGTGGATGTGAGGGCGGAAGAAAGACATTATTACTCCACTGCGCGCATGCGAGTAGTTAAATCGTGGGTTGCTAGTAGTACTTCCATTGGTCTCCTTCGTATTTTGTGCCAATTTTTGACAGTAACATAATACTATTTACGCATTTGAGCAGTGTAGTACTTGAAATTTATGTTCCGCTAAACTCATCGGGAGCCGTTTAGGGCCTCGAAACCAAAACCATCAATTAATCTTTACCTTGTTCCCATCACATTCGAAAGCCTGCTCACACCTACTAGTAGTACATATCAAACCTGAATGTGTTCCCACTATGCAGGTATTAGTACTAGTGCTAGTACTTAGGTTATAAAAAGGGAAACTACCTAATCGAAAATCACTCTACTTTTCCTCCTCATAAGTTGTAACACCCTCGATGCGACTATATCTCCCACGTGTCGAGGCACGACTTAGAGGCATAATCGCATTGAAGGCATATGTCGCAAGTTAGGCAATCTTCACAAACATCGCATGTAATATAATTAATAAAAGGGGAGATAACATAGTTGGCTTACACTCGCCACGTCAATCAAGTACATAAATAACATTACATCATCCAAACACTCATGGCCCGACTACGGCGCCAAAATAAAAGACAACCCAACAAGCGACATGGTCCCGATCACCCCCAACAGGGCACCACTACTGATCATCAGGAAAAGAAACATAGTAATGTTGAGAGTCCTTGTCGAACTCCCACTTGAGCTCGAGCGCGTCACCTGGAGCGGAATCATCAGGCCCTGCATCTGGTGTAATAGTATTCTGTGAGCCACAGGGACTCAGCAATCTCGCACCCTCGCGATCAAGACTATTTAAGCTTATAGGTAAGGCAAGGTAAATATATAAGTGGAGCTGCAGCAAGCGACTAGCATATGTGGTGGCTAACTTATTTGCAAAAGAGAGTGAGAAGAGGAGGCAAAGCGCGAGCGAGAATCTAGAGAGCAACCTGCGCAAACATTACTCCAACACCGTGTCCACTTCCCGGACTCCGCCGAGAAGAGGCCATCACGGTAACACACTCGGTTGATGCATTTTAATTAAATTAAGGTTCAAGTTATCTACAACCGGACATTAACAAATTCCCATCTGCCCATAACCGCGGGCGCGACTTTCGAAAGTTCAAATCCCTGCAGGGGAGTCCCAACTTAGCCCATGACAAGCTCTCACGGTCAACAAAGGAATAGACCTCCTCCCGAGACGTTTCGATCAGACTCGGTACCTCGGTTCTTCAAGACAATTCGACAGGTTAAAACAAGACCAGCAACACCGCCCAAATGTGCTGACAAATCCCGATAGGAGCTGCACATATCTCTTTCTCAGGGCACACTCAGATTGTCCTAGGTACGGGTAGGCCAGCCCAGAGTTGCCCCTGGTGGCCACCGGCAGCTGACAGGTGGACCAATACTCAGAGGAGCACTGGCCCGGGGGGGTTAAAATAAGATGACCCTCGGGCTCCGGAAACCCAAGGGAAAAAGAGGCTAGGTGGCAAATGGTAAAACCAAGGTTGGGCATTGCTGGACAAGCTTTAATCAAGGCGAACTATCAAGGGGTTCCCATTATAACCCAACCGCGTAAGGAACGCAAAATCCGGGAACATAACACCGATATGACGGAAACTAGGGCGGCAAGAGTTGAACAAAACACTAGGCGAGAGGCCGAGCCTTCCACACTTTACCAAGTATATAGATGCATTAAAATAGCAAGATAATATAATGATATCCCAACAAGTAAATAAATGTTCCAACAAGGAACGACCTTCAATCTTCACCTGCAACTAGCAACGCTATAAGAGGGGCTGAGCAAAGCGGTAACATAGCCAATCAACGGTTTGCTAGGACAAGGTGGGTTAGAGGTTTGACATGGAAATTTGGGAGGCTTCAAAGCAAATGGTAGGCATCGTAGCATTGGCATAGCAAAAGAGCGAGCAATCTAGCATAGCAAAGATAGTAGTGATTTCGAGGGTATGATCATCTTGCCTACGCAGTTGTCAGAGTTGACTGGATCCTCGAAAGCAAACTCAACGGGCTCCTCATTAGCTAACTCGTCTCCCGGCTCTACCCAAACAAGACAAACAAGCAACAAGGACACAATCAACCACGTGCAAGGATCAAACAATATGATGCAAGGATGGTATGCTAAGAGGGATGCGATGCGGGATGCATATGCAAGATGTGACAAGGAATGCATGAACCTGACCTCAAATTGGAAATCCAAGTGTGCCACTGTAAAGATGAGATGAAATCGCTTGGAAACGACATAAAGATCACCGGAATCGAAGTTACGGTTTGGAAATGGCAAGCAAAACAAATATGACACCGGTCTGCGATTTACAGCAAGTAGCCATCTAAATGCAATGAGATGAACATGCTATAGTACCCAAACATGACAACAAAATACATGGCAGGGATGAATTCAAGATGCTTAACAAAAGTCTAGCACTGAGATACGGCCAATTCATCCATTAACAGGTTCAAACAAGCATGGCAAAAATGCATATGGCAAACAGATTTCAGACTTAGTGAAATAAACACTTGTCTGGAATTTCAGATCAGGTAGCACTCTTCGGAGCAACAAAACTACATGCTACAGAACCTGAACATGGCAAAGTAAAGCATGGCATGGAGCTACTCAAAGAGCTTAACAAAAGTCCCTTAGTGACCTTGAGCCAAAAGGGATCAGAAAATATACTAACAAGCATGTGAACATGGCAAAAACATAATCAGATTTCAGACTTAGTGAAAACTGGCACATGCTGAAACATAACTCGAGTAGGCATGTTTACGAGCTCGATGCACTCACTACAGTGCAAGTCATGACAAGATAAGCATACATCTATCAAGAACACACAAAATGCAAACTATACATGGCAAGAACAATAACATAGCATGCACGGATTAACTACAACTACATCGTCAAAATTGCAAACAAGTTGACAATCTGCCCAGATTCAGAAAGTAGCAAAAGTAGAGCTCGATTGACTCAAGCTAGGGTACTCCATAATTGCAAACAAAGACATGTATGGATATAGCACTACAAGATTAACAAAACATCCATACTGATCATCCTCAAAAGAGGCACGGATCACTAGGAATCAACATGGACATATGGCATCATGAACTAAACAGCTCAAGGAGTTAGTGGAAATGCTAAGTCCCTAAAAACAGAATTACCAAGTGCCTCACTTGGCAAGCTCTGGAAAGATGGAAAAACCCTTAACAAAACATATGTAGAGCTCATGGGCATATCATGCACACACTAATCATGGCAAAAATGACAAAAAGCTAAATGGATTAGCAGATCTGACAAATATCTCAAGTAGCCCTCTTCTAATAGCATTTCGGGCATCAAGATGAACTCAAATGAAAATGATGCAATGGAATGAAATGATGTACTCTCTGAGATGAACAGTTTGATATGCTATATGCCAAAAATGGAGTTACGGATGCAAAGATATGATGCTATGAACAGGAGCACATGGATCTGCGATTTCGAGGACTTAGAAGAAATAAACCACCTAGGGTTTACTGTTCATCCGGATCTGGATCTCGCGAAGTCCTGTTCACCAGCGGCGGATCCGAGGTCGCCGGCGGGGAGGACACTGGAAGAAGGCCGGCGAGGTGCGCGGGGCCGGGGCAACGATGGTGGCCGCGGTCGCCGGCGAGCTTCGGCAGCGGGGCGGCGCTCGGCGTCGGGGTGCGGCGGTGGCCGGGTACGAAGCCGGCGAGGGGCTGCCAGAGCGGGGCAGCTCCGGTGGCGGAGCGGAAGGCCAGCGCGGCGGCGCGGCGTCGGTGCGGGCAGGCGGCCGCGGGCGAGAGGAGGCGGACAAGGGGCCTGGCGGCGCGCCGCGGATGGGCCGTGGGGGCCGGAGGCGGGCCGCGCGGGCCTCGACGGAGGGAGGCGGTGGCAGGCCATGTGGCAACACGTGGTTGGGGTGGCGGTGGCGGGCGGACGCTGTCCGGCTCCGTCCGGACATGTCCGGCGGCGGCGGAGGAAGGGTCTAGGGTTTAGGGTGAGAGGAGATCCGCGAATTTTGGGAGGGGGTCTATTTATAGAGTTAGGAGGAGCTAGGGAGCTCCAAATTGAGCACGGTTTTCGGCCACGCGATTGTGATCGAATGACCGAGGTGATGAAGCAGGTTTAGGTGGGTTTTGGGCCAAATTGGAGGGGTGTTGGGCTGCAACACACACGGGGCCTTCTCTGTCCCTCGGTTAATCGTTGGAGCATCAAACGAAGTCCAAATGATACGAAACTTGACAGGCGGTCTACCGGTAGTAAACCAAGGCCGCTTGGCAAGTCTCGGTCCAATCCAGAAATGTTTAATCCCCACACATGAAAGAAAGCTAGAAATGACCACCGGAGGAGAACGAAGCGCCGGAATGCAAAACAGACAACGGGGAAAATGCTCGAATGCATGAGATGAATATGTATGCAAATGCAATGCACATGATGACATGATATGAGATGCATGACAACGATAACAACACACGGAGACAAAGACCCGAACCTGACAAAATAAAATAACTTAACGCCGGAAACGGCAAGAGTTGGAGTACAAATTGGGTAAGTCATATCCGCAGTGTTACATAAGTGCTTATTCTTCGTCCGTCGTTGCCATGTACGGTGAGCAGGGCTCTAGGTCGAGAACTACTCGTAACAAGGGAGCGGCAACCAAGGCTGCGGAAAAAAAGAGAGGGCTCGCCGCCACGTAGAGACCTCGAAAGATCTCTCACGGGCAGGCGATGGCTCCCAGGAGCGCCCTAGCCGTGGAGGCGAACATGCCGAGCCGGTGGAGCTGGAGTCATTATCCCTCGACGGCATGCCCGATCAGCTCAATAAGCAGAAGGAGTTCATCCAAGGCTTGATGGAGTTGCTAAAGGAGAGCCTTGAAGACATGCCCGCTGAGCTCAATCAGTAGGGGGAGTTGACCGCCGGCTTGGTGATGCTGCTGAAGAATAGCATTGCCTCGGAGAAGAAGGCGACCGGCGAAATCCTATGACTTCAGGAGGATAATGTGAAGCTCTGCCACGAGATCGACCTGTTGAAGGAGAAGAACGCCGGCTGGAAGAAGCTGCATGAGAATAGTAGTTCCTTGATGAAGATGTTGCAGGCCCTCGCCATGGAACAGAAGGAAGAGTTGGCGAAGCTCCGCATCAAGCACCCGACTGCTGTCAAGGTACGCAATATGGCCGTGGAACAGATGATGAAGGCTCGCATCGAGAAATGCCGCGTCATGGACACAATGATGAAGATGGCGGAGGAGACGCGCAAGGAGATGGAGGTCGTGGAGGCGATGAAGAAGCAGTTACGACTCCGCGGCGAATTAGATCATTTGGGGTGATAATCTTCCTTCTTCTTTTGCTCCCGTGTTTCATCTTTTGCTTCGGGTGTTTCGCCGCACGTGTCACGTTCTCTGCGAGGCATGAATAGAACAATGTTTTTTAGGGAATGAATAGAACAATGCTAACAATGAGATGACTAGCAAATTAGATCATTTTTTATCGCCATATGGCATTGGGCTGCCGTGTTTCGTGCTCCTCCGTCGTAGTACTACTCCAGTGGAAAACTTGAGTATACCGCACGGTTCTTTGCTCCTCCTCGATCAGGTCGTCGGCGCATTTATACGAGCAGTCAAATCACAAGGCCCCGCCTTCCAGCAGTAATGAGCCGTCAAATCACAAAGGCCCTCGCCTCTCGTGAAACCGACCAAGCTAGACTGCCCCGCCCTCTAGCCTTTTAATAATGTATACTTTTGTACAGCAGTAGTATCGATGGATTGCGCCATGGAGCAAAACTTGAAATTAAAAAAAGGTGGCACATATAGAGAGCGCTCGTCGCCAAATTATGCATATAGTACTATTAAAAAGGCTAGTCACAATAATGGTGTCCAGCACAACCCACCCCTCAAATAAAACTAAGAGGGTGCTTAGATACGTTTTAGTCCCATGACTAAAAGTAGTGGGACTAAAACATGCTAGCCTCACCCATGCTTGGATCCAAATACTAAAAAGGCTAAAATCAAGGTAATGAGCATTTATTATCCTCCAAACCCTCCAATCCAGAACTCGCCTGTGTTAAAGGAGAGGAGTTAAATGAGTAGAGAGAGGACTAATCCACATTTTAGTAGGGGTACCCCTGACTAAAATTTTTTAGTCTCAAGACTAGTTTTAGCCCCTCTTTAGTCAGGGGTGCTTGGAACTTTAGCCTCTTAAAGAGACTATTTTTAGTCAGACTAAAATAAGTCCCTTGGATCCAAGCACCCTCTAAGCATCCTGGATTTCTTTGACAAAACTAAGCACCCTGAAATTCTTTGACAACTAAACTGCTGGCTATATGATGTTGGCCATATATATTGTATGTATGATGTGAAGAAACGAGTGGTAGTACTATACCAACTAAAAGATGAAATGTAAGAAATACTAGTATGTACGTACTGAAGAGTTAAAATAACGAGAAGAAACATAACATAGTTCTGCTGGGGGCTCAGCACAACACACCCCTCAAATTAAATTAAGCACACCTGAAGTTAAACTTTGTAGCTATTTCGGTAGACACTGCATTAGAACCACCATGAGCAACGACACTGCCACCTTACTCGGAGTCCTCGTCCACGTCCTCGACTTCGTCCTTGTCCCTGTTCCTCTTGGCCGATACTTCTTTGCTTGAACCGCACACTTGGCTGTTGCTCTTCATCCAACCCTTGTAGATATTGAAGCAAAGGTAGCCATCCATTGCAGCGTAGTGGATGTGGTCTATATCTAGTAAATTCCGCTGCCATGCATGACGATGAAATGTGTAATGAGGTTTCTCCAGTTTACCGTATGAAGGATGAACCATGGCTCTTGCTAGGGTCAGCATTGAAGGCTGACGAGAGGACACCAGCCGATTCTTCTGGAGGTCGAAGGTGTTGCCTACAACGAGGCCTATCCGATGCAGGACTTCTTTGTCGTTACCAAAGTCTACAGTAACGAATTTGACTAGGTTGCTCTCGATGAAGTCCTTAAAATCCTAGCACTCAACATCGGCATGGCATATGTGGTAGACCAAGCATAAGTCATGCACGCAAACCTGGATCACAGCGGGCTTCTTCCTCTCTTTGTCCTTTAGATCCTTCTCTCATCCTAGGACTGTGGTGTACTCAACATCTAGCCCAGCGACCCACTCATCATCTGAGTCTTCGAACAAGCGTCTGAAGCGAGAAAGGCATCCTTTCACCATCGCGGAAGAACGGGTGTAGATGACGTCGAACTCATCGCCGGTGATGGTTCTAACCTTGTACTCACTGCCGATCGTGGAGATTTGGGACGCCATGGATTTGGGAGGAGCGATAGGATTAGTGGAACTGCCGTAATGTGAATGGACGGGACGACTAGGAGCGAACCGCCGTAGTATTGAAGGACGTGCGGGGACGAGTAGGAGCAAACTGCCAGCGTGCGAATGGCAGGGTAGTGGCTTTCCATTCTCCCATGATACGGGCTTCTGAGAGCCCTTGGATCTGAGATCGAACGGTTGCATGGCGTGATTCTAGACCTATGGGTGAATATCCTATCCTGGAGGGTTATTCTGCAAATTTTCAGCAACTTAGCATGCGACCGTTTGATCTCAGATCCAAGGGCTGCCAGTAGCCCGTATCATGGTTGCGCCTACCATGACCGTCGCGTCGCTCGCGCGGTCGCGCCCTTGGAGATTTAACACGGTGCGTTAGGCTATCTGATGTTGGCATGTCATACATAGTCATCACTTAGTCACTCATACTACAACAAGGTTGGCTATAAGTGTATTTTTTTACTCCTCTCTATCTCTTTCTTCGTACTCAAGGAGGAAACGGTGCTAAGCGCGTGTATTTATTGCATTTGCCAAGGAGTGACCTCTTCCAATGAAATGGTGTTGCTAAGTTTGCTTCATTTAATTAGCTATAGACTCAAAATTGTCTTTTCACCTAGGTACACGCGCTTAGCACCGTTTCTTCCTTGGGTCACCAAACTAGTCTCTCTCTTCTTGATTAACTTGCCACATCAGACTTTATGCTTATGTGGCAAGCTTAAGCACCTGTAGGAGCAAGTAAAAGTAAGTACAATAGTGCACTTTACATGGCATTTTTGCATATGTGGAGGAAAGAGAGGCAAGGAAAAAGTGGAGAAGTGGGCTCTCATGCAAGAGCCAGCCTCTACTACATGGTGGAGCATTGGGAGAGGCACATGTATGGAGGTGGTCAGGAATCTGGGAGACTCACGCCGGTCGTAGCACCGCAGTTAAAATGATAATGGCAAGTCAAATCATGGGGCCCCACCTTTCCAGCAGTAACTCGCTGTCAAATCACACAGCCCTATGTTTGCAGCAGCCTACTCCCTCGTCTTCTCGCGTCTCCGTCGAACTGAGTAGGCGGAACTGCCCCGCCGCCTACCGCGCAGGAAAAGCCCCGCCCTTGACTTTTAAATAGTATTATACAGTATACTAATTTTGTATCCATGGATTGCGCCCGCGCCATGGAGCAAAGCGTCTAGAAAACAGAGGAGAGACGGTGGTCTTGCAATAGAGAAGAGGGAGAGGCGAGACGGTGGTTTTGGAATGGAGATGATGGAGAGGAGAAGAGGTGGTTTTGCAATGGAGAAAGGGAGAGGAGCGTGCGGCAGTGATTTAGGATTGGACGAGAGGGCCGGCGCACTCTGACTGGATGAAAATCAAAATCAATTTGGTGACATGCATTCACATTTTGCTTATCAAATACAGTACGTGGTCAAACTTTGACCCAAAATACGTGAAACAACAAAAAAAATACTCCCAAGACCAGCGTCGCTCTTCCGCTCTTCTCCTCTTAAACCACCGCCGCTCCTCTCCTGTTCCAATCTAAATGCAGCGTCGCTCCTCTCCTCTTCCATTTCAAAACCACCGCCCCTCCTCTCCTGTTCCAGTCCAAAACCAGCGTCGCTCCTCTCCTGTTCTAATCCAAAACCAGTGCTGCTCCTCTACTCTTCCATTCTAAAACCACCATCGGCGAGTGAAGGTGTTGTGGAGAAGTAGATCGATGGAGGAGTACAACCGATACGTGAGGATTGCAGACGGCGACCTTGTGAAGCTAGCTAGGATGTTGGAGATACAGTCTTGGTTTGACAACAAGGACCAACTAGCGGCGACGGCGACATCCATGGCAAAATATCTGCAACAGAGCGAAAAGGCGGCGATACTACCGGAGGGAGTCGCGCCGGAGTACATAGAGCTGCTCCTCTGGGCCATGGAGCAAACAGATTCACCGAATCCGATCGTGAGGGAGCGGTGGTGGGAGTATCGATCCCAGATGGTGTTGGGGAACATAGCAGAAATTCAAAATTTTCCTACGTGTCACCAAGATCTATCTATGGAGAAACCAGCAACGAGGGGAAGGAGATTGCATCTACATACCCTTGTAGATCGCTAAGCGGAAGCGTTCAAGAGAACGGGGTTGAAGGAGTCGTACTCGTCGTGATTCAAATCACCGGAGATCCTAGTGCCGAACGGACGGCACCTCCGCGTTCAACACACGTACAGCCCGGTGACATCTCCCATGCCTTGATCCAGCAAGGAGAGAGGGAGAGGTTGAGGAAGACTCCGTCCAGCAGCAGCACAACAGCGTGGTGGTGGTGGAGGAGCGTGGCAATCCAGCAGGGCTTCGCCAAGCACCATGGGAGAGGAGGAGTAGGGAGAGAGGTAGGGCTGCACCAAGAGGAGAAGTTCTCATGTGTTTACCAGCCCCAAACCTCAACTATATATAGGGGGAAGGGGGGCTGCGCCCCCTTTAGGGTTTCCCACCCCAAGGGGTGCGGCCAAGGGGGGAGGAGTGCCTCCCAAGTCAAGTGGAGGCCTCCCCTTTAGGGTTTCCCCCTTCCCATGCGCATGGGCCTTGGGGGGCTGGTTCCCTTGGCCCATAAAGGCTAGGGCGCCCCTTACAGCCCATGCTACTGTATTGGATGTGGTGGAACAATTTCCGGACCTCCGGACCCCTCCGGAATCCTCCGGAACCTTCTGGAAGCTTCCCGGTACAATACCGAAAAAACCCGAACTTTTTCCGGAACCCGAACAACAACTTTCCATATATAAATCTTTACCTCCGGACCATTCCGGAACTCCTCGTGACGTCCGGGATCTCACCCGGGACTCCGAACAACATTCGGTAACCACATACAAACTTCCTTTATAACCCTAGCATCATCGAACCTTAAGTGTGTAGACCCTACGGGTTCGGGAGACATGTAGACATGACCGAGACATTCTCCGGTCAATAACCAACAGCGGGATCTGGATACCCATGTTGGCTCCCACATGTTCCACGATGATCTCATTGGATGAACCACGATGTCAAGGACTCAATCGATCCCGTATACAATTCCCTTTGTCTAACGGTATTGTACTTGCCCGAGATTCGATCGTCGGTATACCTATACCTTGTTCAATCTCGTTACCGGCAAGTCTCTTTACTCGTTCCGTAACACATCATCCCGTGATCAACCCCTTGGTCACATTGTGCACATTATGATGATGTCCTACCGAGTGGGCCCAGATATACCTCTCCGTTTACACGGAGTGACAAATCCCAGTCTCGATTCGTGCCAACCCAACAGACACTTTCGGAGATACCTGTAATGCACCTTTATAGCCACCCAGTTACGTTGTGACGTTTGGTACACCCAAAGCATTCCTACGGTATCCGGGAGTTGCACAATCTCATGGTCTAAGGAAAAGATACTTGACATTAGAAAAGCTTTAGCATACGAACTACACGATCTGTGCTAGGCTTAGGATTGGGTCTTGTCCATCACATCATTCTCCTAATGATGTGATCCCGTCATCAATGACATCCAATGTCCATGGTCAGGAAACCGTGACCATCTATTGATTAACGAGCTAGTCAACTAGAGGCTCACTAGGGACATGGTGTTGTCTATGTATCCACACGTGTATCTGAGTTTCCTATTAATACAATTATAGCATGGATAATAAACGATTATCATGAACAAGGAAATATAATAATAACACTTTTATTATTGCCTCTAGGGCATATTTCCAACAGTCTCCCACTTGCACTAGAGTCAATAATCTAGTTCACATCGCCATGTGATTAACATTCACAGGTCACATCGCCATGTGACCGACATCCAAAGAGTTTACTAGTGTCTGTAAACTAGTTCACATCATCATGTGATTAAGACTCAATGAGTTCTCAGGTTTGATCATGTTTTGCTTGTGAGAGAGGTTTTAGTCAACGGGTCTGAATCTTTCAGATCCGTGTGTGCTTTACAAATCTCTATGTCATCTCCTAGATGCAGCTACCACGCTCTATTTGGAGCTATTCCAAATAACTGTTCTACTTGGAGCTATTCTAAATTGTTTCTCCATTATACGTATCCGGTATCTCTATTTAGAGCTATCCGTATAGGTGTTAAGCTTGCATCGTCGTAACTCTTTACGTCGAACTCTTTATCACCTCCATAACCAAGAAAATTCCTTAGTCCACTAGTTACTAAGGATAACTTTGACCGCTGTACTGTGATCTATTCTTGGATCACTCTTGTACCCCTTGACTGACTCATGGCAAGGCACACTTCAGGTGCGGTACACAGCATAGCATACTGTAGAGCCTACGTCTAAAGCATAGGGGACGACCTTCGTCCTTTCTCTCTTTTCTGCCGAGGTCGAGCTTTAAGTCTTAACTTCGTACCTTTACAACTCAAGCAAGAACTTCTTCTTTGACTGATCCATCTTGAACACCTTCAAGATCATGTCAAGGTATGTGCTCATTTGAAAGTATTATTAAGCATTTTGATATATCCTTATAGATCTTGATGCTCAATGTTCAAGTAGCTTAATCCAGATTTTCTATTGAAAAACAACTTTCAAATAACCCTATATGCTTTCTAGAAAATCTACGTCATTTCTGATCCATAATATGTCAACAACATATACTCATCAGAAATTCTATAGTGCTCCCACTCACTTCTTTGGAAATACAAGTTTCTCATAAACTTTGTATAAACCCAAAATCTTTGATCATCTTATCAAAGTGCACATTCCAACTCCGAGATGCTCACTCCAGTCCATGGAAGGATCGCTAGAGCTAGCATACCTTTTAGCATCCTTAGGATCGACAAAACCTTTCTGATTGTATTTCATACAACCTTTCCTTACGAAAACTGGTAAGGAAACTCGTTTTGACATCCATCTGCCAGATTTCATAAATGCAGCTAATGCTAACATGAATCCGACGGACTTAAGCATCACTACAGATGAGAAACTCTCATCATAGTCAACTCCTTGAACTTGTGAAAAAAAAACTCTTCGCCACAAGTCGAGCTTCATAGATGGTGACATTACCATCCACGTCCGTCTTCTTCTTAAAAGATCCATTTATCAAATGGCTTGCCGATCATTGGGCAAGTCCGCCAAAGTCCATGCTTTGTTCTGATACATGGATCCTATCTCGGATTTCATGGTTTCTTAACCATTTGTCGGAATTTGGGCCCACCATCGCTTCCCCATAGCTCGTAGGTTCATTGTTGTATAGCAACATGACCTTCAAGACAGGATCACCGTACCACTCTGAAGTAGTACGCATCCTTGTCACCCTATGAGGTACGGTAGTGACTTGATCCAAAGTTTCATGATCACTATCATAAGCTTCTACTTCAATTGGTGTAGGTGCCATAGGAACAACTTCCTGTGCCCTGCTACACACTAGTTGAAGTGACGTTTCAATAACCTCATCAAGTCTCCACCATCCTCCCACTCAACTTTCCGAGACAAACTTTTCCTCGAGAAAGGACCCGATTCAAGAAACAATCCATATTGCTTTCGGATCTGAATTAGGAGGTATACCCAACTGTTTTGGGTGTCCTATGAAGATGCATTTTATCCGCTTTGGGTTCGAGCTTATCATGATGAAACCTTTTCACACAAGCGTCGCAGCCCTAAACTTTTAAGAAACAACAACTTAGGTTTCTCCAAACCATAGTTCAAACAGTGCCGTCTCAACGGAATTACGTGGTGCCCTATTAAAGTGAATGTGGTTGTCTCTAATGCCTAACCCATGAACGATAGTGGTAATTCGATAAGAGACATCATGGTACGCACCATATCCAATAGGGTGCAACTATGATGTTTGGACACACCATCACACTATGGTGTTCCAGGCGCTATTAATTGTGAAACAATTTCCACAATGTCTTAATTGCGTGCTAAAGCTCGTAACTCAGATACTCATCTCTATGATCATATCATAGACATTCTATCCTCTTGTCACGAAGATCTTAAACTTCACTCTGAAATTACTTGAACCATTCAATAATTCAGACTTGTGTTTCATCAAGTAAATATACTCAACATCTACTCGAATCATCTGTGAAGTAAGAACACAACGATATTCACTACATGCCTCAGCACTCATTGGACTGCACACATCAAAATGTGTTGCTTCCAACAAGTTGCTATCTTGTTCCATTTTACTGAAATCGAGGCTTTTCAGTCATCTTGCCTATGTGGTATGATTTGCATATCTCAAGTGATTCAGAATCAAGTGAGTCCAACCGATCCATCTGCATGGAGTTTCTTCATGCGTATACACCAATAGACATGGTTCGCATGTCTCAAACTTTTCAAAAACGAGTGAGTCCAAAGATCCATCAACATGGAGCTTCTTCATGCGTTTTATACCAATATGACTTACATGGCAGTGCCACAAGTCAGTGGTACTATCATTACTATCTTATATCTTTTGGCATGAAAATGTGTATCACTACTATCGAGATTCAATAAACCATTCCTTTAGGTGCAAGACCACTGAAGGTATTATTCAAATAAATAGAGTAACCATTATTCTCCTTAAATGAATAACCGTATTGCAACAGACATAATCCAATCATGTCTATGCTCAACGCAAACACCAAATGACAATTATTCAGGTTTAATACTAATCTTGATGGTAGAGGGAGCGTGCGATGTTTGATCACATCAAACTTGGAAACACTTCCAACACGTATCGTCAGCTCACCTTTAGCTAGTCTCCGTTTATTCCGTAGCTTTTATTTCGAGTTACTAACACTTAGCAACCGAACCGGTATCTAATACTCTGGTGCTACTAGGAGTACTAGTAAAGTACACATTAACATAATGTATATCCAATATACTTCTATCGACCTTGCCAGCCTTCTCATCTACCAAGCATCTAGGGTAATGCTGCTCCAGTGGTTGTTCCCCTTATTACAGAAGCACTTAGTCTCGGGTTTGGGTTCAACCTTGGGTTTCTTCAGTAGAGCAGCAACTGATTTGCCGTTTCATGAAGTATCCCTACTTGCCCTTGCCCTTCTTGAAACTAGTGGTTTCACCAACCATCAATAATTGATGCTCCTTCTTGATTTCTACTTTCGCGGTGTCAAACATCGTGAATACCTCAAGGATCATCATATCTATCCCTGATGTGTTATAGTTCATCACGAAGCTCTAGCAGCTTGGTGGCAATGACTTTGGAGAAACATCACTATCTCATCTGGAAGATCAACTCCCACTCGATTCAAGTGATTGTTGCACTCAGACAATCTGAGCACAAGCTCAACGATTGAGCTTTTCTCCCTTAGTTTGCAGGTTAAGAAAATCGTCGGAGGTCTTATACCTCTTGACGTGGGCACGAGCCTGAAATCCCAATTTCAGCCCTTGAAACATCTCATATGTTCCGCGATGTTTCGAAAATGTCTTTTGTGCCTCTACTTAAACCATTTAACTGAACTATCACGTAGTTATCAAAACGTGTATGTCCGATGTTCACAATGTCCACAAATGACGTTCGGGGTTCAGCACACTGAGCAGTGCATTAAGGACATAAGCTTTCTACTGTCCGCATAATTGCTACTTTCAACTTTCAACTATATTTTCTCTAGGAACATATCTAAAACAGTAGAACTAAAGCGCGAGCTACGACATAATTTGCAAAAACTTTTTGACTATGTTCAGATAATTAAGTTCATCTTATGAACTCCCACTCAGATAGACATCCCTCTGGTCATCTAAGTGATTACATGATCCGAGTCAACTAGGCCGTGTCCGATCATCACGTGAGACGGACTAGTCATCATTGGTGAACATCTTCATGTTGATCGTATCTACTATACGACTCATGCTCGACCTTTCGGTCTTCGTGTTCCGAGGCCATGTCTGTACATTCTAGGCTCGTCAAGTTAACCCTAAGTGTATTGCATGTGTAAATCTGTATTACACCCGTTGTATGTGAACGTAAGGATCTATCACACCCGATCATCACGTGGTGCTTCGAAACGACGAACTGTAGCAACGGTGCACAGTTAGGGGAGAACACTTCTTGAAATTGTTGTAAGGGATCATCTTATTTACTACCGTCGTCCTAAGTAAACAAGATGCATAATCATCATAAACATCACATGCAATTATATAGTTGTGACATGATATGGCCAATATCATATAGCTCCATTGATCTCCATCTTCGGGGCTCCATGATCATCTTGTCACCGGCTTGACACCATGATATCCATCATCATGATCTCCATCATTGTGTCTTCATGAAGTTGTCATGCCAACAACTACTTCTACTTCTATGGCTAACGCGTTTAGCAATAAAGTAAAGTAAGTTACATGGCGTTGTTCAATGACACGCAGGTCATACAATAAATAAAGACAACTCCTATGGCTCCTGCCGGTTGTCATTCTCATCGACATGCAAGTCGTGAATCCTATTACAAGAACATGATCAATCTCATACATCACATATCATTCATCACATTCTTCTTGGCCATATCACATCACATAGCATACCCTACAAAAACAAGTTAGACGTCCTCTAATTGTTGTTTGCATGTTTTACGTGGCTGCTATGGGTTTCTAGCAAGAACGTTTCTTACCTACGCAAAACCACAACGTGACATGCCAATTGCTATTTACCCTTCATAAGGACCCTTTTCATCGAATCCGTTCCGACTAAAGTGGGAGAGACTGGCACCCGCTAGCCACCTTATGCACCAAGTGCATGTCAATCGGTGGAACCTGTCTCACGTAAGAGTACGTGTAAGGTCGGTCCGGGCCGCTTCATCCCACAATACCGTCGAAACAAGATTGGACTAGTAACGGTAAGCATATTGAACAAAATCAACGCCCACAACTACTTTGTGTTCTACTCGTGCAAAGAATCTACGCAATAGACCTAGCTCATGATGCCACTGTTGGGGAACGTAGCAGAAATTCAAAATTTTCCTACGTGTCACCAAGATCTATCTATGGAGAAACCAGCAACGAGGGGAAGGAGAGTGCATCTACATACCCTTGTAGATCGCTAAGCGGAAGCGTTCAAGAGAACGGGGTTGAAGGAGTCGTACTCGTCGTGATTCAAATCACCGGAGATCCTAGTGCCGAACGGACGGCACCTCCGCGTTCAACACACGTACAGCCCGGTGACGTCTCCCACGCCTTGATCCAGCAAGGAGAGAGGGAGAGGTTGAGAAAGACTCCGTCCAGCAGCAGCACAACGGCGTGGTGGTGGTGGAGGAGCATGGCAATCCAGCAGGGCTTCGCCAAGCACCACGGGAGAGGAGGAGTAGGGAGAGAGGTAGGGCTGCACCAAGAGGAGAAGTTCTCATGTGTTTAGCAGCCCCAAACCTCAACTATATATAGGGGGAAGGGGGGGCTGCGCCCCTTTAGGGTTTCCCACCCCAAGGGGTGCGGCCAAGGGGGGAGGAGTGCCTCCCAAGTCAAGTGGAGGCCTCCCCCTTTAGGGTTTCCCCCTTCCCATGCGCATGGGCCTTGGGGGGCTGGTTCCCTTGGCCCATAAAGGCTAGGGCGCCCCCTTACAGCCCATGCTACTGTATTGGACGTGGTGGAACAATTTCCGGACCTCCGGACCCCTCCGGAATCCTCCGGAACCTTCTGGAAGCTTCCCGGTACAATACCGAAAAAACCTAAACTTTTTCCGGAACCCGAACAACAACTTTCCATATATAAATCTTTACCTTCGGACCATTCCGGAACTCCTCGTGACGTCCGGGATCTCATCTGGGACTCCGAACAACATTCGGTAACCACATACAAACTTCCTTTATAACCCTAGCATCATCGAACCTTAAGTGTGTAGACCCTACGGGTTCGGGAGACATGTAGACATGACCGAGACGTTCTCCGGTCAATAACCAACAGCAGGATCTGGATACCCATGTTGGCTCCCACATGTTCCACGATGATCTCATTGGATGAACCACGATGTCAAGGACTCAATCGATCCCGTATACAATTCCCTTTGTCTAACGGTATTGTACTTGCCCGAGATTCGATCGTCGGTATACCTATACCTTGTTCAATCTCGTTACCGGCAAGTCTCTTTACTCGTTCCGTAACACATCATCCCGTGATCAACCCCTTGGTCACATTGTGCACATTATGATGATGTCCTACCGAGTGGGCCCAGAGATACCTCTCCGTTTACACGGAGTGACAAATCCCAGTCTCGATTCGTGCCAACCCAACAGACACTTTCGGAGATACCTGTAATGCACCTTTATAGCCACCCAGTTACGTTGTGACGTTTGGTACACCCAAAGCATTCCTACGGTATCCGGGAGTTGCACAATCTCATGGTCTAAGGAAAAGATACTTGACATTAGAAAAGCTTTAGCATACGAACTACACGATCTGTGCTAGGCTTAGGATTGGGTCTTGTCCATCACATCATTCTCCTAATGATGTGATCCCGTCATCAATGACATCCAATGTCCATGGTCAGGAAACCGTGGCCATCTATTGATTAACGAGCTAGTCAACTAGAGGCTCACTAGGGACATGGTGTTGTCTATGTATCCACACGTGTATCTGAGTTTCCTATTAATACAATTATAGCATGGATAATAAACGATTATCATGAACAAGGAAATATAATAATAACACTTTTATTATTGCCTCTAGGGCATATTTCCAACAGATGGAGCATCCACCAGAGATTGAAGGATCGAGCATCTACAGGGTGCCATTTGTGAGGGTGTCCTGCCAGAGCGAGCCGATGGAGTCTTCGTCGACCGAACCCAACTGCAAGAGGAGAAAAGCAGTTGGCCCGACGATGCTTCCCCGACATCGTCTCCCTCGCCGTTCACATCGTCTCACGGGGCGGCTATCTGCCACCGAGGAATAGGAGGGGGCTGCCCCCCCCCCAGCCCAATAGTCGGGCAGGTTGTGAATTGTCAGGAGGAGCTTAGGGTTGTTAGTATTTGCAGGTTGTGAATTGTGTTTTGTGTTGTGTATTTTGAGAGTACTTTCAGATATGAATGTCTTTTGAATTTCAGATTTGCAGTATTGAGCATATGAAGTATTTTATGAATTCTAGATATCTATTTTTAGCACTTCAAAAAATGTAGTTTCATAGGAGTATAAAAGTGCAAGCAATGTGATTCTCAGAGAAGAAACTGCAAGTTTCAGTTTCAGATAAGAAACTGCAAGTTCAGTTTCAGATAAGAAATTGCAACTTTCAGAGGCAAAGCATTTATATTAACACGGCCTTTTCAAACAGGGTTAACATCATGTTGGAAGTTTTATTCATGGTCGAAAATGGAACTACCAGCCAGTTAACATCATGTTGATCAACATTCATGCATAGCACATCTTCATATGATGCACAGTCAAAATGCCCACACAATGTCGAGTGTGCGAAACATAGAGAAAACGAGGGACGAAGTTTTGGCAAGTGTTGGACGTGGTTTTGGGCTGCCCCGTCTAGGCTTTCATTTTTAACATGCGCATCCCACGTCCTCGGATGGGAGGTCCATAGGCCTGTTTGTATTTTCTTAGGGCCATCATGTATCAACCGGCCTATGGACCTCCCATCCGAGGTTTTATTTTTGGCAGCCCAATTTATGTATTTTTTTGAATAAAACACAGAGGTCTGTTCTATTTTTCTATATAAGAATAGGAACGCCAGGTCCAACTTATGTTTCCCTTCTAACTATATTATATATATTTAAATTATTTTGTATATTGACTGTTTAGTTCACATAATTGGCAGATAGATGACCGCTCTCGCAATCCCCTTTGCCCCCGCCACTACCTCCACCCTCGCCGCCGCCATAGATCTCGCCGCCACCCCCCGCCTCCTGACTCCGGGCGCGCCTGCCCCCCTCAGCAAGTACGCTCGCGCGCCCCATGGAGTCGCCGTTCATATCCATGGGGGAATGGCTGGAAGACAGGCAGATATACAAGATGCATCTCCCACATGTCTACAACGCCTTCCCGCGGATGCTCCAGCCGCTCGACTCCATCGCGCCGGTGGTGCTGCGGGAGACTCGAGGGAGGAGATGGAGGGAGTGGGCGATGCGGATCCGCGATGACACTCTCTCCTGGACCCAGTGCACGCGCGAATGGAGGGAAGCAGAGGAGGAAGCTGCGAGGGAGGAAGCCAAGGAGGGACCGAATCCGTTCTCTCACTCGCGCAGGTATGCTCGGATGTGCAAGGATCATGTAGATTGGGAGTTGCTGAATTTAGCCATGCGGATCTACTTCGAAGGAGATTTCTCGGAGAAGCACAGGATGCCCCACCCAAGTGAGCCGTCGATTGCGTTCGTTCGATGGGCGAAAGGAGAAGTGAATTCAGGAGATCCGCGTCGTGCTGCGAGATGGGAATGCTCGACTGGACTCCTGCCCACCAGCACGCCACTGGAGCCGGAGCAGGTGGATCCCCTACCTTACCTCTCCCCCAAACCTGCAGAAAATTGAAATTAGGCTTGCAATCTGCTTCAATTGAGCTGTCTGGTGGTTATTTCTGCTTCCTGAGAGACAACATTTGGCTGGAGGATGAGAAGGAACCAGGAACTCCGATGAATTTCCCCTATCACAATGGGGGGAGCGCCGGTTGGGTAGTGGTACGGCCCACCTCCACCCCAAATGGGGGCACAATCTGGCAGGCTCCTGTAATTGCCCAAGATCAATCTGCTGGTGGTTCTGACTCTTAGATCAGTGGGAAATCTCAAGGCAAGAATCAGCAAAAGAAGAGATAGGACATCCAGAAAACTGCTCCTGCCCCTGCTTCGGGCCTTATGGCATACTCTGAGGTGATCTGCTACAACTGTGGGGAACCAGGGCATCATTTGGATAAATGTGTCAAGCCCAAGAGTTGTTTTATCTGCAAAATGGTTACCCATAAAGTTGAGAATTGCCCTGTCAGAAGGAAAACCCACAGTTCTGCTAGATATGTTGGAAGTGCTGCTCCAGGATTATGTCCACCATTGACAGAATTTTCTGTGACACAGAATTAGATAGTTTTTCCCCTTTCTAGTTGTAGAGCTCTGCCCAGATGTGGTAGTGACCACACTCCTTTGCTCTGGGACTCTGGTCTTAACCAAACTCCAAAGAGCAATAGTTTTAAATTTGAAAAGTGGTGGTTGCTTAGAGAAGATTTTACTGAGCTAGTCAGGAAAATCTGGAATGAGCCTACTGGGAGCAGCTGCCCCCTAGAAAATTGGCAGATCAAAATCAGGAGATTTAGAAGAACTACCAAAGGGTGGAACTCCAATGAGGAAGCTAATCTTAGAAGATACAAAAGGCTTCTCCTCCTTGAGTTTGATTCTCTAGATATTAAGGCAGAAACCACTGACCTCTCTGAGGCTGAGACTAATAGATTAAACTTTGTCCATGGAGAGCTCAAGAAAATTTGGCTTCAAGAAGAAATCAAAGCCAAACAAAGGTCTAGAGATAGGAACATTAAGGAGGGTGATAGAAATACTGCTTACTTCCATGCAGTAGCTAACCAGAGGAGGAGGAAAACCCTCATTCACTCCCTTGATGGCCCTAATGGCCCTATTACTGAGGTAGATGAGATGCTGAAAGTGGCTAGTGACTTCTACAAAGACCTGTTTAAGAAAGAAAACCCTTCTGGGTTCTCTCTACAAAACAATTTTTTCTCTGCTTCTGAAAAAGTCTCTCCTGCTGAAAATGAGCTGCTAGAAGCCCCTTTTTCAGAGACAGAGGTGAAGGAAGCCATTTTTAGCTCTTATCCTGATGGGGCTCCTGGTCCTGATGGGATTCCCTTCTTGTTTTACCAGCATTTTTGGGACTTGGTGAAAAATGATCTCTTAGATCTTTTCCAAGCCTTTCATAGAGGAGAGTTGGATCCAGCAACTTACTCATGGGGGGTCTGTTGGGGTCAAGTTAAATAACTGTGAAAGTGATTTTTTCCTTGCTGGTAAAGGCCTTAGGCAAGGTGACCCCATCTCCCCGCTTTTGTTTAATTTAGTAGTGGACGTTCTTACTAAAATGCTGAGCAAAGCTGCTGATCATAGTCTGATTGCAGGGCTCTGTCCTGAGGTCTGCCCTGGTGGCATCATCTGCCTTCAATATGCAGATGATACCATCCTTTTCTTAGACAATGACTCCACACATGCTAGCAATCTGAAAACTGTTCTAACCTGGTTTGAACAAGTCTCAGGCATGAGAATCAACTACTCTAAAAGTGAACTCATCCCTATCAACATGGATGATCAGGAGTTAGCTGACTTCCTCTCTATTCTAGTCTGTAATAAAGGTAACTTCCCCATTAAGTACCTAGGTATCCCTCTCCACTATGATAAACTGAGGAGAGAGGATATCCAACCCCTTCTGGATAAAATCATTAAAAGGATTGCTGGGTGGAGGGGCAAACTTCTGTCTTACAGAGGTAGATTGATCCTCATACAAGCTTGTTTGGCTAGCATTCCAGTGTATCTCCTCTCCTTCTTCAAGTTCCCTAAATGGGCAGTGAACCTCATCAATTCTCAGATGTCTCATTGCTTGTGGAATGATTTTGAGGGAAATAGGAAGCTACACCTTGCTAATTGGGCCCTAGTCTCTATGAAAAAAGATTTTGGAGGCCTAGGCATACCTAACCTCCAAGAAATTAACATCTGTCTTCTAGGGTCTTGGATTAAAAGATTTTATGAGGAAGACCTGAAACCCTGTAAGCTTCTTATTGCCCATAAATACCTAGGAAATAAACCCAATATTTTGGCCCTTCCTCCAACCCTAAGACCTCTAGATTCTGGAAAGGATTAAAATCTATTATGCATGCTGTGAAATTTGGCTACAGATGGAACATAGGGGATGGGAGCAGAACCAGGTTCTGGGAAGATACTTGGTTTGGCACATCCCCCCTAGCAGTCCAATTTTGACCTATTTACTCTGTCCGCAATGAGCTTAAAAAAAGTGTCAATGAAGTTTGGGACGGTCAATGCCTAAAACTCTCTTTTAGAAGGAACTTTAGTGATCGTCTCATGGAATAATGGTTCGAGTTGGAGGAAATTGCCAAAAGCATTACCTTTACTGCCGAGCCGAATGCCCTAATTTGGCAGCTGGACAATAAGGGGAAGTATTCCTCCAGCTCCCTCTATCATGTTATCAACTTTAGAGGGGTTCAACCCGTGTTTATCCCTGCTGTCTGGAAATTGAGAGTTCCCCCTAAAATTCATGTATTTCTCTGGCTTCTCTCCAAAAACAAATTGATGACTAGGGATAACCTTAGGAAGAGACACATCATCAAACCCCTTGATTGTGTTTACTGCTTGGAACAAGAGTCTTGTTCTCACCTATTTTTTGAATGTATAGTTGCTAAACATCTCTGGGCCCACATTGAGGAATATTTCTCTAGTCAGATTGGCTCATCCTTCGAATCTGTCGCCAGATTCTGGATTGCTACCAAAAAGTGCTCAGTTTTAAACACTGTTAGCTCAGCTGTCCTTTGGTGCCTCTGGAAATATAGAAATGCTATGATTTTCAGTAACACCTCCTGGATTTCCATTCCGCAGGTCTTGAGGTTGATCAGGAACATGGTGAGGAACTGGGCGATTCTCTCCTCCGGATCGGACAAGGACAAGTTGATGAGCTTCGTGGAAACCCTAACAAGATCCCTCCAGAAACCGTTGGCGATCACTTGTGGCTGAACAAGGCTCGACCTGCTCTGGGGCTGGACCCGTGGGCTCGTCTCAAGATCTCTGATGAAGATGATGGGCACCTGGCGCCGAAAAAGAGGGACATCCACCATGCTACGCCTTCCAGCCCGGTGTCTCCGCTTGCTTACTGGTCGCCGCAGGCTGACACGGCCCCTCGGCTGAAGACCATGAAGGCTTCGCTGGACCCTCCTTGTGTCATTTGAGTGCTCTATCCGCTCTGCCTTTGGCACCGCTCGGGTGATTTGTGTTATTCAGAGAACTTGTTCATCCACCCCCCTAGTTTGTAGCTTTTCTACCTTTGCTTTCGAACTGCTCTTTGAGCTGCTGTATCAGAATATGTTGTGGTTTCGTTCTCAGCAATGGAACCGGGGAGATGCTCCCTGTTTTTCTAAAAAAATTATTTTATATGTTATTATATAAAGCTTGGTAAGACTGTAAATTTAAGGACGAATGTAATAATATCACTTATTATTTAAATATATTTATAACAAAATGCTCAGCCCCTTTTTATTTTTTGATAACATTGCTGGCCCAACCCAACATTATAATTAGAATCAGCCCAGCAAAATCGTGTATTTCGAGAAAGTGCAAATGGGCTGTAATTTTTTAGGAAATAAAATAAACGGGCCGCATGGACGCTACATTATTTGTTCACCCAGCCCAGCTAATGGCTGTAATTCAAAAAAAAGATCAAATTGACTGTAAATTCTACCGCGCAAAAAAAGACTGTAAATTCTGAAAAAAAAGGTGCTGAATACGTGCCACATTTTTGGAGGCTGAAATGTGGGCCAATAGGTCGAAGCCAATGCAAGTCGTTGTCAATTTAGTCAACAAATGATTCTGACATGTTAGCCGTTGGATTTACATCCAACGACCGGCATCCATCTTCAATCTCTCGTCTTCTTCCTCCAGCGCCGCCGGGACCACCTCCCGCCTCCTGCTGCTAGCAGCTCTGCTTAGCACGCTTCGCTATGAAGCGCTACTCCACCGTTGGCCAGGCCATCCCTCCACCCCTCCACACCTCCTGTTCTTCTCCACCGACTGCCGAACCACACCGCACTAGAACCAGTTAACCCTCGTACACCTCTCTGTCTGCGACTCTACTCCCATGTCTTCCCATCTCCGGCTCGTTGCTGTCCGGGGCCTCGCCGTCGTCCACCACCTTGGATGCGCTCGGCGCGGCATGGTCAACATGGTCAACGAACGACACCATCGGAAGTAGACTGTGCGTGGAGAGGCTGACAGCTGGGTCCACGGCCGCACACAAGGAAATGCCTCCTTATTACGCGCAAAATAATGATTCCTCCACCTGACATCTGGGACCCACCGGAAGGGCCTCTGTATTTCGCGAAATAAAGTGCCCCCCGCTGACATGTCGGACCCACCAGCTATCTTCGCACGCAAGGAAGTGCCTCCTTATTACGCACAAAAAAATGAATATTCCCCCTGCCAGCTGGAACCCAGCATAGTGGGAGGCTGACTTGTGGGCCTACCAAGTTGACGGGGACGGAGGGCTTTGTCAACTTAGTCAATATGAACGATTCTAGCTCCTGTTACCGTACGATATTCATTCAACGGTCGTAGTGCTTCTTCAACCTCTGGTCTTCTTGCTCCAGCCACCCAAACCAGCGCCGGTCGTGCCGCGTGCTCCTGCCTCCCGTGGCCGGCTGTGATGCCGCGGAGGCCTCACCGCCCCCTACTACTCCCACCGCTGGCCAGGCCATCCCTCTACTCACCCACACCCCCTGTTATTCTGCGGCGACAGCAGCCTCACACCGCAGCCGAACCAGTGAACCCTCGTACTCCTCTTCGCGTGGGCATCCACTGCTGCGTCTTCCCCGGCTCCGAGTCGTCCCCTTCCTAGTCCTCGCCGTCGTCCACCGCCCTGGTGCTCTCGGCGCGGCGTGGTCAACATGGTCAACGACCGACTTCCATCGGAAGAGTACTGTACGTGGAGAGGCTGACAGCTGGGTCCACGGCAGCCGCAAGGAAGTGCCTCCTTATTACGCGGAAAATAATTATTCCTCCACCTGACAGCGGGGACCCATCGGACGGGCCACCAGTATTTTGCGAAAAAAATCGTTTCCCCCTGACTGCTGGGACCCACCGGACGGGCCACCGTATTTTGCGAAAAAAACGTTCCCCCCGCTGTCAGCTCGGACCCACCGGAAGTGCCTCCTTATTACGCACAAAAAAATGAATACTCCCCCGGCTAGCTGGGACCCACCTTGCTGGGAGGCTGACTTGTGGGCCTACTAAGTTGACGGGGACGAAGGGCTTTGTCAACTTAGTCAATATGAACGATTCTAGCTCCAGTGACCGTACGATGTCCATCCAACGGCCGTAGTGCTTCTTCAACCTCTGGTCTTCTTGCTCCAGCCGCCCAAAGCAGCGCCGGTCGTCGCATGCTCCTGCCTCCCGTGGCCGGCTGTGCTGCCGCAGAGGCCTCACCGCCCCCTACTATTCCCACCGCTGGCCAGGCCCTGCGGCAACAGCAGCCTCACACCGCAGTCGAACCAGTGAACCCTCGTAGTCCTCTCTGCACGGGCTTCCACTGCCGCGTCGTCCCCTTCCTAGGCCTCGCCGTCGTCCACCGCCGTGGTGCTCTCCACGCGGCGTGGTCAACGTGGTCAAGGAACGACTTCCATCGGAAGAGTACTGTACGTGGAGAGGCTGACAGCTGGGTCCACGGCCACAGCCCAGTTTTTTTGTGATTTGCTAAGTCGCCTTGTCAAGCCTGTTGGGCTGCAAATCTTTCAAGACGAGGAGAGCTTTCATTCGGCTGGCCGAGAAAATGACCCATCAGTAATGAGCAATGGGTTGTACATTTTTAAAACACATCAAACACATCAAACCAGCAATTAGTTTCAAATATCTTTTTTTTCATTTCAAGATTTTGAATTACATTAATTTTTATGCGTGGAGAATTTGTTGGATTTTATATTAATATATATTTATTTTTAAAATCAGTTTGAATGTGAGTCGAAATTTTGGCATTAAAAACAGTTCAGACCGCACTAAAATATGCAAAATTTCGTATAATTTTTTAACCGTTGCCACAATATGGGCTGCAATGCTAACAAAAAGAATATGAGCTCCAAAAAAACTTAAGAATTAGCAAATGGGCTGTAACTTATTAGAAATAATGGCAGATGGGTTGTATGCTGTTTTCCATAGATTTGAGGCTTTCCTAAAAAAAGGTTGACACACAAGCACTGACTGTTGGATGTCCATCCAACGGCCGTCGTGCTTCTTCAATCTCTGCTCTTCCTGCTCCAGCCGCTCAAACAAGCACCGGCGGGATTGCCTGCTCCCTCCTCCTCGCGGACGGCTGTGCTGCCGCGCAGGCCTCACCGCCCGACCGTACTCCCATCGCTGGCCTAGCCATCCCTATACTCACCCACACCTGCTGTTATTCTCCGGCGACGGTAGACGAACCAGTAAACCCTCGTACAGTCGTACTCCCCTCCGCGTGGGAAACAACTGCTGAGTCTTCCCTGCCTCCGTGTCGTCCCCTTCCTAGGCTTCGCCGTCGTCCACCGCCCTGGTGCTCTCGGCGCGGCGTGGTCAACGTGGTCAAGGAACGACTTCCATCGGATGTGGAGTGTACGTAGAGAGGCTGACAGCTGGGTCCACGGCCGCAGCAAGGAAGTGCCTCCTTATTACGCGGAAAATAATGATTCCTCCACCTGACAGCTGGGACCCACCGGACGGGCCACTGTATTTCGCGAAAAAATGTTTCCCCCTGACTGCTGGGACCCACCAGCTACATCTTCGCACGCAAGGAAGTGCGTGTGGGCAAAAAAAAAACGATTCGCCCCCTGACTGCTGGGACCGACCAGCTACATCTTCGCAGGCAAGGAAGTGCCTGACAGTCGGGACCCACCTGGTCGAAGCGTACGTAGCGTTGTCATTCTGGTCGCGAACATGTACGTACATACTGGTCGATGTAGAGGCGCGCACGTGTCGTAGTAGAGGCGCGCACGTAGCATTTACACGTACGTACAGCGGCCAGGGTGCAAGAAAGAAAATACGGCCACGTATGTGTACATACCGGCGGGGTCTCGAACGCCTACTCGCGCATACGTACGGGCAGGGCTCGTGTACATGGTTGGGTCAGAACGGAGAAACAGTGTTGTCGTCATGTTCATGGGGAGGCAACGGAATGCGTCGTGTTCATGGGGGGGGCAACGGAATGCGTCGTGTTCATCGGGACGGAACAGGCGATGGAAACGAGGCCTGACGTAGCGCAGAACGGAGAAAACGGCCTTGTGTTCGACCGGCCACGTTCAAAACGGGATCCTGTTCATCGGGAGGGGTCTGGCGTACCGCAAAACGGAGGAAACGGACCTCCTACGGTCGAGACGGGGGTCCTGTTGATCGGGAGGGGTGTGGCGTACTACAAAACGGAGGAAACGGACTTGTGTTGGAGCGCTACGGTCGAAACGGGGGTCCTATTCATTGGGAGGGGTGTGGCGTACCGCAAAATGGGACTCCACGGGATACTGTTCATCTCCACCGTCGACCTCCTCCAGCCTCCACGGGCTCCAGTTCATCCAGCCCCCACGGGCTCCTGTTCATCCAGTGTCCACAGCGCGCTACTCCACCGACTACTGTTCAACCACCCCTCCACCGTCTACTGTTCATCCAGCCCTCCACACCACGGGGTCCTGTTCAACCACCCCTCCACGGGCACCCCTCCACCGTCTACTATTCATCCATCCCTCCACACCACGGGGTCCTGTTCAACCACCCCTCCACCTCTACTTTTCATCCAGCCCTCCACACCACGTGGTCATGTTCATCCACCCCTCCACTGGCACCCCTCCACCGTCTACTGTTCATCCATCCCTCCACCACACCATGGGGTCCTGTTCATCCAGAGGCAACGCCACTGCTCACTGTTCATCCAACCCCCCCCCCCACAACGCTCACTGTTCATCCCATCGATCGGCTTTAGTTAGCAGCAGTAGCGAAGGAATCGCTTGATCGAGTTCAGTTAACAGTCATCGATCGATCGCTTGGGTTCAGTAATGCATAGCCTACAGTGCAATCGCTCGGGTTCAGTTAGAGCCCAACGCCTCACTCAGGTTCAGTTAGAGCCAACGCCTCGCACACACGCGCGTACGTGTACGAGAGAAACACGCATCGCTCGGCCCCCGACCTCCCACTGTAACCGGGAACTCCCCGAAATTTTCCTCCCCCTCGCTTCTACCATGGTTTTTTTTGTCATGGACGGCCCAACTGTCATGATTTTTTGTCATAGAAGTAGGAGCCCACCACATCTATGATGATACCGGGTTTTGTCACAATTATCGTCATAGAAGTGTCATATGTATGACAGAAAAAAATTTCGTTCGGCCCAAAATGTCACGGATGTGTCTTTTTTTTGTAGTGTGATGTGCCATATAATTGCATTCTCAATTTGTGTCGCCATCGTGTTATACACAATAACTACTCTTTCATGATGGATGACATGTTCTTGTACCATGCATCAAATTTCTTTGAGAGATTCTTATCTTATGCTAACTCTCATGTGCACATACACATCATGATGGATGATGTGTAAATTTACCGCGCACACAATTTCTTTGGTTTGTGTCTCTTTTGTGTAGGTACCCATGAATACTTGTCAACCTCAAATTACCATGAGTTGACAAAGCGAGCTCTAGAGAGCAACAATGACTTGGGATCCCATGGATTGTCTTTCCCACCGCTCCCTTCGCGCAAATAATTCGCGAATTTCTTTTACATGGCCCTCACATGGTTATGGGTTATTGTCCATTACATATTCTATGCCCATCTTGCCATGTTCACTTTGCATGATATGCTCATTACTATGCCTTTGCCATGCTTTTGTGACCCATGCTTTGCATTACAAACGGCGGTTGATTCTAGTACTGTTATGTGTATTTGCAAGCTTGGTGGAGATATTGCTTGTTATTGCCATGTTCCACTTGTGACCCATACCTATGATGATACTTTGACCATGATTTGCCTTCGTGCTTTTGATATGTCATGTGCATTTCCTATATCCTCTATTTGCTCACATGACATGATTGCCGTGATTTCCTCTAGTGTGTTGCATCTGTTGGGGAACATAGTAATTTCAAAAAAATTCCTACGCACACACAAGATCATGGTGATGCATATCAACGAGAGGGGAAAGTGTTGTCCACGTACCCTCGTAGACCGAAAGCGGAAGCGTTAGCACAACGCGGTTGATGTAGTCGTATGTCTTCACGATCCGACCGATCCAAGTACCGAACGCACGACACCTCCGAGTTCAGCACACGTTCAGCTCAATGACGTCCCGCGAACTCCGATCCAGCAGAGCTTCACGGGTGAGTTCCGTCAGCACGACGGCGTGGTGACGGTGATGATGTTGCTACCGACGCAGGGCTTCGCCTAAGCACCGCTACAATATGACCGAGGTGGAATATGGTGGAGTGGGCACCGCATACAGTTGGGAGAGATCAACTGATCAACTTGTGTGTCTATGGGGTGCCCCCTGCCCCCGTATATAAAGGAGCAAGGGGGGAGGCAGCCGGCCTAGGAGGAGGGCGCGCCAAGGGGGGAGTCCTACTCCCACCGGGAGTAGGACTCCTCCTTCCCTTGTTGGAGTAGGAGAGAAGGAAAGAGGGGGAGAGGAACAAGGAAAAGTGGGCTGCACCCCTTGTCCAATTCGGACCAGAGGGGGGGCGCGCGCCTCCTTCCTTTTGGCCTCTCTCCTCTATTCCCGTATGGCCCAATAAGGCCCATATACTCCCCGGCGAATTCCCGTAACTCTCCGATACTCCGAAAAATACCCGAATCACTCGGAACCTTTCCGATGTCCGAATATAGTCGTCCAATATATCGATCTTTACATCTCGACCATTTCAAGACTCCTCGTCATGTTCCTGATCTCATCCGGGACTCCGAACTCCTTCGGTACATCAAAACTCATAAACTCATAATATAACTATCATTGAAACCTTAAGCGTGCGGACCCTACGGGTTCGAGAACAATGTAGACATGACCGAGACACGTCTCCGATCAATAACCAATAGCGGAACCTGGATGCTCATATTGGCTCCCACATATTCTACGAAGATCTTTATCGGTCAGACCGCATAACAACATACGTTGTTCCCTTTGTCATCGGTATGTTACTTGCCCGAGATTCGATCGTCGGTATCTCAATACCTAGTTCAATCTCGTTACCAGCAAGTCTCTTTACTCGTTCCGTAATACATCATCCCGCAACTAACTCATTAGTTGCAATGCTTGCAAGGCTTAAGTGATGTGCATTACCGAGAGGGCCCAGAGATACCTCTCCGACAATCGGAGTGACAAATCCTAATCTCGAAATACGCCAACCCAACAAGTACCTTCGGAGACACCTGTAGAGCACCTTTATAATCACCCAGTTACGTTGTGACATTTGGTAGCACACAAAGTGTTCCTCCGGTAAACGGGAGTTGCATAATCTCATAGTCATAGGAACATGTATAAGTCATGAAGAAAGAAATAGCAACAAACTAAATGATCAAGTGCTATGCTAACGGAATGGGTCAAGTCAATCACATCATTCTCCTAATGATGTGGTCCCATTAATCAAATGACAACTCATGTCTATGGTTAGGAAACATAACCATCTTTGATCAACGAGCTAGTCAAGTAGAGGCATACTAGTGACACTCTGTTTGTCTATGTATTCACACATGTATTATGTTTCCGGTTAATACAATTCTAGCATGAATAATAAACATTTATCATGATATAAGGAAATAAATAATAACTTTATTATTGCCTCTAGGGCATATTTCCTTCAGTCTCCCACTTGCACTAGAGTCAATAATCTAGTTCACATCGCCATGTGATTTAATACCAATAGTTCACATCACCATGTGATTAACACCCATAGTTCACATCGACATGTGACCAACACCCAAAGGGTTTACTAGAGTCAATAATCTAGTTCACATTGCTATGTGATTAACACCCAAAGGGTACTAAGGTGTGATCATGTTTTGCTTGTGAGAGAAGTTTAGTCAATGGGTCTGCCACATTCAGATCCGTAAGTATTTTGCAAATTTCTATGTCAACAATGCTCTGCACGGAGCTACTCTAGCTAATTGCTCCCACTTTCAATATGTATCCAGATTGAGATTTAGAGTCATTTGGATCAGTGTCAAAATTTGCATCGATGTAACCCTTTACGACGAACCTTTTTGTCACCTCCATAATCGAGAAACATATCCTTATTCCACTAAGGATAATTTTGACCACTGTCCAGTGATCTACTCCTAGATCACTATTGTACTCCCTTGCCAAAAACAGTGTAGGGTATACAATAGATCTGGTACACAACATGGCATATTTTATAGAACCTATGGCCAAGGCATAGGGAATGAGTTTCATTCTCTTTCTATCTTCTGCCGTGGTCGGGCTTTGAGTCTTACTCAGTTTCACACATTGTAACACAGGCAAGAACTCCTTCTTTGACTGTTCCATTTTAAACTACTTCAAAATCTTGTCAAGGTATGTACTCATTGAAAAACTTATCAAGCATCTTGATCTATCTCTATAGATCTTGATGCTCAATATGTAAGCAGCTTCACCGAGGTCTTTCTTAAAAAAAATTTCAAACATTCCTTTATGCTTTGCAGAATAATTCTACATCATCTCCGATCAACATTATGTCATACATATACTTATCATAAATGTTGTAGTGCTCCCACTCACTTTCTTGTAAATACAGGCTTCACCGCAAGTCTGTATAAAACTATATGCCTTGATCAACTTATCAAAGCGTATATTCCAACTCTGAGATGCTTGCACCAGTCCATAGATGGATCGCTGGAGCTTGCATATTTTGTTAGTACCTTTAGGATCGACAAAACCTTATGGTTGCATCATATACAACTCTTCTTTAATAAATCCTATTAAGGAATGCAGTTTTGTTTATCCATTTGCCAGATTTCATAAAATGCGGCAATAGCTAACATGATTCGGACAGACTTAAGCATAGATACGAGTGAGAAATTCTCATCGTGGTCAACACCTTGAACTTGTCGAAAACCTTTTGCGACAATTCTAGCTTTGTAGATAGTAACACTACTATCAGTGTCCGTCTTCCTCTTGAAGATCCATTTAATCTCAATGGCTCGCCGATCTTTGGGCAAGTCCATCAAAGTCCATACTTTGTTCTTATACATGGATCTCATCTCAGATTTCATGGCCTCAAGCCATTTCGCGGAATCTGGGCTCATCATCACTTCCTCATAGTTCGTAGGTTCGTCATGGTCAAGTAACATGACCTCCAGAACAGGATTACCGTACCACTCTGGTGCGGATCTCACTCTGGTTTACCTACGAGGTTCGGTAGTAACTTGATCTGAAGTTACATGATCATCATCATTAGCTTCCTCACTAATTGGTGTAGTAGTCACAGGAACAGATTTCTGTGATGAACTACTTTCAAATAAGGGAGCAGGTGCAGTTACCTCATCAAGTTCTACTTTTCTCCCACTCACTTCTTTCGAGAGAAACTCCTTCTCTAGAAAGGATCCATTCAAAGCAACGAATATCTTGCCTTCGGATCTATGATAGAAGGTGTACCCAACATTTTCTTTTGGGTATCCTATGAAGACGCACTTCTCCGATTTGGGTTTGAGCTTATCAGATTGAAACTTTTTCACATAAGCATTGCAACCTCAAACTTTAAGAAACGACAGCTTAGGTTTCTTGCCAAACCATAGTTCATACGGTGTCGTCTCAATGGATTTAGATGGTGCCCTATTTAACGTGAATGCAGCTATCTCTAATGCATAACCCCAAAACGATAGTGGTAGATCGG